>NC_060119.1:203597679-203905179 GCF_021461395.2 Schistocerca americana
TCAACTGCACACACCCCACACCATTACAGAGCCTCCATCAACTTGAAAAGTTCCCTGTTGACGTGCAGGCTCCATTGATTCATGAGGTTGTCTCCATACCCTTACATGTCTATCCGCTCGATTGAATTTTAAATGAGATTCGTCCGTCCAGACATGTTTCGAATCATCAACAGTCCACTGTTGTTGTTAACGGGTTTAAGCTAGGTGTAAAGCTTTGTGTCGGGCAGTCAACAAGACTGCACTTGTGGGGCTTTGGCTCCGAAAGCCCATACCGATGATGTTTCGTTAAATGTTTGGCACGCTATCACTTGTTGATGACCCAAAACTGAAATCTGCAGCTGTTTGCGGAAGGGTTCCACTTCTGCACGTTGAACGATTCTCTTCTGTCGTCATTGGTCCCGCTCTTGGTGTATGTTTCTCAGGTCGTAGCGATGTCGAAGATTTGATGTTTCACCGGATTCCTGATATTCGCGGTACATTCGTCAAATGGTCGTACGGGAAAGCCCCCACTTCATCGCTCCCTTGAACATGCTGTGTCCCATGGCTCTTGCGCCGACTATAGCACCACGTTCAGACTCACTTAAATACTGAGAACCTGCCATTGTAGCAACAGTAACTGATCCAACGACTGCGCCAGACACTTGTTGTTTTATATAGGTGTTACCGACCGCAGCGTCCTATTCTCGCTGTTTACATATCTCTCTATTTGAATGCGCTTGCCTATACCAGTTTGTTTAGTGCTTCATTGTATGTAAGCAGGGGATGAATCTGGCAGTCATGTCTTCCGGAGATGCGTGTCATAAATGTAGACGTTATTACCAAATCCGTCCACATAGGACCAACGGGCACATAGTTTCTTGGCTGCCATAGCAGAGACACCGGTAGACATCCATCGGAAAGTGAAGAACGCGCATGCGGCAGAATTTCCGTCCAAAAACACAAATGTGAAATGGTGTGCAAAGGGTTGCTGATGCTTTATGGTAACGCGACCGCAAATCGCAAATGTAGTAGGCCTAACGCAGAAGTAAAGCTAACTCTCGTGGAAGACACTCTAACAAACGGCCTTCAGTTTTGATCTCTTCGCATGTGATACCACGTCTTTGATCCCTTAAAAAAAGGCCTCGAAGGAGCGACGATTCCTGCTGGGCGAGGGTATGCACCATGCAGTGCCAGCCTTTTTCACGCAGCAGGACACGATGTGTTACCAAACAAATGCCTTCAACCTGGTGCGTGGGCGGAGTGATTGCGTAAATGCTCCCAGCGGTTTTGCCTCATTGGCATACCTATTCTCCGATTCCGGACTGTAGGGCCCGCCAACGAAAACTTTTTTTACTGCCCCTTTTACGGTACGTCACACACGGAGGAGCTATGACAATGCATATGATCCTGACGTTGCTTAATCCACGAGATGCTGTAGTGTTACTCAGAACTAATTCGATACCAGCCTCCCAATATAGTGAACCACCAGAAATGTCTCTCGTAGCGATGCACGGGGAGATGTGCAGGAGATAGAGGGCTGCAAGTTTGGTGTCCTGAGAGGATGGAGATGCGTCTTGCCAACCACGTCCCCCCCTCCCCCCTCCCCTGCCGTTCCGCCTCTGGGGATGTCATTAGCAGGAGGCTGGCTCCCATTACTACTAATGGTGCCCGGGCTGCTTCCTTACGGGATTGCTGCTGGTGAGAAGACGCTGCGATCTTCACACAACACAAGCAACCTACTTGATACCCTCCTGTTTCATGGATTTGCTCACGATGAACATATTTAACGCTGTTGGACCAATAAACAAACAGGGGAGAGTAATTTTTATACGGTACTGTATATTACCTCTATGAGTTTTTGCACGTTACTGCACTTTAACTGCCGTTGCAAGTAACATTCTACAGCGCTGTTGTGGTTATATCTTAAGAGCTAATCACACGCATAAAATACAGCTGAGCATATGTTCTGCATTTTTTCCGTTAACTGATGAGTTACGCGGTCTAAAGTATAGGGTGTCTCAAAACCAATGACACGATTTTAAATTGAATTATTTATTAGGAAGGAGGGCTTAACACCAACAAATTGCATACTAAATTACTCTTAAAAGACATATGTTTATAAAAATCCATTATAAATGTTCAATATTTCCTCCACTGGCTGCACGGAAGACATCTAACCGATAGCCGAATACATCGTACACTGAGCGCGAGGTGTCTTCTGTTACTGAAGCTACAGCACCTGATATTTTTAGTTCATCAATGTCACGAGATAAGGGAAAACGTAAACACATTTTTTAACATCTTCCCACAGGAAGAAATCACATGGTGTTAAGTCAGGGGAACTAGGTGGCCAAGAGTGTAAAGCTTGTTCTCGTGGTCCTGTACGACCTATCCAACGTTGAGGCACGAGACTGGCTGCACGCTCCAGGTCAGTGCTCTTAGCGACATCTATCGAATTTTTTCTGAAACTCGAGATCATGCCGATTACATGTAGCGCTGTTTCAGTTACCTAGTGAGATTTGTCTCAATATTATTACAAGTTAAAATCGGGACGTTCATTTTGGGACACCCTGTGTAATATTCTGACATATTAAAGCTCACTATTTATGTATTGTGGAATGTCATCTTGTCAGTTAATTCTTAATTTCGTAGTTTATTATATGGCTTTTCACAAACGATATCCGGCTCCTCAAGCTCCTTTCCGGCCGTACGTGGGGCCTGGACTCCTACACCATACTCCACACCTATAAATCCCTCATCCGCCATATCCTTTGTTACGCCCATCCGGCCTGGATCTCCGCCCCCCCCCCCCTACCTTTTATAAATCCCTTCAAATCCTTGAATGCCATGCTCTCCGCCTCGCCTATCGCATCTGTCTCCCCTCCTCCATGCGGATCCTGAATGATCTCGTTCCGTTCCCCCACCTCCTCCTTTTCCTTGAAAGGATACGCATCCTGTACCCCTCCCGCAAACTCGGTCCTCCTCACCCGCTTGTCTCGCCCATCCTCTCCCACCCCCACCCGCTGCCGTGCCTGTATTCCCATGTCCCACCCAGTCTCCATCTCTCCACCCTCCTAACCCTCTCCCAAGGTGGCTTCCGCCAGCTCTCCCTCCCTGATGATGTCCTCCTTCCCTCCATCTACCCCTCCTATCAACTTTGATCCTCCCCCCCTTTCCTGTGTCCTTTCCATTTGGTACCCTCCCTCCCTTCTCTTTCCTTTTCCCCCGTCCCCTTCCTCCACCCCTCTTCCCCCAGGCTTCCCCTCCCCCTTCCTCCCTTCCCCCTATATCCCCTGCCCATGGCATCTGCTCTCCGCTCTCCCTCTCCCACCTCCCTCCTCCTCTCTTGGCAGGTCCCCGGACTCGTGCACGGTTAGTGAACTTTTGCGCGTCGGAGATCAACGCTTCGTGTTTCTGTGTGTGCCATCGTTTTGTGCTTAAGTGGTTCAGTATTATTCGTTTTGTGCATCTACGTTCACGTGTGACAATTTTCGTCTATGTATGTGTCCAAGCGTCTGAACAAATTTTATCTTGGACTCTACGCCCGTGAACGGCTCCATGTATTTTAAAAAGTGTTTGTCTCCATTTATATGTCCACCATATTTATCTCTCACGTTGTCTTCATTTGTCTCTTTTGTGTTTCTCTGAGGCCAAAGAGCGGTGTAGTATGCTGCTGCTGGCCTGCCTGTAAACAGGTTTCAAAATAACAATAAAGAAAAAAAAACACATCCGGATCTAGAGGGTTGGATCCACTCCTTCCAAAGCATCAGATTGCAAAGCCTGGGCTACTCTCAGGGTGGAATCTCCATCTTCGAAGATTGTGTCTGTCTGTCGGTTGGTCGATCAGTCTGTCTGTCTGCCCGCCTGCCGCTTGCTACTGTAGCTGCTTGTCCGTCCGCGTGCCTGCTCGACGCCGGCGCCGTCGCCGTCGCCGTCGCCGCCGCTGCCTGCTATCCTTCTGTCTGTTCGTCGTCGTCCATCGCCGCCGCCGCCACCGCCGCCGCCTGCTGCCCATCCGTCCATCGCCATTCGTCTGCTATGAGTACTCCCACCTCCACTGTCATCTACACTTCCCCCTCCCACTCCCCCTCTCCCACAGTCACTTCCTGGAGTGCTGCCCCTGGCTTCCCTCCTTACACCTCACCTCCCCTTCCCCCACTTACCAATCCACCTATCTCCTCCCCTGCTGTATATCCAGACCTCTACACTCTTCCTCCAGCGTCTACACCCTTAACCGCTCCCACTACTACCCCCACCCTCACATACGCCTCTGTTGCCGCCTCTGCTGCCACCCCTCAGGTGGTCGGCTTCCCCTCTCTCACCCACCCCGACACTTCGTCGTCTGCATCTCCCGCATGCATCATGTCCTGCCGAGCCACCGTCGCCACCACTGAACTGGCTGCTTCTCCCGGCACCTCCACTACGCCACAGGGATCTGCAACCCGCCACCTCCTTCTCCTCCCCGTCCCTATCCCCTCCTCCCAGCCTCCGGTCTCCAAAAAACCCCAAAAGCGCGTAATTACCGACTCTGCTCCCGCCACTTCCCACAAAAAGTCAACACCACCTCCCCCTCCTCCTGTCGTCTCCATGGACACCACCTCTCCTCCAGCCACCAATACCCTGGCCCCCACCTTCCACACCTTAGTCCTGTCAACTCCCAATCCTAAGTTCCTCGATGCTCGTACCCTCACCGTGGAGATACGAAAGTGCTTACCTGGTGCTCCCATCTCCCAACTCATTCCCCACAGGGACTCTGTCGTTATCAAGTCCCCATCCTCATCCTTTCACACGGACCACGCCTCTCTGACACCCTGCCTTTCCGCTTCCACTCCTCGTCAGCCCCCGCCTCCCCGTCGCCCCCCCTCCCACCTACACCGCTGTGATCACCGAGCTCAGCCCGGTGGTCACGAAGGATGAAGTGTTGGCAGAACTGAACTCCCACCCGGCCTTGGAAATCCGCTCTGCCCGCCATATCCACAACGCTCCTGGTCCCACCTACCTCATGTGGGTCTTCTCTGAGTCCGCCCCCTCCATTGACCATCTCCTCACCCAGGGTGCCCTGATACACCACCGTCGCCACCCTGTCGAATCTTCCAAATCCCCACACTGGACTCGCATTCGGGAGGACAACGGTTCAATCCCGTCTCCGGCCATCCTGATTTAGGTTTTCCGTGATTTCCCTAAATCGCTTCAGGCAAATGCCGGGATGGTTCCTTTGAAAGGGCACGGCCGATTTCCTTCCCCATCCTTCCCTCACCAGAGCTTGCGCTCCGTCTCTAATGACCTCGTTGTCGACGGGACGTTAAACACTAATATCCTCCTCCTCCTCCAAATCCCCTCCCCAATCATACCATTGCCAGTGGTGCCTGATGTACAATGACCACCTGACTCCCAATTGCAAACCCCCCCCCCCCCCCCACCTGTACCCATTGCAAGGCCTCCCACTTTTTTAAAAACTGCCTCAACCTCGCTGCTTCTCCTTCCTGTAACACCTGCAATGGCCCCCATCCCACCTACTCCCACAAGTGTAAAGCTAAACCCCCTCCAGCCACCCCTGAGCTTAGAGTTCCTGTTCGTCCCATTGATCCCCCTGTCCATCCCAACAATTCTCTCCATCCGCCCCCCACGGCCAAGGACATCATCCTTTTCCTTACCGTTGTACTTTAAAACATTCACCCTTTTCAGCGCCCCCACACCTTCCAACAAATCTCTCTTGCCGCTCGCTCCGTTTTCCACCTGAACACTTTCGCCAGTTACTCCCACAACCAAGCCCACTTCACCTTCACCCGCCTCGACACCCTAGTTTAAGCCTCTTCCCTTCCCTCTCTTCCCCCCCTGCTTCCCGCCATGGTGCGGCACGAGTATTGCATTCTTTTCCAGAACATTTGCTCCAACAAATACCTCCTCATGCACACCCTCTCCCACCACCAGGTCGACACCTTCCTGTTGAAGAAAATCTTTCTCCAGCCCCACCATTCTGTCTGCACCTCTCCCTGTATCCTCCACCGCACTGACACTCCTGGTCCTCGTGCGCAGGGTGGAGTTGCGATTGGCCACCTGAAGCATATCCCCGTCCAGCCACAACCTCTCCTCAATGACCCCACTGCACACCTTATCCTCAGGGTCTTCTTCCCCTCCCTCACCATTACCTGTGCCACCATCTATGTCCACTCCACTGCTCCTCTTCCTTATGAATTCATCTCGCACATTGACCGCACCTTCTCCACCTGTGTGATTGCCGCCGACCTTAACATCCATAGCCTCACTCCTACCGCCCTTTGGCAGTGGCATCAGTTCCTCTCCACGATCCAAGGTGACCTTGTTCCCCTTCCCCAGCACACCCGACCCAAAAGTGACACCACCCCCGATGTTGTCATTGCCTCCACCAACATCTTGGGTGTATCGCTGTCATCGTCCTTGACTCCACAGGTAGCGATCACCTCCCTGTCCTTCTCACCATAACGTCTGCTCACCGCCCCCCTCTGGCTCCGCACCCAGCACCCCCTCCCAAGGTCGTCCATGACTATCACTATGCCAACTTGGATGCCTACCGGGACTCCATCTCCACCCAGGTCGAAAGCCACCCTATTACCTATCACCATCCTCATGACATCATCCACGCCTCGTCCTTCCTTCAGAAGGTACTTACTGATGCAGTGTAGACCCATGTTCCTACTGAAACCATCCACCCATACTGTCCCACTCTCCCTCTGTGGGCTGTCCTCCTCTCTACTGGCTTCTACGCTAACGTGTAGAAGACCTCCCGCGTCCTCTTATTCCTCAAACCCAACAAACCCCCTTCTGCCGCCTCTTCCTATTGTCCCATCTGCCTCACCTCCACCTTCAGTAAGGTCTTTGAATCCATCCTCTCCCACCGTATCCATCAGCACCTTACTCAATACCACCTCCTCCCCCTTACCCAATGTGGCTTCCGACCCTCCTTCTCTGCTGAAGACCAACTCTTAAACATCGTTCACTTTCTGTCCCTCCAACTCAACTCCTGTCGCTCCGCCATTTTTGTTTCCCTTGACCTCCAAAATGCCTATGACCATGTATGGCATCCCGGTCTGCTCTTCAAACCTATGCCTTGCCTATCAATTTTTCCCTTCTGGCCGCTTCCTTCCTCTCGCACTGTCCTTCCTATATCACCCTCCACAACACTAACTCTCGTATCTTTTATCCCACGGCTGTCATCCCCCAGGGTTCTGTCCTCTCCCCTCTCCTTTATCCAAGCCACCCCTACCAGTCCATCTTCTCCAGTATGCTTATGACACTGCCTTCCTGGCTCTCTATCCTACCCATCAACAGTCCCAACATACCCTCCAAACCCACCTTAACCAGTTCACCACTTCGTATAACCAGTGGTTCCTCCGTCTCAACCCCTCCAAAATCCAGGCAATCATCATAGGCCGCACCACTCACTCCTTTCGCCTCCATGATTTCTACCTCACCCTTTATGGTCGTCCCATCCAGCTCATCCCCACCCTGAGATACCTTGGCCTCACCCTCGACCGACACCTCACCTGAACCCCTCATCTCCAGACCATCCAGCAGAAAGCCCATTCCCGCCTCCGCCTTCTGAAACTCCTGTCTGGCTGGACATGGGGATTGCATCCTTCTACCATCCTCCACACGTACAAATCCCTCATCCGTCCTATCCTCTGTTATGCCAGCGTTGCCTTGATCTCCGCCCCCACCCGCTTTTACAAGGCCCTCCAAATCCTTGAAAGCCAAGCGCTCCGCCTTGCCTTCCGTATCCGCTTACTTCCCCCACATGGCTCCTGTATGAACTGATCCCCTTCCCCCACCTCCTGTTCCTCCAACATCTCCGCATCCTTTACATTGTCCACAGGCTTGATCCCCCCCACCCTCTGGTTTCCTCCTTCCTCTCCACCCCCCGCCCGTTGCCGCGCCTCTATCGCTGTATCCCTCCCTCTCTCCACCTCCACACCCTCCATCTCCTTCATCAGGGCAATTTCCAGGGCCTCCCCCTCCCTGATGACGAACTTCGCTGTGACATCTACCCTTCCTTCCACTTATAACCTGGGCTTGTTCCCTCCCCCTCCCCAGGGCCCCCTTTTTCCTCTCCCCTCATTCTCCTTCCCCCCCCCCCCCCCCCCCCCGAGACCCTGCACCCCATCCTTGCCTCTTTCCTTTCCACATCCCTCCGTACCTGGCCCTCTTCAGCGCCCCCCCCTCCCCGCTCCCCTCCCCCATCTCTTCCCCTCCCTCCCTTCTTCAGATCTCCCTCATCTTCTAGCGCCTGGCAGATCCTCTGTATTGATCATCATCAGTGTACCACATCAGTGTTGTGTTTAGTGCTGTTTCTCGTGTGCATCAAGAGGTGGGATTTTAATTGTGTACTGCCTTGAGGTTCGCTGTCAGTGTTTGTTATGTGCTATGCCATCCATCCATACTTTTTATGCTCCAGTCATACCGTGCCTTGCGTTCTTTTAATTGTCGCAGTGTGTGGCTTTTTGTGTGCACTACTTTTAAACCGTTTTTAATCTCCATTTTACAGTCGTCCCTTTTTTTGTCTATTGCCTCCATGATGTTCCCCCTTTATTATATCTATGTTCACCATATTCTCTCCTTTGTATATTTTTCACTGTCTTCTATTGTTTGTTCTATGTCTTTTGGCTGAAGAGCAGCGCATATGCTGCTGCCAGCCCACCCCGATGGGGAATTGAAATACAATAAAGAAAAAAAAAAACGATATCCATATTCATATACTCACCCCCTGGTTGCTCCTCTCCTCTCCCACCTCTGGCCCCTGCCACGTCTTCACTGTTGTGTCCCCCCTATCCTCCATCTCTACACCCTTCATCTCCTTTCCCAAGGTGGCTTCCATCAACTCCCCCTCCTGGATGATGCCCTCTCTCTCCCCCGATTATCCCTCCTATCAACTCTGATCCTCACTCCCCCTCCTTTCCTCTGTCCTTTTCCCAGGCTCCCTCTGCCCCCCTTCCATCCGCTTTTTGCCCCCTACCCTCTCTCTGCCCCTCACCGAGTCCTTTTGCATTTCCCTCCTCTGCCTTTTCCCATTCCCTCTCGCGTCTGACCTGCCCCTCTCCCCCCTTATGTCCTCTCCCTCCTTTGGTTCCCCCCCCTTTTCGTTTTTTCCTCTCCTCCCTCCTTGTTTTCCCCCTCATCCAGCCCCCCCCCCCCCCCATCTGCCCTTGGCTAGGGATTGTCATGTTTGTGCCGACATTTTCGTGCAGTGTTTTACAGTGAGTATTTTACAGTGAGTGTTCCGTGTTGTGTGTCTTTTGGGAAGTGTGCGAACGGCCATCATACTGTCGCTGGGTGTGACTTTTTATCTCTTGCGAACGGAAACCAGACTGTCACCATGTTTTTTTAATTGTGTGTCTACTATGTTACTTGTCTGATTCCTGTGTATTTTATTAACATTGCCAACCCCTTTGCTTTATGTTTTAACTTTCCACAATTTTCCGGCGTTTTACAATTTAAGTCACCGTTTTATCGCCTGTTTTTCTTGTTTCTTTTCTTCTTACGATTTTAAAATGTCTGTAGGCTGTAGAGCATTCAATAAAGGAAAAAAAAGAAACGATATCAGCGACCAGGCCCTTATTCAGTAACATGTACATCAATGGCTGTATGTGCGTAACGTAACACTGAAACTGATGTAGTGAACACGAAAATACACTCCTGGAAATTGAAATAAGAACACCGTGAATTCATTGTCCCAGGAAGGGGAAACTTTATTGACACATTCCTGGGGTCAGATACATCACATGATCACACTGACAGAACCACAGGCACATAGACACAGGCAACAGAGCATGCACAATGTCGGCACTAGTACAGTGTATATCCACCTTTCGCAGCAATGCAGGCTGCTATTCTCCCATGGAGACGATCGTAGAGATGCTGGATGTAGTCCTGTGGAACGGCTTGCCATGCCATTTCCACCTGGCGCCTCAGTTGGACCAGCGTTCGTGCTGGACGTGCAGACCGCGTGAGACGACGCTTCATCCAGTCCCAAACATGCTCAATGGGGGACACATCCGGAGGTCTTGCTGGCCAGGGTAGTTGACTTACACCTTCTAGAGCACGTTGAGTGGCACGGGATACATGCGGACGTGCATTGTCCTGTTGGAACAGCAAGTTCCCTTGCCGGTCTAGGAATGGCAGAACGATGGGTTCGATGACGGTTTGGATGTACCGTGCACTATTCAGTGTCCCCTCGACGATCACCAGTGGTGTACGGCCAGTGTAGGAGATCGCTCCCCACACCATGATGCCGGGTGTTGGCCCTGTGTGCCTCGGTCGTATGCAGTCCTGATTGTGGCGCTCACCTGCACGGCGCCAAACACGCATACGACCATCATTGGCACCAAGCCAGAAGCGACTCTCATCGCTGAAGACGACACGTCTCCATTCGTCCCTCCATTCACGCCTGTCACGACACCACTGGAGGCGGGCTGCACGATGTTGGGGCGTGAGCGGAAGACGGCCTAACGGTGTGCGGGACCGTAGCCCAGCTTCATGGAGACGGTTGCGAATGGTCCTCGCCGATACCCCAGGAGCAACAGTGTCCCTAATTTGCTGGGAAGTGGCGGTGCGGTCCCCTACGGCACTGCGTAGAATCCTACGGTCTTGGCGTGCACCCGTGCGTCGCTGCGGTCCGGTCCCAGGTCGACGGGCACGTGCACCTTCCGCCGACCACTGGCGATATCATCGATGTACTGTGGAGACCTCACGCCCCACGTGTTGAGCAATTCGGCGGTACGTCCACCCGGCCTCCCACATGCCCACTATACGCCCTCGCTCAAAGTCCGTCAACTGCACATACGGTTCACGTCCACGCTGTCGCGGCATGCTACCAGTGTTAAAGACTGCGATGGAGCTCCGTATGCCACTGCAAACTGGCTGACACTAACGGCGGCGGTGCACAAATGCTGCGCAGCTAGCGCCATTCGACGGCCAACACCGCGGTTCCTGGTGTGTCCGCTGTGCCGTGCGTGTGATCATTGCTTGTACAGCCCTCTCGCAGTGTCCAGAGCAAGTATGGTGGGTCTGACACACCGGTGTCAATGTGTTCTTTTTTCCATTTCCAGGAGTGTATTTCTTCGTTGATACGTTATTCTTTCTCGACATTCAGGTCGGAGAGAACCACAAACGTTATTACGAAGGCTTATGAAATTACAGTTCACTTCTGTCCATTGACCAACACTTATTCGCCAACTACATACGGATGATTTCTTGTTATTAGTAACAGACAAACACAACACCGACTTTACATTAAAATGCCACTGTGTTTTGTTGTATAGGGGTTGGACAAAAACGTGACAACACCAAGATATAGCTGGCTGCGGTGGCCCAGCGGTTCTAGGCGCTTCAGTCTGGAACCTCACGACTGCTACGGTCGCAGATTCGAATCCTGCCTTGGGCATGGATGTATGTGATGTCCTTAGGTTGGTTAGGTTTAAGTAGTTCTAAGTTCTAGGGGAATGATGACCTCAGATATTGTCCCATAGTGCTCAGAGCCATTTGAACCATTTTGAACCAAAACATAACACATCACTATGTCCCGTACGGCGTAGGAAACCCGTCTGCATTCGAAACAGCTTCCACTCGTCTCGGATCGAATAAACAGAAGTCTCGTATAGTTTTCAAGGGAATATTATAACATTCTCGTAAAGTCCAGAGAATGATGATGGAAGTGGATAAGAATCATGCACCCTTCGCTGTTCAAGTAGGTCACAAAGGCTCAATAACACTGAGAGCACGTGACAGTGATGGTCAGGGGAGATGCGGCAGTTCATCCTCGTGTCTACAGAACCAGTCCTGGACGATGGGAGCTGCGTGAAGAGAGGCCCCGTCGTCTTGGAACGCAGCATCGCCACTGAGTAATAGAGGTTGTATCATGTGATGGGCTTCATCAACGTAAATGGTCACATAATTCTTGGTGCTAATGTAACCTTGCACAGCAACCACGGGGACAATGGAATACCAAGGTACGACTGCCCGAATCAGGACTGAGCACCTGCCATGTTTCACTGGCGGAACATAAACTAGTACCATACTTGTTATGTCGCTGAAGTCTTCTTAGAAGTTTCTTTCAAATGCCACGAAATAATATACCGGGTGATCAAAAAGTTAGTATAAATTTGAAAACTTCAAAAACCACGGAATAATGTAGATAGAGAAGTAAAATTTGACACACATGCTTTGAGCTATGAATGACATGATGATTTACTAGAACCAAAAACAACCAAAGTTAACAAAATTTCCGACAGATGGTGCTGGACAGCAGAACGTCAGTGACTGCGCATGACATTCGTGTATAAAAGGAGCTGTAATGAGAGAGAGAATCAGATGCGCCAGCAGTAGCAGCATGTTGACGTTACCTGAAAAGGCGTTTTTAGTGAAGCTGTATTATCAGAATGGGGAATGTGCTAGTTCAGCGTTACGATCCTATCGCCATAGGAAGGGGATTCGAACGGGTCAAGGTCCGTTGACAAATGCAGCTGTGGCGAGAATGATTTCGAAGTTCGAAGCCACGGGTTGTTTAGGCGATAGACCCCGTAGTGGCCGACCGAGCACAAGGCGTAATGCTGCTGAGACAGTTCAGGAAGAAATGGAGACTGTAGCGGGTTTGTCTATGCACGGGGAAGTCAGCGCTCGTGCAGTCGCACGTCGCACCGGCATTCCATACACTACTGTTTGGTTGGCACTTAGGCGTACCCTCCGATGCTATCCGTACAAAATCCATCGGCACCATGAACTGTTACCTGGCGATTTAGTGAAGCGGAGGGCATTTGCGGTGTGGGCGTTCCAAAGGATGGCGGAAGATGACGATTGGTTGAGTAACGTGTTGTGGACCGAGGAAGCTCATTTCGCGCTCCGAGGGTCTGTCTTCGTCAACAACTGCAGAATTTGGGCTACCGAAAATCCTAGAACTGTCGTGGAAACTCCATTGCACGATTAGAAAAGTCACGGTATCGGTTGGATTTACCACATCTACCGTTATCGGGCCTTTTTTCTTCGAGGAAATGCGTAATTCTGGTTTTGTAACTGCTACTGTGACGGGCGAGAGGTACGCCGATATGTTAGAGAATCGCATCATCCACAGCCTGGCTGATAAACATCTGTTGGAACATAAGATGTTTATGCAGGATGGCGCTCCACGGCATATTGCTAGAATCGTGAAAGATCTCTTGCGCGCGTCGTTTGGTGATGATCGTGTGCTCAGCCGCCACTTTCGTCATGCTTGGCCTCCCAGGTCCCCAGACCTCAGTGCGTGCGATTATTGGCTTTGGGGTTACCTGAAGTCGCAAGTGTATCGTGATCGACCGACGTCTCTAGGGGTGCTGAAAGACAACATCCGACGCCAATGCCTCACCATAACTCCGGACATGCTTTACAGTGCTGTTCACAACAGTATTCCTCGACTACAGTAATTGTTGAGGAATGGTGGTGGACATATTGAGCGTTTCCTGTAAAGAACATCATCTTTGCTTTGTCTTACTTTGTTATGCTAATTATTGCTATTCTGATCAGATGAAGCGCCATCTGTCGGACGTTTTTTGAACTTTTGTATTTTGTTGGTTCTAATAAAACCCCGTGTCATTCCAACCATGTGTGTCAATTTGTACCTCTCTATCTACATTATTCCGTGATTTATTCAGTTCTCTAATTTATACTGACTTTTTGACCACCCGGTATATAGTTCTATTAGGAAACAACCAAGTCTCTTTCGTAATTCAGCGCCTATAAATTATAAAAATTACTTGTGAACGTCAGAAAATTAGTGTTATCGTCCGCTATAACTTTGCGAAAGTCAAACGTCATTATATTTATCCATCCTGGGCGTGTTTCATGTGGCCTGTCTTAGCTGCCTCACCCTATATATTCAGCCGCTGCTCCCCAGACTATTTAGTTTGTAATATACGTGACATGACGGCCACAATTCGTGTGTAAATTAAACCTGCGGGTGAACGTCGGGAGCAATATTTTCACCAACAGCGCGTATATTAAAATTTTCACGCTTGTTTGTCAATGTAAATAACGTGGGCGCCTCCATTAATGCAATGAATTTACGCTCACTGCGTAGTTTGTCAGTTCAGGCTTGAATATCGGCGAGAAGGAAGCTTTTAAATATTTATATTTGCAGCTCAACAACGCTGCAATTAACTTACAAAGACATAACAAAATTCTCCATTATCCGTAACTTGTCTTGTTCCCTGACGCGTAATAGTTTTTATAAAGCATTATGACACGAAGGATTACCAACTCTCTGGAGATTTTGTACTTTGTTTACCGACAGAAAACCGTCCTCAAACCCAATTTTTCAATGCTCGTTACAGTGACCATGTTTATGCTGCCTTCTGGTTTTTTTCTAAATAGTTAAAGGATTATGATATCTGTATATATTTGGTGACTGTTTTAGACAATATCCTATATGTTACAAAGAGAAGGGTCACAGGTCCCAAGACTTTTTATCCTTTTTTGCTTGTCTCGTTTTATTGTGATGCACAGTTATTGCAGCACTTTCTCAGTTTAGAGGAATAATCTTACTGCACATACATTCTGTAAATGAGTTTGCAAATTCCTTTTGTACATGATCGTTCACTGCGAATATCTGCCACACAGCTTCCGTCACCTATGTTTCCAAAACGTACGTTCTAGTAAATTGCAGCTTTATAGATTCCGATCCATTGTCAGACATCACTGAGCTTCATTTGATGTACAAAGTCGCATTTCAAGTGGAATATGCGTGAATTCATTTAATAAATCTGTGCAGTATGCCAGAATGCAACAGAGGTTGCGGTTTTAAACGTAAAAACAATTGAGACCCTGGCTCGCTCAACGACCAGTGGCCGAGTGCTTGTAGGGAATATCTAGCAGACAAAAACAAGTAAGCGTAATAGTGAATGTGTGACATTGAAGACAAGATGGATGAGACATGTTACCAGCGCAATGGATGACAGGTTGACAGGAGTATTTTTGTCCATCATTCTGTAAAATTGTGGAAATGGTAATAGGCGCGTAATGTCATTTCAAGTAAATTAGACTATTGTGGCCTTACAGAAAATGTCACAGAATCCTTCAGATCGTGTCTGACAGGAAACAAAGGATGTCATTTTCGTGTGTATGTTGGGCACTTTTCGTCAGAAACAGTGGCACAAATGAAACCAATACTGTAAGAAAAATCAAATAGAGTACAGTTTTTCGAAGAGCCGTTAATGCCATTTTGTTAACGTTACTAAATGGTTCCTTATCAATTTTTTGACACTGAACTTTGAAAAAACACACTGTATGCTCTAAGAATTTATAAGAAATTTTCTCCACGTATGTGTCAATGATATGACAACAAGCAGAGAGTAGACATCGATAACTGTAAATTCTTCGGATGACAACATGACAATCAATTAATTTGGGAGGAGTATACCGAAGAACTGATGAAGCCTCTAAATGAATCCTTATTTTCAGTTTTGGTGTTGTGAGACTTGGGGGCCGTATCTCTAAAAAGCTGGCATACTACGCTAACTTTCATTCCAGAATGTCACACAGACTCATCGTTTGGTAACTCATCAAGCTAAGCTTAATTTTTCCGAATCCCAAAGTGTTAATACGAATTATTTATGGTATGATCTCAAGCAAGTCCAACAGAGACCTCTTATAGAAACTGGTGTTAATAACTCTATTTCCCAACACATTTATTTCTTAATTAAATGTATCATAAATAATATATTTCTTTCTCCAAGAAACAGCACAGCGCACGGAATCGAAAGACGCTTACGTCCGGAAAAGTGTCCATTATTCAGCAGCATGCATTTTCAATAACATGCTAGCAGACATAAAAAGTTAACCTAATAACAAAATCCATTTTACAAGGAGACTAAAGAATATTTTGATGGCCATCTCCTTCAACTCCACTGACCAATTTCTTAGTGGAAACGAGTGATTACCATCTATTAATAGTGTGTGTAAAGCGAGTGTGACCTGTGTAGAACTTCGCTGCAGTAGTTTGATCAGTGTAAGTCCTATAATTAGCTTCTTGTTTAGTTATGCATGACCAGAATAACCAAAAAAATATCGTAAGCACCTGTGTTTCATTTAGGTCCAAATGATATTTCTTTTGTAAATACACAGCGTGACCAAAAATGTGAAACACGCAGAGCGTAAGATATGACAGTCTAGTTTCGTACACGAACACATCAGTGGCGAATGTGTAAGTAATATGCAGCTGTGACACATAGAACGGCTACCAGGTATAAAGCGACTTAATATTTTTTTTTCTTATTGATATATTTATAGATAATAATTCGAATCTCATAACAAAGATTAAGTTGAAAAGTATTTAACACTGACGGACAAAAGGAGATTTACACTCTTCGTTTTTTAGTTTTAGTGAAAGTTACCTTTCGTTGTTCTCGTGTCCTGATGATAAGACGTGCTGTGTAATTTTGAAGTGAAATTGTCTTATATAATGAAAGCAATTTATGAACAATATGATCTTTTCATTTACGATACCATGGATCCCAGCTCCCGTAACTCTGGAAGATTATTATTAATTTTGTATGGCGAATTTAGATGGAGGCGACTATCCTCACGAAGGCACAGCACATCAATAGAGGTACGTGAATGTGTTCATCTCTTCCCCCTTCGTGCCCGCCAAGGACAGTTTCAGTATTTAGGTCATATTTGCCGCGAGATTCAGAACCTGCAGTCTTCCTTTTCATTTAATTAAGAAGTCAGATTATTTTCTTTCTAAGATGAATAAATGCATTTCGTTCTACCCAGGCCAAGGGGAATGATAGTACTTGGAACGTACATGCCTCTATCCCGATCGTACGTTCGCATACAACTGAGTGTGCACCGACGTAACTATACTTATTGACCCATTCCCCTTACAATATTAATACTTATTTTGAACCACTCACTCGCTAATGTACGTGCCCTCTTATTTTGCACAGTCAGTCGGGCGTATTCCGTAGTACTTTTGATATTGTGGCTTAGTTTCCACAACTGACCTTTGCCTGTGTTGCAAAGGCTCTTCGTGTGAAATATTTACTACATGACAATCATACTAACTCTCACTTCAAAATTACGACACCGGCTGACTAAGCTTTTAACAGTTTTAACAGGGCTGTTACACAGGGTTCATTACTTTTGTTCGTGTTCAGTTTTGTTCCCAGGCCTGGCAGCGTATATAAGGGGCGTAAAAAGCGTCACCATTTGAGTGATCACTGTGAAGGACATCTAGACGCCGTGTAGTCGTGTGAGACAGCGTTATCAGCACCTGACAGAGTTTGGAAGAGACCTCATTGTGGGTCTCGACTTGACAGTGTAGTATCCTGATTTGTGAGGCATTCCAGCTCTGACATTGGCTCGATGTTGGCCGGCATGGGAAAGCGTGGTAATCCTCAAGCTTCCGGTCGGCCACGTCTGACCTCCACAAGGGAGCATCGTCGTATGGTGTATAAAGCACATCGTAATCCCAGTGTATGTCCGCCTGCCACCCGACAACAGGTAATGGATTCCTAGCCACATACTGTGTCATTCTGCACCGTTGGTCGAAGACTAGCAACAGTCGGACAGTTACCATCCCATAAATGGTTCAAATGGCTCTGAGCACTATGGGACTTAACTTCTGAGATTATCAGTCCCTTAGAATTAGAACTGCTTAAACCTAACTAACTTAAGGACATCACACACATCCATGCCCGAGGCAGGATTCGAACCTACGACTGTAGCGGGCACGCGGTTCCAGCCCGTAGCGCCTAGAACCGCTCGGCCACCCCGGCCAGCCCGTACTAAAAGCGGCTGAGTGAATGGTGCTGTGACCGGAAGCATGGATTGCTAATGAACCACGTTTATTATGTTCAACGAGGATTGGTGGTTCTACGCTACCAAAGATGACCATCGCCGGCGAGTACGACTGCGACTTGGGGATAACTGCCATCCTTCCAATGTTTTGGAGAGGCACAGCGGTGTTATACCTCAGCGTCACTGGGTGGGGAGAAATCGGGTATTATGGCAGTTCAAGGGTGGTAGTAACTGTGAGAATTCTGATACCATAACGGTACGTCGCGGGTACTATGCGCCGTCGCGTGTTACCTCTCATGCGATGGTTTCATGGTGCCATTTTTCAACAGAACAATTCCCGTCCACACACGGCACATGCTTCTATGAACTACACCGAGCGAGGTGGCGCAGTGGTTAGCACACTGGACTCGCATTCGCGAGGACGACGGTTCAATCCCGTCTCCGGCCATCCTGATTTAGGTTTTCCGTGATTTCCCTAAATCGCTTCAGGCAAATGCCGGGATGGTTCCTTTGAAAGGGCACGGCCGATTTCCTTCCCCATCCTTCCCTCACCCGAGCTTGCGCTCCGTCTCTAATGACCGCGTTGTCGACGGGACGTTAAACACTAATCTCCTCCTCCTCCTATATGAACTGTGGTGCCGAAGCTTTCCTGTGGCCAGAAACATCCCCATATCTCTCCATAGTAGAGCAGTGTGGGTCTATCCTAGTAGAGCAGTGTGGGTCTATCCTAGCGCCAGCATCCAAAACATGAAGGACCAGTCACAACAGTAGTGTGCCAGTTTGCCTCAGGAGAAGATTCGACTGGGTCGCGGCACCCTTAACAACCGTATCAGTTCACACATTCAGACCAGACGGAGAGCTACGTCATGCTCATAAGTGGGCTCATACTGTCGTCGTAAATTTGACTCGATTTTGTAATTAATGAACATTACGTCCTATCTGATCTCGAGAAGTTTTTCATTTCGTTTCCTCCTCACTTTCTGGGTGTTTCACATTTTTGTCAGACATTAAATGTGTTGTATACTGTTGTTTTATGACATGTTCTACATCCTTTAGTATCTCGTCATTACGGACCCAGGGAAAAAGTGTGTATAAGCTATGCTTCATTTCATAAGAAAAGACCGAGGGGACGACCTAATGGAACAGGATGACTATCATGAATAAATGCGTGGCGATGAGGAATCTGAGGATCGTAACGCACGAAAGACATTAGAAGAGGCCTTTACATAAAAGCGGAATAGTGGCTATGAAACCACTGAGA
Source organism: Schistocerca americana (assembly GCF_021461395.2). Taxonomy (NCBI): domain Eukaryota; kingdom Metazoa; phylum Arthropoda; class Insecta; order Orthoptera; family Acrididae; genus Schistocerca; species Schistocerca americana. The sequence continues at coordinate 203,616,719 of NC_060119.1, forward strand.
ACCACGATGACCATGAATCATACAAAATTTCTTGAAGAATTCAAGTACGCCTGCTCTGTGTGACTATAAATAATGTTTTATTAGCACAGACCACGTATGAATCCTAAAGGTATTCAGTTATCCGAAGAGTATTTTTTCAGTACCGTTCACTCTCAGGCTCTTTCGTGGAGGCTAACAGCACAAACCAACGGTTCAACGTGCAGTATGTCCCAGACCTACTGTATCAGTTCTTTTTCTCTTTCACCTGATTTTTCTTCTCGATCTTCGACTCAGTTCACGGGTTAGGTTTGTCATATGTTCTGTCTTCTTCGCAAATGGCCTTTCCATACCTTTCTATTCATTTAACTTCCACAGTCCTGAGCTTAGATCTGATGAGTTAAAAGTTTATGTTGGTAGTCAACATGTTGTTCTGGGGCAAAATGAGAATAAAATACTAAATTAAAAAATTTGCGTGTTTCACCAAAATTTTAGGACATGTAGCACATATGCTACATCATGACTAAAACATGCTTTTATCATACTAATAAAGTCTTCCAGACTTTCTTTCATGGACTTTACTTATAAATTGACAGCTGAAATACATAGATATATTTGTACAATTAATACTAAATCTTCTGATTTTATTAGTGGGTCTACATGTTTGCTTCCGTTGGTTTTTTTGGGTCTTTAACGTGAAAAATTTACGATTGAGAGCATTGGCAGTCGTTGGCCATCACATTCTCCCATCTTTCTGGCAGTATACGAAACCCGCGGTTGAAGAACTAGGCGTCTTTCAGGAGATGCATGTATCGATCTGATTTTGCGCTGTGTGCCATTGACTGAAAAAGATGGTAGACAGGGGGAGCAATGTCTAAAGAATACGGTGGGTGGGGTAGGAATTCCCACTTCAACGTTCCGAAGTATGTTTTGACTGGTTTTGAAACGTGAGGTTGAGTCTTGTCATGCTGAAAAATCACCTATTCATGTCTATCACTGTATTGTGGACATTTGTCTTTCATATCTTGGCTCCAACGCACCAACTGCTTTCGATAACGATCTCCTGTGATTGTTTCTGTACGCTCAAGAAGATCCTAAGATCTTCTCTGTGCCAACGACATGCCGGTCTTTTGCGTCAAAATCATCATTCTTGAAACGTTGAAACCATTCTCTGCGTGTGCTTTCACAAATTGTTGGCTTACCATAGATCTTCCCGAGGATTTTATTAGTCTCAGCCGCAGATTTATTCATGTTAAAGCAGAAAATTAAAACTTCCGTAAATGACGTAATGACTACTATTCTGATGGTGTTATGTTTACAAATGCCTAAGCTTATTGTATTACACTTACAGCCTACCACCTGCACCATCAGTTGTCGCTACTGCGCTCTATTGCAAAGCGGCGGAAGCAGTGTTCTGAACGTAATATATATGTAAATGTGATCAGAAATTTTTTCATTATTCTAGTATCTTTCGCGGGACTGCAAAAACAGTTCCTTTTTTCTATGTAACAGAGATATATTTTGCATTTAATCACAGCAAAAACGTGGTATCCTTACGTCCAGGCAACCTACATCTGAAACGATTTTTATGGGTTTTTTTCATCATCTCACGCATGTACGGGGCATCCATGCACTTCCTTGCAGTTGGTGACGGCACAGGCCTTAGTCTTCTGGCACTTTTTGGAGCTGCAACATCATTGTCACCAAACTTCTTCTTCACTCTCTTCTTCTTTTTGCATTCGTTCTTGCGAATGTGGTAGAGTACGTTGTGGCCCAATTCAGACATGGTGCTTCATCGAAAAAAATATAGCTCTGTACAGTGTGATGATTCAGTTATTCTACAGTGTAGGGCATATTAGCGTATTACAGCGTACTCGAAATATATTTAGTTGAAAATCACTCAGAACAAACAGAAATTACCTGTATTTCTCAAAGACATACTGACACTGCAAAAACCAGTTTGTAAGCTGGTGTTCTGCAGCAAGAATGCTCTGCTATTCATGAGCAGTTAAGTAAACACCTGAACTACTAAGCCATGCAATATATATGAATATTTGTGCCCCCGAAATCAACTGAAAACACCATATGATCACAAATGAGTAACAAAAAAGTTAATAGACCACATACACACTTACTTAATACTGGCGCAATGCATATGACTATGTACAGTTATGTATCCGAATATCAGATAATAGGTAATCACTTATCATGAATCTATTCGAAAGTTATATAATGTGCACACATTCAACGTAGGGCCAAAACGGTCCAATGAGGCTGTTTCTTCGTAAGTGTAAACACTGAATTTAAACTTGAAAGGAATAGTACAGCGCTGCCTTAAGCGATGGATCAGAAAGTAATTTAAGAACAATATTTCTACAGGGACCCCTCACTGACATGTGATCCACTAAATATCGCATCATTATATTGAAAAACAATGCATAATCTTCCAAATATCATCAGCATTCCTGATCAGCGTCTAGTGTCCTACCTTTCTCGACATGCAGTTGTATTTATGCAAAAAACGGGGTATTTATTATTAATAGACTGAAATACTAGCGCAGTAATGAATCATTTAACTACTAGTGCCATGACTGTTGACTCGTACGGGGAATCCTGTAGCAACAGTTGTTAAAAAAGATGGCTACACAGGAACATCCAGCTATTTTGCTTGCGATAATAAAGACATGATTTAGGTTGAACGGAATGATTCAGAGAAATGTAACGTATAATTTGTGTATTGATCTCAGAACCGTGCAGACAAATCACACGGACCACTTGAGTTCTCAGTGTATGTAATATGAAGTAATATTTCCGAAACCGGTAACGAAGTTACATATTCTCTAGACACGACTTCCAGTATGTATTATGAAGTAATATTTCCGAAACCGGTAACGAAGTTACATATTCTCTAGATACGACTTCCAGCAAAACAATAAACCATTTATAAAGCAGGAGAGAATGATAAATCTGAATCTACAAAGAGGCAGATTGAAAAAAGTGTAAGTCAATCCAATGAGCAGCTTCTGTTTCTCTAAAAGTGAACATTCTATGAGCCTTTGTGTCACCACGTATAAGGATACCAGGTCACATTATAAGTCACTTCTAGTGCTCTACGCGTAATTATTTTAAAATAACTGTGCGAATGTTGAGAACACACTGTTGAAATAACCCACACATAGCCTATTATTCATTACGGCAAGTAATTGTAAAGGTCTCAGCCAAAAATCTTCAACATTCCAGCACTTCGAACCAGCTCGAGTTGACCCCAGAGCACAGCATGCATAGCACCTTCGAGAAGTTGCTGCAGAGTACTGGGAGCATGCAGAAACGAAACCAGGTGACGTAATGAGAGTACATGGTCTGAGATATACGCACAGGTACAGCAAATTTAGTTCGCTCCCTGAGATAGAAGAAAATAAAAGTTGGATGTGGCATATGTGTTTCATAAGAACCGAGACTAACACAGCTTTGTCCATTTTCATCACAATTTGATAAAGATTTTTGTAGCTTTGTATCGTCCATCCATTTGACTTGTTCATGCCACCTGTCACAGTACACATTTACACTCCATTGATTTGTTTCCACTTTTAATTCATAATAGCCTCTTATTTGTCTGGAGAATTTCATTTCTGTTCTCGGTATACTTCTGTATATATGTTTGAATTCAATGTACCATACAGAAATTGCCTTAATTAAAAAAATAAATGAGACATTATTCTTGCGTCTTGTCTGATCTTATTCTTTAGCTTTCAGTGGATAGTACCACATTTACTTCAAAATACGCTAGCTCATACCAGGCTGGTCCATTTAACATCACAGATAGTTGAAACAGAGGTTAGATAAAGAACTATGTTTTCTATGACACGTATTCTCAACTGCCCTTACAGCAATCGCGTTATTCTTTTCAAGTTTCACTTCATACAATTTACGTACATGTCGTAAGCGGTTCTGTGCTCGTTGTAAATAATCTTCCGCTTCTTGGACAACCTAAGCACGTCAGCGATGCGTAAAATATTTAAAACTTTTACTTCTCGTTAACTCATAACCCTATCTAACAAGGGAACCTCCCCATCGCAACCCCCTCAGATTTAGATGTAAGTTGGCACACTGGATAGGCCTTGAAAAACTGAACACAGATCAATCGAGAAAATAGGAAGAAGTTGTGTGGAACTATGAAAAAATAAGCAAAATATACAAACTGAGTTGTCCGTGCGCAATATAGGCAACATCAAGATTGGTTTCAGCTCGGGAGTGCCGTGGTCCCGTGGTTAGAGTGAGCAGCTGCCGAACGAGAAGTCCTTGGGTCAAGTCTTCCCTCGAATGAAAAGTTTATTTTCGCAAAGTTATGATCCGTTCGTTCGTTCATTGACATCTCTATAAACTGTAATAGGTTTAGTGTCTGTGCTTGGCGACCGCACCGGAAAACCGTGCGATTAGTAGACGAAAGGACGCGCCTCTCCAACGGGGACCGAAAACATTTGATCGCAAGGTCATAGGTCAACCGATTCCTCCACAGGGAAACAGGTCTGATATATTCTATACGACACTGGTGACGGCATGTGCGTCACATGACAGGAATATGTTGTCGACCCACTTAACTTGTACACTTGGCGAATGGGTAAAAAGATTCTTCTACCTTGCCCGATTTCGGTTTTCTTGTGGATGTGATAATCACTCCTAAAAAAAGTGATGAAAACATAAGAGTTTGTCACATAAACTGAAAATAAGAAATTAAACTTTTCAGTGGAGGGAAGACTTGAACCAAGGACCTCTCGTGCCACAGCTGTTCACGCTAACCACAGGACCATGGCGCTCTTGGGCTCATGTTGTCCTTGATGTTGCATATCTTGCGTATGGACTACTCAGTTTGTATATTTTGCTTATTTTTTCGTTGTTCCACACAACTTCTTCCTGTTTTCTCGATTGATCTGTGTTCAGTTTTTCAAGGCCTATCCACTGTGCCAACTTATAACTAAATCTGAGGGGGGTGCGATGGGGAGGTTCCCTCGTAAGAAATGCATCTGGTTCTGTAATATGTCGCATGGATGTTAAAAATATAGGCTATATCGGATTTTCTCTTCACAGAAAATTCCTTCATGTTTTGTTTAACTCATATTATTAACGATTTCTATCCATTCGTACACACTGTACAGGTTTGAAAACTTACTGGTTTTTGAGTCATCAGTCTTCCGACTAGTTTGATGCGGCCCGCAACCGCTTCGTCTCAGAGTAATTGCAGCCTACGCTCTCAATTATTTGCTGGGTGTATTCCAATCTCTGTTTTCTTCTACAGTTTTTAACTTCTATAGTTCCCGCCAGTACCATGGAAGTTATTCCTGATGTCTGAACGGATGTCCTACCATCCTGTCCATTCTTCTTGTTAGTGTCTGCCATATATTCGTGTCCTCGCTGATGCTCCGGAGACTTTTCTCATTCCTCACAATATCAGTCTACATAGTTTTCAACATTCTTCTATGGCACCACATCTCAAATTCTTCGATTCCCGTCTTTTCTGGTTTTCGCACAGTCCATATTTCACTACCACACAATGCTGTGGTCCAAATGTACATTCTCATAAATTTCTTCCTCAAACTAAGGCCTGTGTTGACACTCGTAGAATTCTCTTGCTCAGGAATGCCCTTTATGCCAGTGCTAGTCTGCTTATTGTCCTCCTTGCGTGACCCTCGTGCGTTCTTTTATCACCAATTCTGATTTTAACTTTCTCGCTGTTCTCATTTCCGCTATTTCGCTTTACTTTCGTCTTTCTTCGATTCACCGTCAATCCATGTTCTGTACTCATCATACTGTTCATTCCATTCAGCATATGCAGCAGTTCCTTTTCACTTCCGCGGAGAATAGAAATGTCATCAGAGAATCTTATCATTCATATCCTTTCACCTTTCATTTTATTTCCACTCTTGAACATTTCTTTTATTTCTTTAATTGCTTCTTCGGTGTATACATTGAACAGAAGGGTGGAAACGCTACATCAGTATCTCACTCCCTTTTTAATCCGAGCACTTCGTTCTTGGTCTCCAACTCTTATTTCCCTCTTGGTTCTTGCACATGTTGTATATTACCTATCTTTCCCGTAGTTTATCCTATTTTTCCGAGAATTTCGAACATCTTGCACGATTTTACATCTTCGAACGCTTTTCCCAGATCGACAAAGCATATGACCACGTCTTGAGTTACCTTTAGTCTTACTTCCATTATTAACCACAAAGTCAGAATTTCCTCTCTGGTGCCTTTGCCTTTCCTAAACCCAAACCGATCGTCATCTAACACACCTTCAATTTTCTTTACCATTCTTGTGTATATTAGTTTTGTCAGCATTTGGGATGCATGAAGTATTAAGAAGACTGTGCAACAATTCTCACACTTGTCGGCTCTTGCAGTCTTCGAAATTGTGTGGAAGATATTTTTCCGAAAGTCACGTAACTCATACATTCTACACCAAACGTACTAATCGTTTTGTTGGCATTTCCCCAATGATTTTAGAAATTCTGATGAAATATTGTCTATCCTTTGTGCCTTATTCGATTGTAAGTCTTCGAAAACTCTTTTAAATTCTGATTCTAATGCTGTATCCCCTGTCTATACTATATCGACTCCTGTTTCTTCTCGTATCACGTCATCAGAGGTGTCTTCCCCTCATAGAGGCCTTCAATGTACACCTTCCAACTATCTGCTGTTTACATTTAACAGTGGAGTTCCTACTGCACTCTTAATTTTACCACCCTCGCTTTTAATATCACCGAAAGGTCTTTTGATCTTTCTATATGCTGAATCAGTCCTGTCGACAATCACTTCATTTTCGGTTCCTTCACATTTCTGGCTTCCCTGTAATTCCCGTTTATTTCAGATCTAAGTGACTTGTATTTCTGTATTCCTGTGTTTCCCAGATCATTTTTGTACATACGTCTTTCATCGATGAACTGAAATATTTCTTGCGATACCCATTGTTTCTTCGCAGCTACGCTCTTTGTATCTGTGTTTTTCACTCCAACTTCCGTGATTCCCCGTTTTAGAGATGGCCATTCCTCTTCAACTGTACTGCCTAATAAGGTATTCCTTATCACAGTATTTACAGCGTCGGAGAACTTCAAGCGTACGTCCACATACCTTAATACTTCCTTGACCCACTTCATTGAGCACTGATTTTTCCTGACTAATCCCTTTAACTTCAGCCTACTCTTCATCACTATCCGAATGGTGATTTGAGTCTATATTTGTCCTTGGTAACCCTTACAATCCAATATCTGATTTCGGAATCTCTGCCTAATTATGATGAACTCTGACTCAATGCTTCCAGTATCTCCTGGCATTTTCCATTCATACTTCGTCCTATTGTGATTCTTGAAGAGAGTATTGACTATTACTAGCTGGAACTTATTGCAGAACTCAATTAATCTTTCTCCTCTCTCATTCCAGATACCAAGCCCATATTCTCCCTTAACCCTTTCTTCTACTCCTTCCCCTACAACCGCATATCAGTCCCCCCTGACTATTAGAGTTTTATGTCCGTTTACGTACTGACTTATCCATTCAGTATCTTAATATAGTTGCTGCTGACAATATTGTCAGCAACATTGAGAGAATCAACAAAAAGTTATGTCTTCGAGGCTTCAAGACTTCGTAACTAAAAGTCTAAGAAAACGACCATTTCTAGGGTAGTGAACGTTCGTCAGATATGGTGGACAGCTGCGAATACAGAAAGAGCAGTACCAGACCAAGGCAAAACAAAACCAAATCGATGTCGCGTCTGTCTTGTAGCAAGCGGCAAAGTGGTAGGCGTCTGCTCACCACTGGTGTGGCTGAAATTTATATTCTGGAACTAACCCTTCCAATCTTGACTACGAGAAGGAAGAAGAATTTAAATGCTGATGAGTACCTCTTATTATGGGCGAAAGTCGGCAATGGTAATTGTAAAATAAAGATCAAGACGGATTTTAAGTAACATTAATACTCTGAGTTCACTCAATGTGTTTACTCAACCCGACCTGATTCCAGGTACAATCATCATGGAGCATTTTGATAATCATAAGATTACCACAGGTTGTCAGTCCACCGCCAGTACTACTGGCGCAACTTGTCTTTCAGACTCTGGGACAGTCAGGTTAAAATGCAATGTGATTCAACAGAGGAAGTCATAATCGTCTGGCCAGCTTAAAACGAATAAGTAAATAAATATATAAACTTTTTGCAAAACATAACATACAAACACCTTTGAAACCAAGTGAACTTCATAAATTGAGAGGTACATTAAGAGAACAGAAGATTCAAATTTTGCCCCTTCAAGAAACATGAATGACGACAGTAACTCGAATCATTCCGGCAGTGATCGTCTTTTTGAAGGTAAAACTGAAAAAATTATACTTAATAATACATCACAACTGAGAGTTGCTTTTGCAGTCCCCAACCATGTTTTAGATTCAATAACGGAGATAAAACACAATAATAATGTACTAATGACAATATCTCTTAAATATGCAAATAAAACATACACTTTATTTAATGCTAGTTTGCCAGACAATGAGGATAACCGTAAAAACACTGGAGAAGTTAATGAAGCTTGGGAAACGTTACAAAGCACCATCTCGAAAATCCCCTCAACCCATGTTAAAATCTTTATGGGTGATTTTAATGCTCAATTAGGTAAAGAGATAAAATGTACGAAAGCAGTGGGTACGTTCCCTGCGAATGAATGGACAAACCAAAATGGCCAAAGACTTGTTGAAACGTGCAAAAATTTTAACCTTAAAATCATCTCAACACATTTTAAAAAGAACCCTTCTAAACAAAAACCTGGCGCACACCCAACACATTTTTCGGCGAGTTTCACATCCATCATATGGTAATTTCATACCCCAAGTACAAAAAAATTGTAAATGTCCAAGATAGGAAAGGGTAATATTGATTCTGACCATTATTTAAAGCAAAAAAGTAAAACATCGACCTCAAAAACTCTTTACATCAACAAATCTTATACACAAATTTGACACTGCTAACACAACCCCAACTCTAACAAGCGAACTTGACAAAAAATCATATAATAATTGACAAAACCTAAAACAAAAGTTCATCAAAACAATACAAAATTTAATTCCACTTTGAAAGAAACAAAAACACCCTTAGTGGAACACGGATTGTGGAACAGCAGTTAAATCTAGGCATGAGGCATTCAAAAATTCGAATAGTAACAAACCTGAAAATATGCACAACACATGTCCAACTGTAAGAAAAATCATCTAATTAATCTGATAGACTAAAAGAAACTAGGAAAATTCCCAACTTTCAGAAATCGAAAGAGACTTCCAAAAGAACAATATAAGAAACTTTTATAAAAATTTCTAACAAAATTAACCGAATTCCAACCTCAAAGTCTTTGCTTCAAAATTGAGAATGGCAGCTTGGCTCTTAACAACCGGGAAAATTGTAAGGTAATTGCTAATAATTTTGAAAAAGTATTAAATTGTACAGAACGAGCTAATAAATTCCAACCACAGCACATTAATAACACCAACCCTAAGGAACCTGATGAAATCGAAATAACAGAACAAATTAAGAGACTTACAAACAAGAAAGCATCCTGAGAGGACGGTAAATTGCAGAACTATTAAAATATTCTGACCCTAACACTACAAAAGAGATCATTGCACCAATAAGACATATGTGGCAAACTGAGAAAACACCTGAGGACTGAAAACTCCCCTAATTAATCCAGTGTATATAAAGGGGGCAGAATCAGTGTTAATGATTACTGAGGAATCTCTCTTCTTCTTCTCTCATACAAAATTCTCCCGCCATGTTTACTTGATCGAGCCCAAGAACAGTTATAAACTAAAATTGGTGAATACCAAGCAGGATTTAGACCAAACAGATCCTCTCCGGAACAAATTCTTAGATTAAAACTGATCCTTCGGCATCAAAGGATTTCTAGTAACGATATTGTATGCACATACGTGGATTATAAAAAGGGGTACGACTAAGTTGATTGTGAACCTCTTTTCCAAATTTTAAAGGAATAAGGGCTAGATAACAAAAATCTGATTTAGGAAGCGTTAACCGACACGTGCTCTAAAGTTAAATTCGTGGGAGTAATCTGAACTTTTTTATATAAAGGCTGGTGTTAGGCAGAGAGATGGACTCTCCACATTTCTGTTTAACTGTATTTTGGAAAAGGTAATTATAGAAGGGCGAGAGAAGAAACGATTCAAAATATAGATCAACCCATCAAGTTAGGTAGAAGTAATAACAGAATAGATTGCCTCACCTTTGCAGATGATCTGGAAGTTTTAACTAGAGATATTACCGGAACTCAAAAATAAATTGAAATTTTTAAATTGCGGACAAAGTAGGATTACAAATATCATTCGAATACACGTAATATATGACATGCAACAAACAAGCACCGAAGTTTTTGGACACGAAGTGTGGAAAAACAAAAAGGGTTTCTCAATTTAAAGAATGAGGGGAAATTATACAAGAAAACGGTCTGGAAAAAACTACAAAAAAGTTCGCTCTCAAAAAATGGAAACTGCGTTCAGATTAACACAAAATATTTATAATAAAAATGAGTATCTAGATTCAATAAACTTAGAATATAAACCACTGTAATCAAACCTAAATGTTTTTATGGAGCAGAAACTTTAATTGTAAATAGAAAGATGAATACTGAGAAATTCAAAAGAAAGAATGACAGATTATTAGCAAAATATTAGGAGCAAAAATTACTGATGGGGGAAGGTATAGGCTGAGAACTAATAAGGTAATAGAAGACTACACAGACATACAGGTGACATGAGAAAACGAAGACATAAATTTATGGGCACATTAAAATAATGTCACCCACTAGGTTGACAAAACAAATACTAGAATTGTACAAAAACAGAAGTAAGGTCAAAACGGTGCAACTGCAACTAAGGAGGATTTTAAAGTAGCTGGTATAACTCAGGCAGGTGGTATAGATAGAAAACATTCAAACAAAAGGTATGTGATTGGAAAATGGGTCAGAGAGAAATTACAAAACGGACTGGAACACCGTGGTGTGATGAAAGAAAGAGACTTCATTCTGGAAGGATGAAATGAAGTTGGACACAAAGGAAGGCAACCATCAAAAGCAACATTGACTGGTTGTAGCTCGTGTGTTTCTATTGGACCCATACGTGAATAATAACAAACAGCTATGTCGCTTTGAATAATGAACCTGCACTGATCACCAACAAATTTTATTTCACACACACACACACACACACACACACACACACACACACACACACACACCTGTTTCATTTTTTAATGTGTGATGAACCCTTCGTCTTGGACCATATTTATGATGCATTTCACTGAATACGCTGTGCTGTGTACCTTTGCGTAACTTATCCACAACTACTAACATAACGGCTCTTGCTCATTATCCTCGTTAATCGCGGCATTTCACACCCTCCAGTGCAGCTGCACTGAGTAGATCATTAGCCGTCTCGTCAATACATATTTTTATATTTTTTATAATGCATAATAAATATCTTAATCACTGTAAAAATCTTAATGACCTACACAGCGTATTTCTGCCCTTTTTATATTCGCTCTGCTCAGTCCCCATTCATTCATATTGTAAGTAGGCTGTTTAGGTTTTCTTATTGGTAACGCCACGTAGTGTTCTGTATGAAAATCACTGGCTGTGCTGTGTGCAGTCTGTGGCTAGTTTGCATTGTTGTCTGCCATTGTAGTGTTTGGCAGCTGGATGTTAACAGCGCGTAGCGTTGCGCAGTTGGAGGAGGTGAGCCGGCAGCAGTGATGGATGTGGGGAGAGAGATGGCGGAGTTTTGAAATTTGTAAGACTGTCATGAACTGCTATATATATTATGACTATTAAGGTAAATACAGTGTTTGTTCTGTATTAAATTCTTTAATTTGCTAACTATGCCTATCAGTAGTTAGTGTCTTCTGTAGTTTGAATCTTTTATTTAGCTGGCAGTAGTGGCGCTCGCTTTATTGCAGTAGCTCGAGTAACCCTGATTTTTGTGAGGTAAGTGATTTGTGAAAGGTATAGGTTAATGTTAGTCAGGGCCATTCTTTTGTAGGGATTTTTGAAAGTCAGATTGCGTTGCGCTAAAAATATTGTGTGTCAGATTAAGCACAGTCTTGTATAATTGTTCAGAAGGGGACGTTTCATATGTCGACCCTTAGCCGAGGATACCTCACTGGAATCTTCTGATTTTTTTCTTGTAGTTTGTGTAATTAGTGTAGCTATTGTTTATTGCTAGCGCGTAATTGTAGAGAGAATCTCCTTTGTAATTGCAGTCTTTCATTGTCGTACAGTAAAACAGTTGTGGCATGCATGTAGATTTGCACCAAGTATTTCGCAGCTGCGCTTGCAATTAACTACATATTATTTTCAGTGCTATGTTAATGTGTTCACTTATTTTTGCTCTTCAAATTGTGCTTTTCTGTGTTATCGTGTGAAATATTGTGACAATAATGGCGTGTGAAAAACGTAACACTAGGCTCCAAAGTAAACTGAGATATAATAGTGACGACGAGCGTAGCTTGCCAGCACCACTGTGTAATGAATTAACAGACATTCAAAGTGGTAATTTGGTAATTGCGCATAGGGAAATGGAGCGGGCGGCAAATAATGGCGTAGACAGTGAAACAATTAGTGAACAGGGAAGCATTATCGATCGATCGGTCGGCAACAGCTCGCCTCAAGAATCCGAAATGACAGGACACAATCTCGCAAATACTGTAGATTCAGGTTTTGGGTCCTCACCGTTTCCTCAAATAAGTCAAGACACATTTTATGCTTGTCAAAATGTGAATGTTGCCGCTGCAAATTCACTGCCGAAAAGCACTGAGGAACATGTTTCAGACACCAGTGCATTATTGTTACAATTAATACAACAAATGGGACAAACACAGCAAAAGCTTCAAAAGTTAGACACAGTGGAACAAAATCTTAAAAAGTTAGACACAGTGGAACAAAATCTTAAAAAGTTAGACACAATGGAACAAAATCTTCAAAAGTTAGACACGAGGCTTGAACAAACACGTGAAGATTTAACTACTGAGTTACATAACATCGAATCGAAATGTCAAAAAGTCTGTAATGACGTAAAAACACAAATTTGTGAGCATTTCCAACCTATTTTTTCGCATCATGAAAATGCATTACAGAATCACGAAGCAGCCATAAAAGAACTGCAAACTATTGTTCATGAAAATCACGACACCTTGCAAGCTAAAATTGACTCAGTTGCATCTACCGATTCGGTTACGCAACTTGCAAAAACTCAAGAAAACTTAAAGGACACAGTAGATACGATTTCAACACAAATGGACACTCTGAAACTTGGTTCAGAAAAACACACTGAGGAAATAAGTACACTATCGGAGAAAGTAGCCGAACTTTCGGATCAGTTCACTAACTTATCTGCAAAGGTAGATGATGATCTGAATGACACAAGACCTGTAGCCATCACTGACACAGAAGAGTATGAACAAATTAAGAAATTCAAACAAAATCATAATCAAATTAATACGCAATACAAAAGAGAAATCCAGGAAGTACAAGATCAGTTGGCACAAGTAATACAAAGATTTCATATTTCAGAGGACACTCGCGCTCCAACACGGGAAGAGGGACTTACAAATACGGAACACCCACAAGATAATAACACAGGACACTTCGGAAACTATGAAAGAAATTGGCAAGGTGCACCGAATTTTGAGATGGAACCGCTGACACGATGTAACAATGACAGATATGCTACTCGCCGACATGATGATTTTGACTATAAGCTGTTTATTACTACACGTAAATTCAAAACATTTAAGAATTCTGCCAACGACATTCATCCACAAGCGTGGCTCCATCAATTCTCTCATTGTTTTCCTCCCAACTGGTCATTGGAGCACAGGTTAGAATTTATGTGCGGCTACTTGGAGAATGAACCAGCTGTAAGAATGCGATCGGTCATTCACGATTGCCACAGTGAAGGAGATTTTTATCATGCCTTCCTCTCAGCATATTGGTCTCAAGCTACACAAGACCGAGTAAAACATAGCATCATAATGATGAAACATTTCGAACAATTTGAATTTCCCAGTCTTGTGAAATATTTTGAAGACATGTTGCACAAGAATCCGTACCTGTCAAACCCATACAGCCCCTCAGAACTCATCCGCATTTGCTTAATCAAACTTCCTGAACATTTACGACATATTATTTTAGCAGGACGTTGCAAAGACGACATTGAAGCTTTTCAGGGACTGTTACAAGAACTGGAAATTGACACTGACAATCGCGGAATGCGAAAACAGGAGCACAACAATTACAGATCACATCCGTCACAATTCCGCGATGACAGAAATAATACACGACAAGGCTATTCTTTCAACGTAAATCGTGACCAAAACAGACACCACCCGTATGACAAACGTTGGCAGAGTAGTAATAATTACAGGGAAAGATCACCTCTCCGCAGTAATGACTATCACAGAGACAATCAGAGAAACAGACAATATGGGAACCAAAACAATTATTACTACGGGAGACAGAATAACTTTAGACGCAACGGTCCAGCGCGCAGTTACAATTCAGGGAGAAATTCTCCACCACTTAACCGACAAGAAAGAAACTACAGGAACTACCGACATGACGACAGACCTGAATTGCATGAGAACTGGCGGGATTCAAACAGAGCAGGGCCCTCTCAACAAAGTGAATTTGTAGAAGTTAGGTCTCCAAACCCCAATAACGACGCGTGCCAACAAAGAGACAATAGGCAATGACTCATACCGCTGGCAGGCACAAAACGTACGTATTAAACTAACGACGCAGCTGCCGTACCTAGTAATTACGTAAAAATGGAAGACATTAGGGACATCTTACTCCAGGAACACGACATAAAACATAACAACATTCCATATCCTATGATTCACATTACTGTAAATGACATAAAATTTACGGCAGTACTTGACTCTGGCAGTCCCATTTCAGTAATTAGTGAAACAGCTTTTAGCAAATGCAACAAATCGAACGATTGCCCCACACTTCCGTTACGTAAGATTAAATTACAAGGTGCAATCTTTGGAAAAAGTGTAGATGTACGACAACAAACCAATTTAGAATTCATTTGCCAAAGCCACAGCTTCTCTATGAACTTTCTTATTGTTCCATTATTGTCGACGGAAATTATATTGGGAGTAGACTTTTTGAATGAATAAAAAGCAATCTTAAACTTTCACGATGCGGAAATAAATTTAGAGAAGGAAGGTAAGTCAATAGCTTTGAAATTTGAAGATTGGCTCTCAAACCATGACGAGGAAATTAATCGGCTTTACCTTCTGTTAGACAACAGTTCGGAATTTTCTACGGAACTAGACACTAACAATCACTCTGCAAGTACTGACAGGGCTGATATCGATGGCATATTTGAAATTAATGAGTTAATTCAGAATAAAATTCAAACAATTGAGAATTGTAATGACACTGATAGGCAGGACCTTTTTGAAATTTTACAAGCACGTTCCACAGTTTTTACTCATAAAACAGGAACAATCAAGGGATTTCAATACCAATTTCGTGTTCGTGAGCATACTAAATTTTGTGTTAGACCATATGTAATTCCAGCACATTATAGGGACCGTGTTAGAACAGAAATACAATCTACGCTTGACGAGGGCATTATTGAGCCTGCAGTAAGCTCATACAACAATCCATTACATGTTGTTGAGAAGAAAAATGGATCGATCAGGCTTGTCTTAGATTCGAGACAAATCAATACAATCATTATTCCTGAAACAGACAGGCCGCAAACGTTGCAAGAACTTCTTCAAAATTTTAATGGTGTAAAAGTGTTGTCTTCCATTGATCTCAGATCCAGCTTTTATCAGATCGAACTTCATCCAGAATGTAGAAAATACACAGCTTTCCTTTGTTTCGGCGTTTGTTATCAGTTTCGGAAACTTCCCTTTGGCTTGAACATTTCTTCAGCAGCATTCATTCGTGGGCTAAATTCCATATTACCTGAGTTCTTAAAACGTCACATCACCTTATATGTGGACGATATTCTAATAGCAGAAGCTTCATGGGAACAACATAATCGCATCCTCAACAGTTTGTTACGTATTTTTGCAGAATCTGGAATTGCAGTTAACTTGGAAGAGTCTGAATTCGGTAGTTCAAAGGTGAGGTTTTTGGGACATATTATTTCTTCTGAAGGCATTCAGCCGGATCCTGAAAAGTTAGAAGCAATCAGAGCCATTCCAGTTCCACCCACAAAAAAGCAAGTCCGCAGTTTTCTAGGTCTCGTAAATTTTTACCGTCGTTTTCTGAATATGCAAATTCTTGTTACACCAAAACTTTGTTCTCTCACTGGAAAAAATACTATTTGGAACTGGGACGAACAAGCACAGTTGGAATTCAATTCCTTGAAAGAATCGCTACTTAACGCGCCAATACTAGCTCATCCAGATCTGTCACAAGATTTCTGCCTTAGCACGGATTGTTCTAAAGTCGGTCTTGGTGCCCATTTATTTCAAGAAGCCACAGAAAATGACACTACTGTTCAGAAAACCATTGCTTTTGCTAGCCGAGTGCTAACAAAATCTGAAAAAAATTATTCCGTTACTGAATTAGAAGCTTTAGCTATCGTTTGGGCATTTAACAATTTCCGTTTCTTTCTTTCTGGTAAGCACGTAAAAGTATACAGTGATCATCGTGCATTACAATTTCTTATGTCTTCAAAATTAAATCATGACAGGTTAAAACGTTGGGCATTGTTTCTGCAAGAATTCCACTTCACAAGCAGAACATTGTTGCGGACGCACTGTCACGCGCACCGGCTGGGCTTGAGAAAAGTAACACAGAAGGCAACCTCGAGAAAAATTTCAGTATTCTTTACATTCAGAAAGTCGCCTTTGAAAACTTCATCACCACATCTTTAAAGGACATTGCTCATGAACAAGATAAAGATCCGATTTTGAAAGACATCAAGAGCAAATGGCATGAAAAGACACACACTCAGATTCGGCATTATTATCTGGTTAGAAACAACATACTGTTCAAACGCTGCACTGTTGATGACAAGCTATGGGTACTTTGCATTCCTGACGATTTTTTTAATAAGCTCATTTGGTACATTCATTTCAGCTATGCACATTTTGGCCCACGAAAATGTTATCATATTCTTCGAACGACTTGTTACTTTAACAATATGGAAAAGAGAATTCGAAGAGCCTTGTCTATTTGTAAACTTTGTCAAAAGGCGAAACCATCTACTATCTCCCATCGTGCCCCGCTGTTTCCTATCATTCCTTCTAAATTAAAAGAATTTGCTGCTGTTGATCTCTTGGGACCGCTTGTCAGAACATCTAATGGATTTTCGTACGTTCTAGTCGCTGTTGAACTTACTTCAAAATTTGTTTCTTTCACACCGTTACGTAAAGCCACTGGACGGTCTGTATCCAACGCCTTTGTTAAAAATTTCTTACGTGAAGTTGGACACGTTAGTAAAGTCATTTCAGATAACGGACCGCAATTCAGATCTGCTGTTTGGTCACGCATGCTTCACAACCATAAAATCAAACCTGTTTTTATTTCATTGTACTCACCGCATTGTAACCCCTCCGAAAGGATTATGAAAGAAATCAATAAGCTTTGCAGACTTTATTGTCACAGAAAGCATCAGCATTGGGACAGATATTTACACTTATTTCAAAATGTGCTGAATGAAATGCCTCATGATTCCGCTGCTTTACCACCTACTCTTGTACTGAAGAATGAAGAACCACCGAACAGAATCAGAGAGCTTGTACCTTTCCCGAATACACGTAAACTTCGACACAAAGACATAATTGATTTGGCTCTTAAAAATATAAAATCTGCAGCAGTCAAAAGGAGAAAATTACACGGTAAAGCAAATGCAAAGAAATTGTACATTGGTCAGAAAGTTCTCATTAAAGCTCATTCATTGTCACATAAGAAGAAACACTTGAGTCACAAATTCTTTCTAGTTCACAATGGACCTTACAGAATCCGACGTATACCACATGATAATTGCGTTGAAGTTGAAACTCTGCGTACTAGGAAGAGTAAAGGTTTACACCACATTTCACATGTAAAACCGTTTATTGAAAGATAATCTGGTTTTTAACTTTGTCTTTGCCATAAAATTTTTCACTTCACATTTCTAGTATGCTTTGTCAGACTTAGAATCTGTTAACATGCAACAATGTTTGAAGTTAAATATCCAGTCAAGAACCAAACGAACTTATTTAAACAGAAATTACGAATGCATTGTTATAGTGAACAGACGACACAGTGTTGTTATTTGTACATTATTGCTTGTTAGTTGCCCGATTACGTAACGACTATCAGGCTTACATACATAGAACATGTACTGGTACTGCTAATGAGATTTTAGTGCAACATTTTGGTTTACTTGAAAATACATTATGGATTCAAGGTGCTTTCTGAGAGATACCAGATGACACAGTGGTTAGTTTATTTGACAGCTACACGACTATATCACGACGCTACTAATCTGTGACACAATTTACCTTGTTGCTTTTGCGGTGTGTCTGTTTTATATCTGCACAGTTTTTCTGAATTCTTCTGGAAAGTAAAACATGTTTTAGTAGTAACTTTTGTGGTATAGCTACAAGGAGACAGCCTTTTCTGTAGCACAACAATACGTTACAGCACAGTACTTTCTTCATCATGGCAATAAGCGTAATAACTAAGATATCTATACTCAAAGCATTTCACTTTTGTTTATCATGAGGTAAATACATTACTTCTGCAGATCTTAGCTTTCGGAGGACGATAATTACGACACTTACACAGAATTATCTTACAGCAAGACGCACATTTAGCGCTACAGGACACGCATTTGAGTGATTAATTTTGTACTTAAAACATATATTTTTAAAGATATTTGAAGTACAATGATACGAAGTTTTTCCGTGATACATTTCATTCCATTGCAATAATCTGTAACACCTGAGGGTATAATTACATTAATCCTCAGGGGGGGTACACGCTTACTTTGTGTATCATGTGTTTGGCAAGCACAAGGAGCCCTAGCTAATATGGTATTTGCTTACACAACTTTACACATCAGTACCATATTTCTCCAACACATAATTACACAGCTATCTGATAATTTAACTGAGAGAGACAAACGTTTTTACTACGGCAGTGACAGATGCTTACGTAATTACACCGTTGGATAACTTCACTTACGAAATTGTATTTTGTCTGTACTTTGTGAACTGTTCATATTTTTTCAGACCCATTGTGATATTATGAAAACTTTGAACGATATATTTGGTATGGGATCACGATTTTTAAAGTACGTTTGAGGCAGATGACACTTTTGACATGAGCAGAGAATTTTTTTTTTTGGGTTTTGAAATTATTGCAAAAAGCTACGACGTTTTTGAGAGTTGACTGAGGTGTTATGATATTATTACGACGACGATGTGTATTATGCTGCTGAGGTATGTTTATGATCAATAAGCTGATGCTATATGAGATATTTGATTATGCTACAAATTTATTATGATGAAATATTGAAGAAGTGTCTACGAATATGTATACGTGTTATAAAGCAAGGAATAATGAGTAGTGATTAGGGACTCTGATTTGTGGAACAGGATGTTGGAAACCAAGAATCGTACTTTAGAATTATGAAATGTGTGTACATGTGTGAATGTATTACAATGCCAACGAAAAGTTTTTGGACACTGTTATATCAACAGGATTTTGTTTCTACAGATTTGTAACGCAAATTCTTGACCTGTGAAATTTTTTATATGAGACTGCCACTGTAGCGGAAACTGCTATCGTAAATATTTCAGTAAGAAAGCTAAGTGACCTTGACGTAATGCGTTTTGGGCGCCCAGCTGAGAGATAGCCGCCTGACAAAAGAAAGCCATTAGGTGGAGAAAAAAAAAAAGGAGAGGCCATTATCCTCGCTATTGACATTCCTTTGTAGAAAGCATCGCAAATACGACACGCTCAAACTTGAAAACATATGATAACACTGTGGAGCTCTTAATTTATGATATTTACTGAAATGCCTAATGAAATGACGAGAAATATTTTATGTCTATACACCTGATTATGACTACTGTCTTTCTAATTGAGAGATATTTTTTACTACCTTATGAAATGCCATATGGCTTGCTTTATGTATTTATTTACTCATTTTGCTTAATATCTAGTTTCTAGCTGCACTGCAGCATTGGTTAAAATAAAATTTTATAGATGTACTAATATAAATATTTTCTGTCTACAGATCGAGTAAATAATAATTTTTTTCAAAAAAATGAGGGAGCACAAAGAGACATTTACCTTCACAGGAACTGCATTCATAGTTTTCTTTTCAAGTACTTGGTAATTTTTTGTAGAATAAGTTGTGGTGCACCACTTTAATGACATAGATATTAAGATGGGAATAGACATTTCCCTTATCTGCATTGTTGCTTTAGTGTACTATTTTTTCCGCTTGAGCTTTGTCATGTATAGGTATAAGTTATAGCATTTGCTGCTGCTGCTTGCCAGGCATAGTGTTACTGAATTTGACTCTGTATTACTCTGTTAAGCTAGTTTTACTACTGATTTATTTTTCTTGTTGCTGCACATTGGCTCATATTAGTTGTAATGTTGCATTGCTTGGTAATTTAGATTTACTGCAGATTGCTTTGACAATTTCCATTTTTTTGTCATTGCTCTTTGTGTTAATTGTTTTGTGCTGCTGCATTGCCTCGTCCCTTAGTTTAGCATCTGAGCTCAGTAGATTTAAGTTAGCTTAAGATGGGGTAGGCTATATGTGAGAACGAGTTGTGATGAATTGGAAGAAATGCATTGAGAAGCTATAAGAAAATGGTTTGGCCAAAAAAGAATTTTGAAAGAGGATGTGAACAGAATGCAGAAAGCATACTTGGATAGGATTTTTTTTTTGGTGGAAACAAATGTTGAAATAAGGGGAAAGATCTACAGAACGAAGTTTTGCGTTGGAATGCAGTACCAGATGTTACACTGAAAACAAACCATGTCCTTTCCTCCTGTGTTATTCTGCTATGTGTTTGTGTACTCTTGTTTATTTGTGTTTTTCCTGTCTTTATGTGTTTAGCTTATACGATTTATGTTGTAGAATTTTTCTAGCCCTAAGCTACATTCACTATGATGAGGAATACTGTTATCCTCAAATATAATTTGCATTAATAATATGTTATTTACTTCGTAAAGACGTTTAGACATTATTTATCTGTTCTGTTTTATTGCTCATGTGTGAAGTTGATTTCAAAAGTTATTCTGTTGTGTTGTTTTTGGGGAAAGAGACTAAACTGCGAGGTCATCAGTCTCATCGGTTTTAGGGAAGGACGGGGAAGGAAGTCGGCCATGCCCTTTCAAAGGAACCATCCCGGCATTTGCCTGGAGCGATTTAGGGAAATCACGGAAAACCTAAATCAGGATGGCCGGACGCGGGATTGAACCGTCGTCCTCCCGAATGCGAGTCCAGTGTGCTAACCACTGCGCCACCTCGCTCGGTAAAAGTTATTCTGACCTTTTATGTATGTACTTATGTCATAATTCTTGTAACACTGATGTACACGTTTATTTCTATTCTTTTGTAAAGCCTGTTTTACTACAAATGTTATCTGTATTGTCATGTTCTATAATGATGTATTTTGTACCTTTGTTATCGTATTCTTATGTTATAAAATTGTAATTGACACCAGTTCATCAAATTAAGTAATTTGTAAGTTACATTTCACTGTACACGTTTCTGTTGGTCACAGTATATGGACAATATGAGAGAAGTAGGGACTGATAGTGTTTGCACGTGTGTTAATAATTCAGCAAGGGACTGGATAACAGCATTGCTGGTTCTAAGGATAATTCGAAAAACTTTGTGAGTGCACAAGTGGTGGTTTATGGACTTGCTATATAGTACAAGACTCTTCGATGGTGATTGTGCACTTGCACAGTCGTAAGAGATGGCTGCTGGCCGTCTCTACAAGGACTGAAGTGGGTCTGCACCTTGGATGATCCACCAATACCATACTCTCTACCAAGACTATGGTGGGTCTGCTCTGTGATGACCTACCTACCAATATTCTTCAAACCTTCGAATGACTCTGCTGTGGGTTTGCTCTGTTGTGGCCCATTACCTGCATGTCAGGAGTCAGCACTGTCTTTCTGTTGGAACGACGGCACTCCTTCTTCAAGACTGCATGGAAAACCTTTACTTCCGTGTGCATATTCTTTTACTGCTCAGGCTTTGAGAAAAACTACAATTTCACTGTGATGAATGATCAGGACTGTCTTTATGGTCTGTGAGTAAATTTTAGCTTTTGGGCAACCTTGTATCAATAAGTGTGTGCATATGATTTCTTTGTTATTGTAATTGTGAAAAATTTTTTCACAAATATGTATTGGCCAGTGTCAAAACCAATTTGTAAAATTTGTTGTGGGGAGCATGGGTGCTATGTAAGTAGGCTGTTAAGGTTTTCTTATTGGTAAAGCCACGTAGTGCTCTGTATGAAAATCACTGGCTGTGCTGTGTGCAGTCTGTGGCTAGTTTGCATTGTTGTCTGCCATTGTAGTATTGGGCAGCTGGATGTTAACAGCGCGTAGCGTTGCGTAGTTGGAGGTGAGCCGCCAGCAGTGGTGGATGTGGGGGGAGAGATGGCGGAGTTTTGAAATTTGTAAGACTGTCATGAACTGCTATATATATTATGACTATTAAGGTAAATACAGTGTTTGTTCTGTATTAAATTCTTTAATTTGCTAACTATGCCTATCAGTAGTTAGTGTCTTCTGTAGTTTGAATCTTTTATTTAGCTGGCAGTAGTGGCGCTCGCTTTATTGCAGTAGCTCGAGTAACCAAGATTTTTGTGAGGTAAGTGATTTGTGAAAGGTATAGGTTAATGTTAGTCAGGGCCATTCTTTTGTAGGAATTTTTGAAAGTCAGAATGCGTTGCGTTAAAAATATTGTGTGTCAGTTTAAGCACAGTCTTGTATAATTGTTCAAAAGGAGACGTTTCAATATACTGATAGAGCTACAATTCGCCTTGTGGACGTAACTCATCTTGTTTCCTTTATCAGCGCTGCAGCTCCATCTAGCGCCTTGTATCATGTATGCCTTCTCTGGCATAACCGGTTTCGTTAATCAGTATTCGCTGGCTTCGCTATAGCAACATGGAACGTGCTCAGGAATGCTTATCCTCCACAAACACAAGCCCAGCAGAAGTCTACACAGGGTACACTAGGCTGGAACACGAAAGACAAAGTATGTTTGATGCATCGAGTAGCAGACTACGGAATAGGTAAAGACCGAAGATGACGCCATAGATCATATTGTGCAGTCGACAGCGATGTAAAGAGGAAACATTACTGCCTCGTGAAACAGAGACTACAACGTCGAATCTCGCATTGGCAGCGATGTGGGTTTAAAATATGTGTTTATCATGTCTGTCTAGTATCCACCTAACCAACAAACGTCGAGAATTACCAAAAACATTTTCTTTTTTAATTACTTGGGACCGTCTGATCCAGAGTATCTTAGCAAAGGAACGAATTTCTACACAAAGAATTCATGGGTCTCATAGTTAAAAAAAATGCACTCAATGTTCAGAAGACTTTCCTAGAAAATCTCGAATACTTCAGAAAACTACCCTTTATAATGGATTTATTTCCTATTAGTGGAAGACGTCAAAATTTTATCACTTCTTAAAACCCGAAAAACTTCTCAGTGAAACCACTTCCTACCAAACCATTAACCAAGCGTCAGCTTTCAATGAGGTCCTTTTATGTCTTCTCTCCAAATGCACCCACAAGCAAGATCTGTCACGCCCTGTCGCTTAGTGTGGCTTCCATCCTAACTTTTTCGCCATGATCAAGTCTTTCTCCTAGTCCACCTCATACCAGCAGCATAACTAACGACACCCCAACGCCTTCATGTCTCTAAAGTACAGAGAACGAAGAATTCGCCGAGAATGCTTGCTCATTGTCCACTCGTATGCGCTACCTCTCAGTTACAACCATCTAATTACATCCTTTCTGACTAACAAGTAATACTATGGAACGATCAACGACTTTCATATTTTGCAAGGATCAGTCCTACCACCGCTCCTCTATCTCCTGTACGCTATGAAGGAGTTTCCTTACAATGAGTTGATTAAATTTCCTGTTCATGTACATCGTAAAGCTTCAAACAAAAGTATACACTTCAAAACCAATAACGAATGGGAAGATAAAATTGTTTTCATTTTCAATTGAAATTCTTGTAAATAATAATTACTTTCCAGAACGAGATTTTTACTCTGCAGCGGAGTGTGCGCCGATATGAAACTTCCTGCAGATTAAAACTGTATGCCGGACCGACACTCGAACTCGGACTTTTGCCTTTCGCGGGCAAGTGCTCTACCAACTGAGCTAGCCAAGCACGACTTACGCCCCGTCCGCATAGCTTTACTTCCGCCAGTACCTCTTCTCCTACGTTCCAAACTTCACATAAGCTCTCCTGCGAAACTTGCAGAAGTAGCACTCCTGGAAGAAAGGATATTGCAGAGACATGGCTTATCCACAGCCTGGGGGATGCTTCCAGAATGAGGTCCCGAGTTTGAGTCTCGGTCCGGTACACAGTTTTAATCTGCAGGAAGTTTCATATCAGCGCACACTCCGCTGCAGAGTGAAAATCTCACTCTGGAAACATCCCCCAGGCTGTGGCTAAGCCATGTCTCCGCAATGTCCTTTCTTCCAGGTGTGCTAGTTCTGCAAGTTTCGCAGGAGAGCTTCTGTGAAGTTTGGAACGTAGGAGACGAGGTACTGGCGGAAGTAAAGCTGTGAGGACGGGGCGTGAGTCGTGCTTGGGTAGCTCAGTTGGTAGAGCACTTGCCCGCGAAAGGCAAAGGTCCGGAGTTCGAGTGTCGGTCCGGCACACAGTTTTAATCTGCCAATAAGTTTCACTAATTACTTTGAATTTGAACAAAGAAAAGTACATAGACTTCATTAATTTAAATGAAATGGTCACCCTTGCTTAGCGGCACACTTAGTGAGTAATCCTGTCCGTAATTAATGTTCGAAAAAAGGAAATTATTCTGTAAAAAAATTAATCGGGTTCCGTGGTCTGACCGTAGTCGGAGTCAGTTGACATTAAATTATTCTGAGCTCGTACCGTATGATAATGTAAAGCGACTGTACTGGAAAAACCAGCGTTTCGGCCACGGTTACAATGGCCGTCTTATAGACCCAGATGAAGGCCACTGTAACCCAAAGGTGTACATACTCCTCTTTTAGTCTACCTTTGCTCGCGTATTAGCCAGGCAGGCAAACTGCCGCGCGTTACCTGCTGAATGGACATGCTGCTCTACTTCCATCCAACCCAAGATGCGCTCAACCGCCGGCCGGGGTGGCCGAGTGGTTCTAGGCGCTACAGTCTGGAACCGCGCGACCGCTACGGTTGCAGGTTCGAATCCTGCCTCGGGCATGGATGTGTGTGATGTCCTTAGGTTCGTTACGTTAAAGTAGTTCTAAGTTCTAGGGGACTGATGACCTCAGCAGTTAAGTCCTATAGTGCTCAGAGCCATTTTTGCGCTCAACCCAATGAGGCTAAAGGAGTCTTGCTTGTCTTCCCGTCTTTCCGCTGTATTTCGCAACGTACCCGTTTATTCTGCTCGCTTTCACTATAGTGTTACGAGTAGGACTCAGAAGTTGAGGAAAAGTCTTTCTTTACCCAAGTATTACAAGACGAGGCCTAATATAATGTATATTCTCAGTTTTGGTCAGAAAATGGTGGATTTTATATGCCCTTTTCCTTTTCGGCGTATATCGGAGTTAATCATTTATTTCGATATGAACGGTTTTCTCTACAACTCGACCGCCTTTAGAGTAGTATTGGCTATTCTTAAGTCGAACCATTATAACGTCACCTCTAATACATGCTTTCTGTAGTAATGAGAACCACCTCTGAAAGTAGACATCCTTTGCACCTAAGAACATGAAGATGTCTGTTATACTGCAGGGCCAACTAAAGTAAGGTTTTGAAAGTCTAGTTTCTGTAAACATTGGGTGTTCCAGCCAAATATGGCACCAGTTGTACCAATTTTTATTACTTTTTCCAGGATGTTTATTGCAGGTTCGCTGAATTCATTTTAAGTAGCCAAAATAGTTAATTTTTAATTCTTCAAATGCAATTTAACGTACACGAAATCCGTTTTTGATAATACGTTAATCTAAAAAGTACATGTCTGAAAGAAGAATCTTTTGTTTCTTATTAAGGTTATTTCTCACTACGTTGCATACCACCAGACTATAGTTTTTAATATCCAGTCAGCCACACTTTTTTCCTATTTTAGTCAATACCTGCCCTAATTTAGGTAGACTACTGATAAAAGGTCTCAAATCCTTAGCACACTTTCCACAAGGTTGGCAGGCACTCCAGTTTGTGGAGTGAGGAAATTGCTGGACATATTTACAGACGTGTCGTAATATACTCGCGGTACCCGAATGAACGTTTAGTAACATTTTTACATAATTTTCATTGTGAGACACACGCCGGTTTATCTGAAGCTTCATCATAAACACACGACAATTTCCCCCGCCTCCTCGCCCCTCCTCCCACACCACCCCTTCTGGACTTGTTCTCTTTTTCGTGACTGGTATACATTTTACTGCTACCACCATTATGATAAATGAGCTGCATTGAACCTCCCTACGCAAAGATATACCAGGGTAGTCACGTTGGATTGATAGCGCGAGCTGTTGTCTGATGCGGCGGTCTGAACGTGTCCAGTGAAGCTTACCAGGTTAGCGCGAACCGAAGCTGGCCTGCTTTAACCAGAAGGCTACAGTATAGATGGACTCTTGTGTCTCCGTTGCGGCAGGTGAAGCTGCTTTAATGGTTGCGGCGGACATATGGCAGGCAGATCTGGGGAGAACTGGCAGGTTAATTATTTAATAAAATAAAACGAATTTTAGCGATACAGTGGTCCAATTATTATTTGCAAAACATTACAATGGATGCAATTATATCCGTATCGTGCTGCTTCCAGAAAGAGGAAAAGAAACAATATACTACTGCTTTTTCATGGACAACAAATTACACACTCCTAAAACGAAGAATAGTATATCGTCAGAAGTTTTAATTTTCGAGAAGACTTTGCATTTTAATAGGACACTTATACGACATAATTTGCCCACTCAATGGAGTTACCATAACTTTGCAAATATTTTAACTAAAATAGCGTCAGAATTATTTCGTAGAAGTCTATAATCAGAAATATCACCTGACACTAGTATTACTATGATGTTCTTTAAGGACCACTCACTCAGGCACAAGACCCCATCTTCCAGGTTTCGTCACAAGATGCGTTATTTCAGCGAACGTCTCAAAATTACCATCTCCTGTTTACCTACTGTCGTTAGCTGACGACACGTCCGTCCTTGCGGTTTATTCTTTTTTCAGTGCCATCAGCCGTTCCCATCAGCCCTACAAAAATTTGGCTGTAATTATAAGAAAAAACACCAGAGCATCACGTCCTTTCGACCTTTACTTGGCAATACACAGTAGTCCAATCCACCTAACAAAATCTTTAAAAACATACTGAAGACCCAAAGGATCTGGTACACCTATTATCCTGTAGGGCGCCCGAGAGCACGCAGGAGTACCGCAACACGACGTGGCACAGACTCGACTAATGTCTGATAGTGCTTGAGGGTACTGACACCATAAATCCTGCAGGGCTGTTCATACATCCGTGAGAGTACGAGCTGGTAGAGATCTCTTCTGAACAGCACGTTGCAAGACATCCCAGATAGGCTAAACAAGATTCATGTCTGGGGAGTTTGGGGCCAGCGGAAGGGTTTAAACCCAGAAGAGTGTTCCTGGAGCCCCTCCGTAGTGATTCTTGATGTAAGGGTTTCGCATTGTTGAGCTCGAATTGCCCAAGTCCGTCGGAATGCACAATGGACATGAATAGATGCGCGATCAGATAGGATGCTTAAGTAGGTGTCACCTGTCAGAGTCGTTCCCTGTGGTATCAAGGGTCCCATATCACTGCGACTGCACAAGCCCCACACCATTACACAGCCTCCACGAGACTGAACTGTCCCCTCCTGACACTTGGGGTCCATGGATTAGCGAGGTTGTCTCCATAGTTGTACACCCCCATCCGCTCGATACAATTTGAAACGAGACTCGTCCGATCAGGCAACATGTTTCCAGTCATCAACAGTTCAATGTCGGTGTTGACGGGCGCAGGCGAGGCGAAAGCTTTGTGTCGTGCAGACATCAAGAGTACACGAGTGGCCCTTCGGATCCAAAAGCCCATATCGATGATGTGCCATTGAATGGTTCGCACTGTTACACTGTAAGGGTTGCACTTCTGTGACGTTGAACGATTCTGTTCAGTCGTCGTTGGTCCCGTTCTTGCAGGATCTTTTTCCAGCCACAGCGATGTCGGAGATTTGATGTTTCACCAGACTCCTGATATTCACGGCACACTTCCGAAATTGTCGTATGGGAGAATCCCCACTTCATCGATATGTCAGAGATGCTCTGTACCATCGCTCGTGCGCCGACTATAACACTACATTGAAACTCACTTAAATCTTGATAACCTGCCATTGTAGCAGCAGTAACCGATCTAACAACTGCGCCAGACACTTGTTGTCTCATATTAACGTTGCCGACCGCAGCGCCGTATTCTACCTGTTTACATGTCTCCGTATTTGAATACGCATGCCAACACCAGTTTCTTTGGCGCTTCAGTGTGTATTGGACTGATGATATTCGGTCAAAAAATAAGTTGGAACCACCATTTATTAACCAAATAAAGTTAAGTCCACAATAAACTAGTGACTGGCCTAGCATAAACCTTCACCGTACACTGCTTTATTCTTCTATGGATTTCAACACAAGCTACGTTTTCCGCCGATAGAAACTCGATTACAGCCCACTGCTTCTCGCACACCGACATACGGTAGTCACGTTACACACCGCCATATTACGCGCCAAAAGTTCGGAGCCCTCTGGCGACAGTGGGTTGCAACTTGCGTCAACAAAGCAAGAAAGTCGACCGAGTAATACGCATGACATGTAGTACGTCAACTGATATTTAGAACAAAATAAAAATATCTTAGGCATTTCTTTTCAGCATGCCTTGATATGTTACATTACCTATCTTTTCCAATAACTTGCATCTATTTTCCTGAGAATTTCCAAAATCTAGTCCAATTAAAAAGCTCGAACACTATTTCCAGGTGGACAAGGGCTGTGAAAGTTTATTTTTCTCTAGTCCCGTTTTCATTATCAACCGCTACGTATGACCGTCTCTGATAGATTTGTCTTTCCTAAGGCAGAAGTGATCGTTTAATAACTCCTCAACTTTGGTTTTCAAACTACTGCGTATTATTCTTGTCTGCAACTTGGATGCATGAGCTGTTAAGCAGATTTGCCGATAATCCTGGAATTAATCTGCTCTTACTATCTTTGAGATTCTGTCGACGGTATTGCTCCAAAAGTTTTAAGGCATCTGTCCAGTTTACTAGAGTCTTAAAGTCAGCTTATATTCTCGTCTGATTGCCATTTCCATTCATTTTCTTTCCCCGTCGCAGAGGCATTCTTTTTGCCTATTTGATTTTAATTTCACCGAAGATTGTTTTGACATGTCTGTATTCGCAATATCTCCTCCCGATAACCATTTCTGACTGCTAAAAACGAATAAAAAAGATTTTAATATACGTACGCATACCTGTTCCACAATCTACCAGGACATTAACTTCTATGGCCCCGGCGGATGTTCGAGTCCTCCCTCGGGCATGGGTTTGTGTGTTCGTCCTTAAGATTATTTGGGTTAAGTAGTGTGTAAACTTAGGGACTGATGACCTTAGCAGTTAAGTCCCATAAGATTTCACTCACATTTTAACATTTTAACATGAATTTCTAAATATTTGGGAATGTGTGCAATCGATGTTTCAAGGCTAGCTAACGTAACGACTACAGAAATACAAGTCACTTTGGGAACAATGAACACTAATAGAAAATTCGCAACAGACGTTATCTCGCAAAAGGTAGAACATTTATTTGGAGCAATATATATTACCACATTCTGTTCTTACCGAGTCATGAGCACGAAACTTGAAATTGCTATATTTTTCCCTTATTTACTACTGAAGTGTGAGAAATTTCAAGGAAGCTATTAAATCACACTGGAATTGCTCCGTTCGTGGCAAAGAAATGTATAATGGGATGTGATGTTGGTCTAATACAATGCACACACATCGAGAATAATGTCTACCTGCCGGCCTGGTCAAGTGTGCAAATTCTTCCATTGGGTCAAATGTAGGATTTCGCCGTTGGCTCCAGCAGTAGGGAGATGGCCACGAATCACTGCGAAGTTTGTTTCCACTCCGTACAGCGCTACTAATCGGATCCAAACATCACACTCCACGCATGATCCAAATGAATAAATTAAATCAGTCCTCTCTTCATATCAGTCTATGTCTACTACACTGTATCAGTACATTTCAGCAAATAATATTAACGTACGGATATATGTAATAGATGCATTATTGGGAGAGAGGACTGACGGGAGATTTTATTAGATGGTTCCGCCTGCGACACATTTGACTGATCTCCAGACGTGATAGAGTGTAAAGATAGCTTAAAATTTTGTTTCCTGGGGATCGTATACCCCGAAACATGTATATGTATCGGTTTCCGCAACTTAGCAGTGGAATCCACATATTAAATAATATTTACAGTAATAGTGCTTGAACGAACGCCTGTCCATATATGAATGTTGTTGTTGTAGTCTTCAGTCCGAAGACTATGAATAGCTGTTTTCTTTTTTGAGTCATCAGTCTTCTGCTTTAATGTGGCCCATCCCAAATTCCTCTCCTGTGCCAACCTCATACAGTTTACTCACCAATATGAATAGTTGTTTTGCTGCCACTTCCCCCAATGATTTATAAAATTCTAATGGAATGTTACCTATCCCTACTGTCCTATTTGATCCAAGTCCTCCACAATTCTGTTGAATTCTGATTGTAATAACTACCAGGATCTCCTATTTCTTCTAAATCGTCTCCTGTTTCTTCATCTTCTATCACATCAAACAAATCTTCGCCCTCATAGAGGTCTTCAGTGTACTCTTTCCATCTATCCGCTCTCTCCTCTGCATTGAACAGTGGAGTTCCCATTTCACTCTTAATGCTACCACCTTTGCTTTTAATTTCACCCTTGCTTGTTTTGACTTACCTGTAAGATGAGTCTGTCCTTTTTCGATTTCCTCACATTTTTCCTGCAACTATTTCGTCTTAGCTTCCCTGCACTTCCTATCTATTTCATTCCTCAGCGACTTGTATTTAGGCACTCTCTCCTTTCATCAATCGGGTGAGGTATTTCTTCTGTTACCCATGGTTTCTTCGCACCTACCTTCTTTGTACTTATGTTGTTTTATCCAGCGTCTGTGGTGGCCCTTTTTAGAGATGTCCATTTATCTTCAACTGTACTGCCTACAGAGCTATTCCTTAGCCTTAGAGAGCTTCACGCATAGCTCGTCATTCCTTAGTACTTCAGTGTCCCACTTCTTTGCGTATCGATACTTCCTGACTAATATATTAGCTATTACGACCTGCATTTTTACCTGCTTGCTACTGCCTAACTTGGTCACTCCCTACAACTTCCTACTTCCTACTGATAGCTTCTCTTAGTAAAGTTGTCGCACTCATTTCTTGTCCTCCTAATTCTATTCAGTACCTCCGCATTACTTGTCTGATCTGCCCATCGAATCTTCAGCATTCATCCGCAGAACCACATTTCAAAAACACGGCGTCAGCTCTAAGACTGTGAACGGAATTTCATTGTTTTTCAATTATAATCTTATCTGAATTCCTTACTGTCCCCATTTTACTTGCATGCAAAATTACGTTCCAGACAATTACCTTAATAAAAGCCTTCGAAATACCCAAATTTACTCTCGGTGTTAACAGTTTTCTCTTTTTCAGAAATACTTTCCTCGCTATAGCAATTCTTAATTTTATATCCTTTCTAATCGACCATCATTAATGATTTTTCTCCGCAAATATCAAAACTCGTCTACTGATTTAAGGGCCCGATATCCATATCTAATTCCCTCAACATCTCATTATTCAATTCATCGACATTCCATTATTGTTTATATTCATCTGTTCTTCCAGGTGTTTTGGTGTTTCTGACAGAATTGTCATTGGCATACCTTAATATCTTTGTTTGCCTTATCTGAATTTTATTCCCTTTTAATTTTTCTTTTTGGTTTCCTTTAATGCCTCCACGTGGAAGGTAGACTGCAATAGAGCCACACTTCCTTATCAACTGCCGATTCAGTATCATGTGAAATATGTTCGCAGTTTGCGAATATGGACAACCATCAGCTGCATAATGGAATGCCGACAGTGAAAATTTGTGCCAGACCGGGACTTGAGCTCCCGCTTACAGCGAGTAGTGGTGTTGCCACCAGGCTATCCGAGCACGATTCATAGTCACACCCAAACTTCCATAGGTAGTCAACCATATGTATACAACCTGTACTCGTACATTCGTTATATATATTTCCGTACAGGAAAGACATTTTCATTCAAAGTGGTTTGTCCAGTGTCGGCCGATACGATACTGCAGTGCCTGTATTGTTCGGCATATCCGAAGGAACACTGCATCGTGATTCAGAAGAACACATGCACTGCAATATCGAATCCATACCATATCTTCAACTTGAGCTTGATTTCTGTATAAATTTCAGTAATTTCCGCTCTCAGCATTTATATCCCCGCTACCATCAAGACTGACTCTTGTTAACGATTGCTATAAGCGTTTGATGGTTTTTCTTCAGTCTAATTCCTAAGGCATGTGGTGGGGGGCGATACTGCCTCCCATATTCCTACCTTCCTCTACATTTCTCTAGAACCCAAACTGATATCCCCAGAGATCGCTTTCTGCCAGTATTGCTATTCTTCTGAAATTAATGTTTGCCATTACTTTCCAACTGTGAATTTTGAAAGTGATGGCTCGCTAATGTGCTGACCTGTAAGCACTTGTCTTTTTTGTATTGGAATTATTTCATTCTTCTTGGAGTCTTGTGGTAGTTTGCCTGTCTCATCTAACTTACAACCCAGTTGGAATAGTTTTGCCACGGGTGCCTCTCCCAATATTCTCAATAACTCTGAGGGCATTTAAACTAATGATTGCCATTTACTGAACCGACGAGCGTTATTGAGGTTTCTTGCATCTTCACAAAAACAAGTTACAAACTCTGACTTGTCTAATAAGCCGAGAACACGTTTTCATGGAAGAGTTTACTATAGTGAACGTCATGGCGGAAAGGTGTAACACAGAGAATTCCCAGGGACGTTCACAGCGCGTGTCGAAGTCTCTACAGCGGCACAGCCCAGTCCTGATACAAAGAGTGCGAGTAAAATAAAACTAAAACTGCAGTTCCAATCACAAAATCGTGTTCCTTATACAATCATGATTTCAACGACATTAGACACGCGGCTGCATGTTTCCTTTATTGAAAAGACGATCAGTTTAATTTGCCTGATGGTGCGCTAAAAGTAATTTTCTCAAACCGCCATTAATCACCGATCCCTTGCCTGAGCACAGGACTAACAAATGGTGGACACGGAGGGATCTCTGGGTTCACTTATCAGTTAACTCGTTCCTCAAAATGTAGGATGGCAGAGGATGCAGTGGCCGTAGGTTGAAAGCATACATGCCAAGGCGTCGGCTGCACAGAGGGACAACGGCCTCTCCGACCGCCAGGCACCTGCCGCCATCCCAGTAAAGCCAACCCATGCATGGGCTGGCCGAACTACCCTCCGGCTGAAAGTCTAAGCGGCCGCCGACATTCCCGCCCCCATTCAGGTTGGCAGCACTGACCTTGTGTTCTGAGTGGAGTACACAGTGTGCAAGGAACCCAGTTTACAAAGCTGCTGAGAGACGCCATCAGCGTCTCATTTCCATGCAGTGCCTGGTAGGCTCAGATCGTAGCAGTACATAGTGGGCTCTATGACTCAACCAACGTTACAAAGCTACGCTGCAGACAACAACGGATACACCTGCCGTGCGGAGGAGAGCATTTTAGGAGAACATTTACCCCACCTAGCCACGGCAGCATTTCAATTATCGCTCTAAATTAAAAAAAAAAAAAAAAAAAAGTGTTCACATGGCTCTAGGCAGTATGGGACTTAACGTCTGAGGTCATCAGTCCCCTAGACTTAAAACTACTTAAACCTAACTAACCTAAGGGCATCACACACACTCATGCCCGAGGCAGGATTCGAACCTGTAACCATAGCAACCGCGTGGTTCCAGACGGAAACGCCTAGAACCGCTCGGTCACAACGGCCGGCATGAAGCTACACTCATGAAATTTGGTGATACTGTTAATCCTTCTGCACATTTTGACTGTTCCATACAAAAAATGTTTGCTAACGACGTATTACTTGGCGGAAGTCTTGGCTGTAGGATTATGGGTTTTGGATATTCAAGAAATATTCCAGCTCGAAAATCAAGTCATCGACGTTCTGGAAACGCTAATTTCTTCATGTGAGTGCCATTTCAGGAAAATACTGGAAGGAGGGAAACTTTGTAGACCACTGAAGGAATTTGTGTGACTGTGTGTTGTGCAGACTGAGCAGGAAGTTGTGGAGCAAAACGCCATCTCCTATAGCTTCCTGCGGCGCGTCGTCTCGAAAGCCTCCCGTAACTTCGTCACGAGATTTCGGAAGCTTTCTCCTGTGGCTATTTCAGCACCGCCATGCCCGACGATGGTTAGGTGTTTTTCGGCTTTCTACGCTTGTCTCGACATCATATACATGCACGCTGAACACTAATCCATCATTAATTTTCTCTTTTACCATATCCCTTTTATTGTGATACGACAGTCTTCGAGCACCACGGTGGTCAGCTCTCTTGCATATTATCTTTACAGACAGATATCGTGTCACTTCGTTCTTCGCCATTCAGAGGTACGTCAGCACACTGGAAGCGTCTGCATCATGTAATCTCGTCACAGAATTGAGAATATACAGGAAGAAAAGCGAAGCGTTGCACTCGACGCAGTATTGAAGCCGAGTAAACGAGAAAACATAACAGCTTACCACTACGGTTCGAAATAGACATTTTTACGAAACAGAAGTAATCCAACCGGTTCAACGAAAATGTTTACGAAAGGAAACCATCACGAAGCAATTGTGATAAATCTGCAGTTAGAAACTTATCACACAAGCTTTTAATGTCATTACTGTTTCCTTGCGCAAGCT
The DNA here is from genome assembly GCF_021461395.2 of Schistocerca americana. Lineage (NCBI taxonomy): Eukaryota > Metazoa > Arthropoda > Insecta > Orthoptera > Acrididae > Schistocerca > Schistocerca americana. The sequence goes on from NC_060119.1 coordinate 203,652,015, forward strand.
CTGAACAGCCACTGGTTTTATCTTCAAGCAACAATGAAGTTATTTTGTTTTTTACGTATTGGTTATTCCATGCAGAAGTTTTATCTTACTTCTTAATTTTCCTTTCCTGCGACCTTGAATTGATAAATCAACTTCCCTTCCACCAGAAACAGCTGTTACGGGACGCCCTGCAGGAATTTCAGTGTTCGTATCAAAGCTGCCATTTTCCTTCATACTGGCGGCCGGGGTGGCCGAGCGGTTCTAGGCGCTAGAGTCTGGAACAGCACGACCGCTGCGGTCGCAGGTTCGATTCCTGCCTCGGGCATGGATGTGTGTGCTGTCCTTAGGTTAGTTAGGTTTAAGTGGTTCTAGGTTCTAGAGGACTGATGACCTCAGAAGTTTTGTCCCATAGGAGCTTACCACAAAATCTGTGCCGGACCTCGACCCGAACTCGGAACCTCTGCATTTTAGGGCAAGTGCTCTGTCGACTGAGCGACCCAAGCACGACTCACGACCCGTCGTCACATCTTTACTTTTCTGGTAGCATTTAAAATAGATTCAACATAGTTCATGTTTACATTGCACACGAAACGGTAAACAACCAGCTCCAAACACAAAGTGCCGTTACGGTAATGAATAAATTCAAGTAGTAATGTCTGCCAACTTGGTCACTTGACTAGAATACAAATGATCCAAAAGGGCCTAAGGCACACCGCCGTCACTCCCACATTCAAGTGAATATCAGAGATAGCACTGACACAGCTTTTCGTGTATTTTCATATGCACAATGTTGGCCCACATCACAGTTAAACCTGACTCACCATAAGATTAACAGATTTCAGAAGCATGAATAAATACTACGACTGTAGCATCGACGGTGGTGTGCTTCAGGCCTTTATGATTTTCAGTGCCTCAAATGGATAACTGCACCATAAAATTCCTAAGTCAATATATTGTAACTCATTCAGAAACACACAAAATAGGTTTACTGTCAGTACAGCTTTAACCTATACCGACGTCCAATCTTACACTAGGTTGTAATGAGTGAGTCCATCCCAATAGCTGAGTGGTCAGCGCGGCGGTCTGTTACGTCAAGGGGCCTGGGTTCGATTCCCGGCTGGGTTGGGGATTTTATCCGCTCAGGCACTGGGTGTTGTGTTGTCCTCATTATCATTTCATCATCATCAGTGGAAGGTAACAAGAAACCACCACTGGAATCACTTCCCTAGACGCTGATGCGGTGGACCTCTTTGACGAGGGTTCCCAAATGGCAAGACTTGCCGTGAGGCAGAACACAAAATTTTTATGGTGTGTGAATTAGCATACTTGAGGAGTGTGTCATCATCTAGCAGCATTAATGCCGAGTGAATGTGGATAAAAGTCTGCCGCTGCGTACTATCAAATGGCTCTGAGCGCTATGGAACGTAACTGCAGTGGTCATCAGTCCCCTAGAACTTAGAACTACTTAAACCTAACAAACCTAAGGACATCACACACGTCCATGCCCGAGGCAGGATTCAAACCTGCGACCGTAGCGGTCGCGCGGTTCCAGACTGTAGCGCCTAGAACCGCTCGGCCACCCCGGCCAGCTGCGTACTATCACCCGTTGGCACTTCTAATTGAGTGTCAAGGGTCAGCTGTGCACATCATCAACCGTGCGCATTGTTTATAAAATCCTTATTTATTTGGCCCATAAGGCCATTATTACGTCACGTGAGTTGCGCATGCGCAAAAGGTCCTTTAAACGTGCACAGCTGAAGGTGTGCTCGTGAAGCTGCTGCCAAGTTTCACAGAGTCTAGAGAAACAGTAGCACAGTATTTAACTGTCCTATCTTTCAGATTCCAGCATCTACGTTATGTTTAACAGCATTCACACTTTATTTAATCAGTAAGCATTCAGCATGGCCCCCAGGTACCTAATTATTCCAATACTGAACTTGGGAGCTCATGCAATCACATTCTTATCTTGGGAAGCAAACCTGGTATTCGTCGCCGCACATCAAGATTGCGATGTCTATTTTGTACAATAATATTATGGCAGTTGCAATCCATCCTAGTCCAGCAGCTCTGGTTATCTATTTTCTGTGCTCAGTAACGGATTGTAGTTGTTAGAAGTGCATGGGACAGAACATTCACAGAATTACACACTGTACAAAATTGTTATTATACATACATAAACATAATCCGGTGTTATTAATTCTTCAATAAATATTGTACTCTTTACAGTAATATTACTGACCTGTAAGCTGGACACCAAGCAACAATATTTGTTTAGTTCAGGCCACACAAGTTGGGCGCCATTTGTGCCACTGCCACTCAGGTCCGGACACCTACTAAAGTATACTTAGGTATCCTCAACGAATGTGGCGAAATGAGTGTAAGAAAATCTTCACGCATAACTCCATTCATATTTACGCCTGGTAAGAGCGTGAATAGAGCGCTTATTTGGCGGAGCGGACACAAGAAAGACTGTCGCTAGTCCGGCCATTCCTCTCACGCATGGCTGCCGAATTAGCGGAAGTGCTGGATAATTGAGTGTCTGAAATTTATTTTATTCATTCATTTTGTCTTTTATTTATTTTGGAAACATAGGGGAAATAGTGTCCTGCACTTTATTAGACCGAAGGATATACTTTATTAAATCCAAAAATACATTAATTTCCAAAGAAAGCTTTGTCCTTTAGTGTATACTGTACATAATTATACAGTCATATCAGTCTCTATGAAACATGTCCCTAATTTTTAACTGTTGCAATGATGATACGTGACCGTGACAGGCTTTATCATGCAACCGCTTTACAAGCATTACATCGGTACTGCATGTATCTGGTTGTTGCATAATGTACTCCAAGAAGACCTCGGTAGCTTCTTCACCTGCAGTGTGAGAAATTTTCATGCTCTCTCCTCCTGTGCCCTCTTCATCACTTTCATCATTACTTTGTTGCACGCTTTTGATTATTTCTACATCTATTAAATTTAGGCCAGTATCACAGTTTTCCTCATTCAGCCACTTAGTAATATCTTCATCATCAATTTCTTCTCATCCTGGAAGGTTGTGGAACATGTTAGAGTACCCAGTAATTGATAACGCCGAATTGACTGGCTCATCGCTGTCACTCACTACTGGTTCCAACTCGGCTTCAATGGATGGCCACAATTTTCTCCAGCTCTTCATTATGACAGCGCTCTCGACTTTATCCCAAGCTTGGGCTGCTTGGAAAACAACGTCACGTATGCTAATTGTTTTCCATGCCTTCAGCATAGTCTCGATAGAGTCGTTTTCACTTTTGTTCAGTAAGGAGACGAGAAGTGAATGTCGATAATGACGTTTAATTGATATCAAAATTCCCTGGTCCATGGGCTGAATTAGGGCTGTCACATTGGGTGGGGGAATGAGTGCTTGTATACCATCGGACTTCAGAGAAACATCTGAAGGATGACTGGGAGAATTGTCAATTATAAGGATAGAATTCAGAGGAAGCTTTTTCTTCTTTTGCTCTTTTCTCACTGCTGGTACAAACGTTTCATGGAACTACGGAGAGAGTGTTTGTCTGTCCAACCACGCTTTCTTGTGAGCACAATACTGCACTGGTAGAGTATTTATGTCAGTGTGCTGAAAACAACGTGGATGTAGGGTCTTCCAAAAACCATAACGGGTAGTTTATCGCTCCCATTTGCATTACAACACGGCATTAATGTTACGCGCGATTTCCGTTGCTTGTAACCACGAGCTTCAAATGGTTCAAATGGCTCTGAGCACTATGGGACTCAACTGCTGTGGTCGTCAGTCCCCTAGAACTTAGAACTACTTAAACCTAACCAACCTAAGGACATCACACACATCCATGCCCGAGGCAGGATTCGAACCTGCGACCGTAGCAGTCGCACGGTTCCGGACTGCGCGCTTAGAACCGCGAGACCACCGCGGCCGGAACCACGAGCTTCCTTCTCGTTCTTGGCAGCTAATGTTTTTGAAGGAAGCGTCTTGTAAAAGAGTCCTGTTTCATCAGCACTGTACAAGGCACCAGCAGTTAAATCTCCTTCCTCTATTATCATCCGTGGTTAGCTTACAAACTCATCAGCATCCTTATCGTTAGCTGCGCGACTTTCCCCGGTGACTGTCAGCTGCCGAACACCATGTCGTTTTTTCCAGTTTGATAGCCATCGTCGCTCGCTGCAAACAAGTTACTACCGCCATGTTGTTTGTTAAATGCAGCTGCTTTTTCCTTTATAACCGGGCCTCTGACTGGAATTCCTTTACTGCGTAGTTGTATGAACCATCTAGAAACAGCTACGTCCAGTTCTTCATTCTCACTTTTTCACATAGCCTTCCATTTTCCCAACTCACTATCCATTTTCGTTGAGTACTGTCGAATAACACTTTCTTTCTTTTTGATGTCATAAATAGTTGCTCGTCCAACAATGAACTCAGCAGCAATGGCTTTCTGCGAAGAACCGCACTTTAACTTACCTAAAATTTCGAGTTTCTGCCTGAGGTCTGGGGTAACATGTTTAGTAGACATGATTCCGAACTGTAAAGAAAGCTGCAATTTCAAATACCGTACATAAAGCATTGTTTAACTAAGCATTGTTGCGCACGGTAATTCATTGTGAATGTGTTTTTGGATGTGCGCCGGATTACTGAGAGGCCGGATTACTGAGGGCCGGATCAGCAAGGATCTTGTGTACTATGGGGGACCAGAATCTATACTTTCGTAAAATAGTTCTCTGAGCTCAGATTACTTAACAGCACGCGACTCACCGCCTTGTCAATATAGGATTGCGTGAGGTGCTTTTAGAATCTATTGCAGAATTGATGTGTAAATGAGGCGTTCATAGACACAAAAACGTAGACGTAATCTCAGGGATTATATTTCGTGTTATCATATTAAAATATTGCTGCAGGATATCTTTAGCGTAGCGAATGTAATTAAAAGAAACCTTTGAATTAAAGAAAGTATTTCTTCCTTAAACGAAATAATCTTTGTTTTGCCGAGAAGCGGCCAATGTCTATACTTAACTGAAAGTTTTTAGTGTTTACTTTAATATGAAATAAATTAATTTATGCACTTTCCTTTCTTTACTAATTATGACTGCCAGTCTCTTAAAGCGTCCTTTGATGACGGAACGCAGTGAAATTATAATGAAATTATTCCCACGCAAGATGTCTGCCAGGAATGGTCGATCGTTCGGCCGTTCTTGTTCTTTATCCAGCGTATTGAAAACCTTGAAAATAAACCTTATTTTTACTTTTACATGAAGGTAATCATGTACATGAAATAAAAATGCGCGATTAACATAAATAACAATATATTCTTTAAAATTCACAATGCGAAATGGTCGCTGTAGCGGGCGTTTTCTTCACGGCTAGAACAGATAGTATCAAATAACGCTGGTCGTTTTGTGTTTCTTGCACCAGCGAGTAAATTAACGTTTACATTGCTACGTAGATTCTATACAGTTGTCTTATAGAATCTTCTGTTTCGTTATTTTTTCGTTTCATTACGAATTACTGTTCTGAAAGTTAATTACACGCGCATTTTCAGAGTCCCCGCATGATACTTTAAATAATTTAAGGTTTTACTATTTCCATTTTACTACGTTTTGTGTGCCACTTGTCGTCGCACGATTTAATACTCTGCACCACGTATCGGCACAGTATACTCTCAGTTCTGTGCCGCTATCGTACGACACTACATTATTGCTGTACGCTTACACTACTTCAGTATGGATTGATGGACCACTGTTTCCTTTCAGATGCAGAAAACGGATTGTCGGACGATACTGTATTTTATTAATCGGCTGCGCCATATTATTTTTGTCAATCTACCGGCACGTCCGCCTCCGTAGTTTAGTAGGTGTTGAAATATACAGCCAACTATTCAAGAAATACAGGGTGGCGCACGAAATGTGTTACCAATTGTTTCTTTCACAATTTACGACGCACATTAGATATCCCGCTGGGATCTCTACAGCAGTACCAGCAGAGCTTGGAAAAACAAATGAGTTACGAAATGACATGTAATTCACGATACTGCCGCTAGGAGACTAGTAAGCAGCAATGGCTGACAATGTGAAGACTGACAACACAGCAACGATTGGCAATTGTATTACTTTTTCATGAAACGAAAAGCCTTGTTGTGACTCAAAGGCGTTTTCGACAACAGTTTAACACACGATGGGTCCCTTGCAAGTTGTACGATAAATTTGTTCAAGAAGGAACAGTATTGGAAGAGAAGCGATCTCGGCCTAAGCCTGTTTGTTCGCCGGAGAATACTGAAGCAGTACCAGTTGCTGTACAGAGAAGTCACGGGAAATCGTGTAGGAAGGCAGCAGTGCAACTGGGAATACCCAGACGCTTCGTTCAACGCATTCTTAAAAGTGACCCCCCTATTGTACCCATACAAGATGATCTGTGCACAGAAGCTCGCTGAAGAACGCAAGTAGCAGAGACTACTGTTTGCTCAGTGGGCGGAGGATAGGGAAGAAACTCTCAACAACGTTTGCTTTTCAGACGAGGCGCATTTTCATTTAGACGGTGTGGTTAACAAATAAAATGTACGCTTTTGGGCCACTGAAAACCCACAAGTACTTCATGAACGACAACATTATGCTCCGAGGATTACAGCGTGGCCAGCAATTTCCAGTCACGGACTTACTGGACCCTTTATCTTTGAAGAAACTGTGAACAGCGAGCGTTATTTGAGCATGCTTCGCAATAGCTTCATTCCACAGCTACTGCTTTGCCCTTCAACACGCAGTAGTTCATACAAGATGGGGCAAGGCCACAAACTGCAAACACTGTGTTGGAGTTTTTACACGAGCGTTTCACTCAGGTTTCCAGGTCGCTTAAATGACGGAAAAGTTGGCCCCCCCAATAGTCCAGACCTCGATCGATGTGATTTTTTTCTTTGGGGATACCTAAAGGAAAACATTTTTTACGAAACGTCCACCTGATTTAATGGAGCTCAGAAGACTTATTCTTCAAGCTTGCAGTGAAGCCGGCCGCGGTGGCCGTGCGGTTCTAGGAGCTTCAGTCCGGTAACGCGTGACTGCTACGGTCGCAGGTTCGAATCCTGCCTCGGGCATGGATGTGTGTGGTGTCCTTAGGTTAGTTAGGTTTAAGTAGTTCTCAGTTCTAGGGGAGTGATGACCTCAGATGTTGAGTCCCATAGTGCTCAGAGCCATCTGAACCATTTTTGCAGTGAAATTACGGAGGACATGTGCCGTAGGGTAATCACTAACTTCAGTGTTCGTTTGAAGGAAGTTAGGAAACCAAATGGTGGACATATTGAGCATGTGCTGAATTACAACAAATCTCCATGAACGGCTCTTCATTGTAGTATATGTTCCTTTCAGATTGTATTGACAATAAAGTTTATATTCAAAAACAAAATGGTAACACATTTCGTGCGCCACCCTGTATGCTGTCAATTGACAAAATCACGAGATAGCTCCTAATATCGTGTCAGATCGCCGTTTGCCGGTGTAGTGCTGCTACTCGAGGGGCCTGGACTTAACAAGTCGTTGAACGTGACGTGCAGAATTACTGATCCAGGCTGCCACTATAACCATCTACAGTTGCGTAAATGTTGCCAGTGCAGTATTTTGTTGCAAGAACTGACATAAATGTTCGATGAGATTAATGTTGGGCGATTTGTGTGTGCAAATCATTCACTCAACTTGACCAGAATATTCTTCAAACCAATCGCGAACAATTGAGGCCCGGTGACATGACGCGTTGCCATTCATCTAGATCTACTCTACTTCTACATCTACATGGATACTCTGCAAATCACATTTAAGTGCCTGGCAGAGGGTTCATCGAACCACCTTCACAACTCTCTATTATTCCAGTCTCGTATAGCGCGTGGAAAGAATCAACACCTATATTGTGGCGTCACCGCCAGACACCGCGTTAGAATGCGTTGGACCCGCGTGTCGCCACTATCAGTAATTGCAGACCGAGCGCCGCCACACGCCAGGTCTAGAGAGACTTCCTAGCACTCGCTCCAGTTGTACAGCCGAATTGCTAGCGATGGTTCACTGACAAAATACGCTCTCATTTGCCGAGACGATAGTTAGCATAGCCTTCAGCTACGTCATTTGCTACGACCTAGCAAAGCGCCATTACCAGCTACTATTGATGCTGTAAAACATGTACCGTCAAGAGCGATGTTCACCATTTACGGATTAAAGTTAAGTATTCCAACAGCTACGTCGTTTTATGCTAAAGTCTAACTTCCTTGTCCTGTTCCAGTCCTCACGCCAGCCTGCGTGAGCTAAAACGCGTGCCTTTCGGCTTCCTCTGATAGTGGGTTGGCTCTCTTGCCAATCCAGAACATATATCTTTCCGTACGAGCTCCGATTTCCCTTATTTTATCGTGGTGATCGTTCCTCCCTATGTAGGTCGGTGTCAACAAAATATTTTCGCATTCGGAGGAGAAAGTTGGCCATTGAAATTTCGTCAGAAGATTCCGTTGCAACGAAAAACGCCTTTCTTTTAATGATGGCCAGCGAAAATCCTGTATCATTTCTGGGACACTCTCTCCCATATTTCGCGATAATACAAAACGTGCTGCCTTTCTTTGAACTTTTTCGATGTACTCCGACAGACCTATCTGGTAAGGATCCTACACTGCGCATCAGTATTCTAAAAGAGGACGGACAAACGTAGTGTAGGCAGTCTCCTTAGTAGGTCTGTTACATTTTCTAAGTGTGCTGCCAATAAAACGCAGTCTTTGGTTAGCCTGCCCCACAACATTTTCTATGTGTTCCTTCCAGTTTAACTTGTTCGTAATTGTAATTCCTAGATATTAAGTTGAATTTGGGGCCCTTAGATTTGACTGATTTATCATGTAACAGAAGTTTAACGGAATCCTTTTAGGGTCAACTGCCAATTTACGCTCCATTCAGTTTGTTCAGATCTTTTGGTGACTTTATTAGTCGATAAACGACAGCGTCATCTGAAAACAACCGAATACGGCTGCTCAGATTGTCTCCCAAATCGTTTATATAGATAAGGAACAGCAAAGGACCTGTAACACTACCTTGAGAAACTCCAGTAATCACTTCTGTTTTCGCCGGCCGCGGTGGTCTAGCGGTTCTAGGCGCTCAGTCCGGAACCGCGCGACTGCTACGGTCGCAGGTTCGAATCCTGCCACGGGCATGGATGTGTGTGATGTCCTTAGGTTAGTTAGGTTTAAGTAGTTCTAAGTTCTAGGGGACTAATGACCTCAGCAGTTAAGTCCCATAGTGCTCAGAGCCATTTGAACCATTTGAAACTCCAGTAATCACTTCTGTTTTCGCCGGCCGCGGTGGTCTCGCGGTTCTAGGCACTTCAGTCCGGAACCGCGCGACTGCTACGGTCGCAGGTTCGAATCCTACCTCGGGCATGGATGTGTGTGATGTCCTTAGGTTAGTTAGGTTTAAGTAGTTCTAAGTTCTAGGGGACTGATGACCACAGCTGTTAAGTCCCATAGTGCTCAGAGCCATTTGAACCATTTTTTGAACTTCTGTTTTAGTCGATGACTTTCCATCAATTACTACGAACTGTGACCTAACTGACAGGAAAATTTCAACGTTGTTTGGGAACATAAAGCCCATGAAAGGGTGCAATTGGTCCCCAAGTAGCCGAACACAATCGTTTCCAGTCAATGATCGGTTCAGTTGAGACAGAGGAATCAGTCCACTCCACGTAGACACAGCCCACACCATTATGGAGCCATCACCAGCTTGCTGACTGACGTGTTGACAACTCGGCCCGTGGTATTGTGCGGTCTGAGCCACACTCGAACTCTACCACCAGCTCTTACCAACTGAAATCGAGACTCATTTGTCCAGGCAATGGTTTTCGGGTCGTCTAGGGAATAACAGGGGACAACCAGTGACATCACTAGCCCAGAAGGGGAGCTACTGGCGATGTCATGCAGTTAGCAAAGGAGATCATCTGCTGCCATATCCCATCGGTTGTCGTGACAGATATGTTCGTCGTACATCCCACATTGATTTTGGCAGATCTTTCACGCAGTGTTGCTTGTCTGTTAGCACTCTATCAACAGCCGCTGCTCTTGGTCGTTAAGTGAATACCGTTGGCAACTGCGATGACCGTCGTGAGAGATGATACCTTAAATGTTGTATTCTCGACACACTCTTGACACTGTGGATCTCGGAATATTCAACGCCCTAACGATTTCCGAAATGGAATGACCCGTACGTCTAGCTCCAACTACCATTTCGCGTTCAAAATCGTCGTGATTACATAATTACGCGGAAACCTTTTGACATGATTCGCCTGACTACAAATGACATTACAATGTACGCATTACTACCACCATCCGTGTATCTGCCTGTGGCTATGCCACGAATTCTGTCTCCTCAGTATATGGAAGAACATAAACAACAGTATGCTCACGTCAGACGTGAAATTTGTACGGTATAATATTGTGAATGATAAAATTGTAACGCGAGAAATACTGTACAAGATTAATTTTTTATTTAATTAATATTTTGACCATTCCCTTCTGGTAGACACTACCGTTGTTCGCAGAGATTGTACTAGGGTCTGGAACTAAACACGAAAACTACCAGTTATCTCCCAGGAAGTCGGAAATGCCTATACGTTTGTAGGAGGTAGTCTATAGAGAATGGAGTTTATACCCCAACTCGAATCACATCAGGTATGCATCGCTGCTTGAAAAATGTGCGAACTATTTCATTAGAAACAAAGTTGCGACATTGAACAATTATATGATTTGTGTGACAGAAACACACTTTTAAGTTAAAGAAATTCCATAAACACAAGCACTGCTTTCAAAAGTCTCTTCTTTATACTTTGACACAGGAATGTGAATAAGCTGCAATTACATGGGGTAGCAGAAACATGTTAAACTTATATTCAGAAGTTTTACTTTACGAATGCCGTCTGCTGGTCTCTCCAGGAATCTAGCAAGGAATTTCTGACGAAAAAGTGTTATATTTTATTTACTATTTTTCTTCGGCAAACTCAGCAACGATCAGCCAGATTACCTTATTTGTGTCTCACTCTGTTTACCACTTCTTGCCTTGTGCAAACAGCAAAACCTGTGCAGGCCATTTAAAGAAAGTAAATTAAAAACAAAATAAAATAAAATAAAATGACAGGGTGCTCACCTGTCATCCAGTAGAAATGGGTTCGATTTCGGGCTAATGCATATTTTTGAACAGGATGCGTGTTCTGCGAGGACTTCCGTGTAGCGTAAGACATATAAAGAGGATAAAAAAATCGGTAGCTCGCGAGACTGGTATTCGCTGGCTCTCTGGTTCAAGTCTCGTTTCAGTCACTATTTTTCTCTTCTTTCCGTTTAGTTTGAATACCTACATCATTAAAAGGTAGTGGTCAGTGCGGCAGACTGCCGTAGAGGGGACCCGATTTCGATTCCCGGTACTGCCAGGGAGTTTTCCTTGGTAGGAGAACTAGGAGAAAGTACATTCAGCCTCGAGAGGCCAAGTGATGAGCCACTCGATCGATTAGTAGAATAATGTCAAGAAATGCTGGAGAGCGCTAAGCTGACAACATGCCCCGCCGTATCAAATACGATGATGCCATTGGCAGAGGATGACAGGCTTGTCGTCAGGTCCGATTTGCCCTTCAGGGACGGAGCGTGGAAGTTCAACATCAGCTTACTGCTTCGACACTCAAGGGTTGTGGTTTGAAAGTGTACTAGGATATAATTAGATAAATTTAGTTTTTAATGTTTTTGAGATTTTTAACATTAATTATTTTATCTTTGTTTAGAGCTCTCTCTCTCTCTCTCTCTTTCTCTCTCTCTCTCTTTCTCTCTCTCTCTCTCTTTCTCTCACCCTCTCTCTCCCTCTTCCTATCTCTCGTCGCTCGGGGCAGACGAGCGGTCTTAGGCGCCTTGTCACGGTTCACTCGCCTCTTCTCGTCGGAGGTTTGAGTCGTCCCTCGTGTATGGGTGTGTGTGTTGTCCTTAGCGTAAGTTAGTTTAAGTTAGATTAAGTGGTGCGTAAGCTTAGGGACCGATGACCTCAGCAGTTTGGTCCCATGAGACCTTACTACAAATTTTCTCTCTCTCCGTATATGTGTGTGTGTGTGTGTTACGTATTCCCAGAGAGTGTTCTTGTTATCCTTTGGTTATTTACGTAAATAGCATTTTTTATTTTTTCATCGACTGCGTTTAAGGGGGGTAGGACGTCAAACGGGACGACTTGGAGCAGGAGAGAAACCACAGGACATTTTAATTTCCACTGTCTGTACTTTTACAAATAAATTCATAAAATTTTGTCAGAATGACCAGAAAGGATTCAGGATTTACACTTATAGTGGTGGAAGTTCAAAAATATAAGAAAATAATTTATTCTTTTACATTTGTAATTTCACCTTTTTTCACTTACCATTGGCTGCATTTGTTGCTATGGGTACACTTTTCTTCATAAGTAAGGGAGATTCTTCGATGAATTTTACACAGCATACAAACCATACTTACAACTGTATGAAACTCTAGAATTTTCCCAATTTATTAAAAACTGTGGCAAAAATTGAGATAATTAACTACAAAATTTGAGTTTTTTCTAAACATGAAGTTTAAAATATAACAGCACATTCATTTTTTCATAAATTAAATAGTTTCTAGAGTTTCATACACCTGTAAGTATGGTTTGTATGCTGTGCAAAATTCATCGAAGAATCTCTCTTACTTATGAAGAAACGTGTACCTATAGCAACAAGCGCAGCCAATAGTAGTAAAAAAATGATGAACTTCCACACGTAAAAAAAATTGTTATGTTTTTGAACTTCAACTGCTATGATTGTGAAACCTGAATCCTTCCTGGTCATGCTGGCAAAGTTTTATGAATTTATTCGTAAAAGTATAGGCAGTGGAAATCAAAATGTCCTGTGGTGTCTCTCCTGCTCCAAGACGACCCGTTTGATGTCCTACCCCCCGTAAAAATTTTTTGTTTAGAGGATAATATTCCTTATTCAATAATTTCTCTTAAGGACTTTATTAAAAATATTGTTTTATACACTCCTGGAAATTGAAATAAGATAACCGTGAATTCATTGTCCCAGGAAGGGGAAACTTTATTGACACATTCCTGGGGTCAGTACATCACATGATCACACTGACAGAACCACAGGCACATAGACACAGGCAACAGAGCATGCACAATGTCGGCACTAGTATAGTGTATATCCACCTTTCGCAGCAATGCAGGCTGCTATTCTCCCATGGAGACGATCGTAGAGATGCTGGATGTAGTCCTGTGGAACGGCTTGCCATGCCATTTCCACCTGGCGCCTCAGTTGGACCAGCGTTCGTGCTGGACGTGCAGACCGCGTGAGACGACGCTTCATCCAGTCCCAAACATGCTCAATGGGGGACAGATCCGGAGATCTTGCTGGCCAGGGGAGTTGACTTACACCTTCTAGAGCACGTTGGGTGGCACGGGATACATGCGGACGTGCATTGTCCTGTTGGAACAGCGAGTTCCCTTGCTGGTCTAGGAATGGTAGAACGATGGGTTCGATGACGGTTTGGATGTACCGTGCACTATTCAGTGTCCCCTCGACGATCACCAGTGGTGTAGGAGATCGCTCCCCACACCATGGTGCCGGGTGTTGGCCCTGTGTGCCTCGGTCGTATGCAGTCCTGATTGTGGCGCTCACCTGCACGGCGCCAAACACGCATACGACCATCATTGGCACCAAGGCAGAAGCGACTCTCATCGCTGAAGACGACACGTCTCCATTCGTCCCTCCATTTACGCCTGTCGCGACACCACTGGAGGCGGGCTGCACGATGTTGGGGCGTGAGCGGAAGACGGCCTAACGCTGTGTGGGACCGTAGCCCAGCTTCATGGAGACGGTTGCGAATGGTCCTCGCCGATACCCCAGGAGCAACAGTGTCCCTAATTTGCTGGGAAGTGGCGGTGCGGTCCCCTACGGCACTGCGTACGATCCTACGGTCTTGGCGTGCATCCGTGCGTCGCTGCGGTCCGGTCCCAGGTCGACGGGCACGTGCACCTTCCGCCGACCACTGGCGACAACATCGATGTACTGTGGAGACCTCACGCCCCACGTGTTGAGCAATTCGGCGGTACGTCCACCCGGCCTCCCGCATGCCCACTATACGCCCTCGCTCAAAGTCCGTCAACTGCACATACGGTTCACGTCCACGCTGTCGCGGCATGCTACCAGTGTTAAAGACTGCGATGGAGCTCCGTATGCCACGGCAAACTGGCTGACACTGACGGCGGCGGTGCACAAATACTGCGCAGCTAGCGCCATTCGACGGCCAACACCGCGGTTCCTGGTGTGTCCGCTGTGCCGTGCGTGTGATCATTGCTTGTACAGCCCTCTCGCAGTGTCCGGAGCAAGTATGGTGGGTCTGACACACCGGTGTCAATGTGTTCTTTTTTCCATTTCCAGGAGTGTAGTATCAAAAAAGCCATATGACTACTTCTCGTACTGACGGCAAGGCGTTTGGAAGAAGACAAAGTATAACTGGCTACCGGCAATGATATTTGGGTATGTGCGCAACGGTTGAAGTGATGCAGACTGTATTGGATGCGGAAGTAGCGTCTCCCCACTGACAGATGCAGACCAGACGGTGAGGGCAACACCGCACTCCCCCCTTCCCTGTCCCCTTCCACCGAAACCACTACTCGCTGCAGGACACGAACCACACGTGTTCGACCGCGCGTGGTGGCTACAGCTGCCCAACGCGACCCGCTCCTCCACAGCCACCTCGGCAGGAGTGGGACGATCTGAATAATGCACACACCTGCCGTGTGCTGCGGTGACAGAATACAGCGACGCCGGGTCACTGCCCACCCCACAGCGCAGCGGCACGTTCGGGTCACAATGCTAGCAGGATCTCCGAGTGCTCGAACTTTTCAGACTTTCGCCTCTAGCCATTTCTATAATGGACGCTTAATATGTTTACCTATTCCATATTCTAATGACAGCATTCTCCTTGTGTGTACTGTTCAAGTTAAAGGGTTTTTAAATGTCAAAATCTGTATCGAGTTACAACATTATCATCTACCTAGGAACAATTATTCTAATCAAATCGCACACTTTGTCCCCCTTACTAGTGTCTGATTTATAAAACTGCACAAAGTAGTAGCAATTCCACTGCTTTCCTAAATCAACAAAATTTGGTTGTAATGAACCATCATCCATGTGTGAAAGTAGACATCCCACACAGCAAGGTATAAGGACGAGAAATAAAATGAACACTGAAAAAAAATTCCAGTCTTCAAAGTGCAAAAATTATTCTTACCAAACAACAAAAAATATTTATAACACCAGCATGAACAAATTCTATCAGAAAAGATCATAATTTCATTCTGTATTCCTAAAAAAAGTAATTTCCTGCTTATTTAACACCCTATTTCTTTGTATTCTTAAAATAATGTCGTGGGTATTTAAATATAAACTGAGGTTTCAGTTATAGCTCATTGCCAAAACATCTTAACAGTCCTCCATATAGTACTGCTGTAAACCTCAGTATGTCTTTAATATAAACTCATAAATAGCCTGTGCTCTTCTTCTAAGCAACATATGAACTGTTTTGCAGTGCACTTCACCATCACGACACAATTCACTACACTAAGAACGTAGACCCAAAGTACAGACAAAATGCAGATACTTGGCAAAACTGACTGTTAACCATGAATTTAAGTTTCTCGTTGTGTGTTTCCTTCATAAGTATCAATACTATGAAGTGAAAGATTTAAGCAAAACAGTGATAAACATTTCCATTACAGGAAAGAATGTGTGGCTGAAAGGCATATACACAAACAGAAAACCGAATGACTACTAAGGTAGGGTCGGCCAAAACTGTAAGTATGGATGGTTTAAATGGTTCAAATGGCTCTGAGCACTATGGGACTTAACATCTGAGGTCATCAGTCCCCTACAACTTAGAACTACTTAAACCTAACTAACCTAAGGACAACACACACATCCATGCCCGAGGCAGGATTCGAACCTGCGACCGTAGCGGTCGCGCGGTTCAAGACTGAAGCGCCTAGAACCGCTCGGCCACACCGACCGGCAAGTATGGATGCCACAGTCTTAAAAATATTAGGTAATCAAAAGATGTGTGCTGCGATAGAATACACTAGTGGCCAATAAAATTGTCACACCAAGAAGAAATGCAGATGATAAACGGGTATTCATTGGACAAATATATTATACTAGAACTGACATGTGATTACATTTTCACGCAATTTGGGTGCATAGATCCTGAGAAATCAGTACCCAGAACAACCCCCTCTTGCCGTAATAACGGACTTGATACACATGGGCATTGAGTCAAACAGGGATTGGATGGCGTGCCCATGCAGCTTCAACACGATACCACAGTTCATCAAGAGTAGTGATTGGCGTATTGTGACGAGCCGGTTGCTCGGCCACCATTGACCAGACGTTTTCAGTTGCTGAGAGATCTGGAGAATGTGCTGGCCATGGCAGCAGTCGAACATTTTCTGTATCCAGAAAGGCCCGTACAGGACCTGCAATATGTGGTCGTGCATTATCCTGCTGAAATGTAGGGTTTCGCAGGGGTCGAATGAAGGGTAGAGCCACGGGTCGTAACACATCTGAAATGTAACGTCCACTGTTCAAAGTGCCGTCAATGCGAACAAGAGGTGACCGAGACGGGTAACCAATGGCACCCCATACCATCACGCTGGGTGATACGGCAGTAAGGCGAGGACGAATACATGCTTCCAATGTGCGTTCACTGCGATGTCGCCAAACACGGATGCGACCATCATGATGCTGTAAACAGAACCTGGATTCATCAGAAAAAGTGACGTTTTGTCATTCGTGCACCCAGGTTCGTCGTTGAGTACACCGTCGCAGGCGTTCCTGTCTGTGATGCAGCGTCAAGGGTAACCGCGGCCATGGTCTCCGCTGATAGTCCATGCTGCTGCAAACGTCGTCGAACTGTTCGTGCAGATGGTTGTTGTCTTGTAAACGTCCCCATCTGTTGACTCAGGGATCGAGACTTGGCTGCACGATCCGTTACAGCCATGTGGATAAGATGCCTGTCATCTCGACTGCTTGTGATACGAGGCCGTTGGGTTCCAGCACGGCGTTCCGTATTACCCTCCTGAACCCACCTATTCCTTATTCTGCTAACAGTCATTGGATCTCGACCAACGCGAGCAGCAATGTCGCGATACGACAAACCGCATTCGCGATAGGCTACAATCCGACCTTTATCAAAGTCGGAAACGTGATGGTACGTATTTCTTCTCCTTACACGAGGCATCACTACAACGTTTCACCGGGCAACGCCGGTCAACTGCTGTTTGTGTATGAGAAATCGGTTGGAAAATTTCCTCATGTCAGCATGTTGTAGGTGTCGCCACCGGCGCCAACCTTGTGTGAATGCTCTGAAAAGCTAATCATTTGCGTATCACAGCATCTTCTTTCTGTCGGTTAAATTTCGCGGCTGTAGCACGTCATCTTCGTGGTGTAGCGATTTTAATGGCCAGTAGTGTACAATGAGTACTCCCATAAGGAGCGACAATTAAGCCACGAAAATTTCAAACTATGTAAAATGTAATATCGTTATTCACCAGGAAATAATATAGAAACGCTGTCTGACTGGTGAAATTTAATAGGAACAATGTCTCTCTCATGCACACACACGCACACACACACATACACACATTTTCATAAACCGGAGCAACTGAGAAAAATCGGTTTGCACAGCTACTATTAAAATACTAAGAATAATAACACCGTGTACTGCAAACACTGGTCCAACACCGAACAGGTGTTAATTTTTTGCTTATAGTGCCCTACTGTGCAGTGAGTATGGTTCCTCATTTCTGTAACTGCTGTCTTGGAGTGCAAAGAACAATTAAAGCAGGAGAGCCAAATATAATTCACAAATGTCAATTTTACATAACATCGTAGAATCTTCTGAGATTACTGCATAGAGTGTATAGCAATCAGTGATAATGAAAACAGAATTTTTCAACTCCTTTACCTGCAACTGAAACCTAATAGCTTCTATGGAAACTGCTTATTACTAACATCTCTTGTCTGTAGCTTGATACATGATTGTTAATGCATCATAAAGTATACGAGTCGTTAGAGAAATCCACGACACAGCACCAGATGCCTGCCATGTGAACGAGACATACGCTCCAGTGTCTCATTATGTCACATTCGAACATATTTTGAAAAATCGTCTTACTTATTCCTTAACAGAATTAAGTAAAGTAATTATGAAATAAGAAACAAACGGAGTAATCTCATGGAAAAGCCTCTTGCTTTACACACTCCATGGTTTGCACAATTTTTAATTTCGTGATCTTAGGGTGTCACCATGAAAGAACAATCAGATCTGTTAGTCCATAAGGGAACCATGCACCTTTTTCTTATGTGAGGTGAGTTCAACATTGATTAATCTAACGTTGATAAAAATAATGGTTGGGCATGGGTTAACAGAGCTACCAAAAGTACAAATAGTTCAGTTTAATCTTATTTACAACCTGATAACTTCCTAATATATAGAAATACGTAGAACTGAGTGTATGACAGTCCTAAAGTTAACAAACATCTGATTAACAACCCGATAACAACCTAGCATAAAAAAGTGCAGAATTGTTCGCAAATGGGAGTCCAAAAGTTACACATAATAGCAGTATAATACTGACAACAGGATATAAATTGTAGAAAGTAAAAAAATTGTCAAGTTTTTATTTTCTATTAAACTGAGTTGCCTGATTCAAAAGTTCCAGATAAAAAATTTTAAACACCAATACATCAACGATAATCAAACGGTTGAATATATTTAAGAGGGAGTAAGCGAACTGTTTCCTGGGCAGTATCAGAACTCAGAGGTATACAAGGAGCAGTAGTATGAAAACCTAATAACACCCGCCAAATCGAGATAATGAGATGTTTCCATTCAAAAGTAATCAGCGCTCGCATTTTTGACATTTATCGTAGTGGGGGACGAGACGTTCAACTCCTGTTTCGTAGAACGCAGTCAGCCGCTGACGGATCCACAACGGCACCTACGATTGCACCTCCTCATCCGACAGAAACCAACATCCACATTCAGGTCATCAAAGATGTGGCAATCTCAAGGTCAAAGGTCAAAGCTGTATGGAGGACGTTGCAGTGTTTCCCAACCAAACTGCTGAAGTGTAGCCTCTGTCTGATCGGGAGTGTGGAGACAGGCGTTATTGTACAAGAGTGTGATTACGTCTGTCAGCGTTTCTGACCGTTTTAAATTTATGTCACGTTGCAGTTTCTGCAAAGTGCCTTCATAGGGCTGCGCGTTGATTACAATTCCACGCTCAAGAAACTCCACGATTACATGGCCCCTGTAGTCCAAGAAGAAGGTCATCATGACCGGAACTTGTAAACATCTTTGGATTTCTTTGGCGTGAGAAATGTGGGATGTTTCCACTTTTGGCTTGCCATTAGCCCTCGGGCTGTCAGAATGCGACCATGCAGAACCATCCTGTTGCACTATAATATGCACCCCCACACTGCCAATTGGACGAAAGCTATGCTTTAGCGATTCTGTTGGGAAACATTGCAGTTTCCTTCATACAGCCCCTATCTTTCACCATATTATTTTCACATCTTTATCGAAGTGAAGAAAGACATGCGTCTGTCTGACAAAGAAGTGTCAGAGTCTGTGCAGTTGTGGAACTGTCAGAGGCCAACACTGCTCAATAAAACAGAAACTGATCCCTACAGTGTCAGTGGCATTGTGTCGTATTGCGTGTGGTGATTACTTTTGAATGGGATCATTCCGGCCGGCCGGAGTGGCCTTGCGGATCTAGGCGCTACATTCTGGAACCGAGCGACCGCTACGGTCGCAGGTTCGAATTGTGCCTCGGGCATGGATGTGTGTGTTGTCCTTAGGTTAGTTAGGTTAGATTAGTTCTAAGTTCTAGGCGACTGATGGCCTCAGAAGTTAAGTCGCATAGTGCTCAGAGCCATTTGAACCATTTTTTTATCATTCCGTGGTCCTGTTTTGGCAGGTGTTCAGTTTTGATTTGACTGTTCTTCAAATAAGAAGGATAGGCGAAATATGTTCGTGTATACTAACATCGTCACTCGCAATGCACTGTCTTTAGAGAGGGAGACCTAACTGCTCTAGATATTGCATGATCCTGTTCAAAATGATGTAGAGATAAGGAGGGACTAGAGGCCACTGAATGATTTTTCACTGTCGGTTGACAAGTAGTTGGACAAGTGGATACAATGACTTTCCGTACTCTACTAGTTTAAACTTTGCAGACATGCATCCGCTAGCGTGCAGCGTCACTTGACACAGACAACATACGTACGAGGATGAGGCTTCCCATGGTCTGGCTATGCTACACATCATACAACTGCACTGTGTGGGTGTTCTTCTCTACCAGTGAAAAGGCGCGTTTGTGGATTGATATGAACGCCAGGATATTCCTGTTGCCTCTGTGATCACCTTGTTATAGATGAAGACAGGTTTCCCGGTTTGAGTCAGTCTTGGTCAGTATAGCTCCAACAGAAGCCTGTCATTCCTCACTTCTTTAGTCCTTGCCAGTTGTAAAGTGCGAGGAAAGGTGAAACCGCTCCCGGCCTCACACGTGGGATCTCTGTTTCCCATTGGTCCAGTATGACTGAGAATTTGCACCAATGGATTTGTGCAGACTGTTGCTGCAGGCCCCATTAGGAATTCAGTTCATCTTCCTTGCTGTAGAGCTTATTTATGAATTTGTCACTCTTACTCCTATGTGAAGTGTGACAGCAAAGAATGTGGTGACTGCATTCATAAACCATTTCCCTCAGGGAAATAAAAAAGTTATCATCGATAACTGACCACAGTTTCAGTCACAACAATGACAAACCGTCCTTAGGTGGGGCCGAATAAAATCAGTCTTCATTTCACTCTACAACCTAGCACAGAACGCAGCTCAATGGTGCATGGATGAACTAGAAAAATTGTGCTGAGCACTTCGGAATGGGGAGCACTATAGGTGGGAATTATTCTTGAATGACGTTCAGGGAGTGTTAAATGAGTTGCCCTATGGATCAATTGGAATATGTCCCATAACAGCCTTAACAAAGTGCTGCTCAACCAGATACCCAAAATGGTGATTTTTCGACCCCGTGGAAGGCGCAGACATGCTGAGATTGTTCTGCTCTCAACTGAGCAGAGTAAATAGGAAGCAGATGGAAGAAAATACCAGCAGAAGGGACGACTAAGTCATGTATAAGAAATCCTTTAATATCTATGCTGGTCTTTCTCATATCAAGAGAGTTTTCAGTAAAAAGGCCACTGAGATTGAGACTCTACACATGAAAATGTATGTATGCAATACTAAAATTTTCAGAAAATAAACAGTTGTGTATAAACATTGTGCGAGTGGTTTCTTTTGAATTAGTCATTTTCCGTCGAAGTAGCTAATAGTGTGCATTTACTTCTCTTTCATCATATTTTATTAGAATTTATAGCAGCTGAGACAAAGATTGTTCATGTTGTTGATTATAATGTTTGTGTGGTTAGTCTGTAATTGTTTGTATTATGAGGAAAGCACGCTCAGAAGTATGTAAGAACTATTCATAAGTAACTACATAAATGGGGAACTATGAATGATGAATATAGTTACGACATGCGGCGCTAAAGGAAGCATATAGAGTTTTATTGAAGAATACGGGGTTTAATTTAATATAGTGCTTGCATAATACGTGTGCCAAGGGACCACTGAGAATATGATGATAGCGAGTAGCACCAATGGAGTTTTCTTTCCCTTAATGTTTGCTGGGAATGGACTTGAGGTTTATACAATAAATGATAACGCAGTGTATGTAATGAGTAATTTGTGTGAACTGAGGAAAAGGACCCAAAACGAAAGATTATTTAGCGTCTTCTGTTTCAGAGAAACTGAGTGTATTGCTGCCTTCACTGGAGCAGGTTGATGAGACCATGTGAGATGTGATCAAGCTAAAGAAGAACACATAACTAAACATCAAGTAAGAAATGGAGAGAAGATACTGATCGATGACATGGTAATAGAAGTATTATCTTTAATAGCATAATCTCAGTAACATACTATGTATTAACCTATGTGATTCATTGTGTGTTTCTCTCGAATTAGGAATACTGAAGTGTAGTTGATGTACGAGAACCACTCAGATTATTCAAGATACATTGTACATTCATGGACTGACATATATATTATGACTTTTGAACACTATTGAGGTAAATACATTGTTTGTTCTCTATCAAAATCTTTCATTTGCTAACTATGCCTATCAGTAGTTAGTGCCTTCAGTAGTTTGAATCTTATTTTGCTGGCAGTAGTGGCGCTCGCTGTATTGCAATAGTTCGAGTGACGAAGATTTTTGTGAGGTAAGTGATTTGTGAAACGTATAGGTTAATGTTAGTCAGGGCCATTCTTTTGTACGGATTTTTGAAAGTCAGATTGCGTTGCGCTAAAAATATTGTGTGTCATTTTAGTGTTGATCAGAATAGGTACAGAGCGAAAAGTGAAATGTCTGAGTACGTTCAGTTCTGCTCAGCTGTTTGGAAATCAAATAATGTAAGAGGTTTATCAGCACAGTAATTCATTAAATTTTCTAAGGGAACGTTTCATAGTTAGTAATCTGGTTTTATGAATATGGTGATGGAGAAAAGGACTTCTGCTAGCTCAACCTTTCCTCCACTTCACTCCTGTCTACTTGAAACTGTCGATTGCAAGAGAATATTGTGTAAGAGAATGTTGTGGGAGACTTCCACTCTTGGAAAATCACAACAGTGGCCTGTGCAAAATGCACAGTAATGGCAAGCTGACTACTGATGCAGTCTAACCGCTCAGCCATTTGTCAGGAGAACAGATTCTTCCCAAATGCAGTATCGCTGTTCACTGATACATGGGGGACCGTTTGACTGATGTCACGAGGGTTTTGGCGAAGGAGACAACTGATTGCTTGGGATCAGCCGTCACAGGTGGAGCAGTCGCCAACCCAAAGGACGTAGATGGAGCCCTTAACAGCTCTCTGGTAGAGCGAACTCAAGAGGCACAGCGACCTGCACATAATGTTACCTTGTAGTGGAGCACCCAACTTCTTGGCACATAATTCCTTGCGGTCAGTGGCTCGTCGCCGACAGTAGTGTGCCACTAGAAGACGAAGAGATTCTGCAGCCATGTTTGTCTGGTACAACACATTACAGTGCCATGTTGTTTGATAGCACATCACCAGATGTGAAGGGTGCAAACAAATTTTGTTTCACTGTCTCATCTGGCTCCTCAACACAACCCATCTAGTTTTGGGTTTCATTGCAAAGCACAAACATTTTGTTGCCACTATAGTAGTAAAACTGCGCTAGCATTGTCAATTCTCATAACATACTTCGACTCAAAAGACATTTTAGAACTGGTGAAAAATTCAAGAGAACGGTTAGAATTTTTCTCCGTAACCACACACAAATCAAAACTCAACTTCAATGTAGACTTATCAGTCTTTAGTACCATTTCACCTCAACCCAAGTTCATCACTGCTTGGTGCCTGTACAAAAAATCAACCCCTAAATTCTCATCTTTCGCCAACCTTGGGCAGCCACGAATTTTGCTGGATACAGGCTACCTTGATGAAAACATGAAAAGTCCAACTTTGCTTTCAACTCCATACTTCTTTCAGTAATTGTGACTATTACCTATGGGCGATGTAAAGGAACGATAGTCCATGAACCTGCACTTTTACATCTCTAAAATGCCAATTCACTCAACACAAATATATGGCTACCCACATTCCAACACGACAGAAAATAATTCCATTAAGATATATTTGAAGCATTGGATTCAACAAAGAATTTGCATTTTTTGGTCTCTGGCACTAGCCAAAAGTTCCGACACGTCTTCAAAATACAAAATAGCTATTTTTCATCATATTTGCAGAACCTAAGTAGAGTGCCGACAGTAACAGTCACATTTCTGGGAGCTCTCCATACACACACGTTGTTACTTGGGCGATCTGATCGCGCCTCCATAACGTGCCGACCTCAGTCCTTCATCATCTTACCTTCATTTTCTAACACATTCCCTCCTTCCTCGATTATGATCAAAGAGCCTTCTATACCAAGTATCTCTGCTTCTCCTTAAATTTTTACTTTTACTGCAGTCAGCTATCTCGTCCCGTTGCCTTCCTCTAACATTTCCATATCTACGAAAGCACGAATCAATTTACACATGACCATAAATCCAACACCTATATGGCCTCAGATCACGATAAACAAAATGATTACCATTCCTACCAAGACCTTTCTCATCAGTACTATTACATTCCATCTGATGTAGTAAACTCCAAAAACCTTCTAAGCCATTTTAACATGACCAGCAAGAATAATGTAATGTAAACATGAAGGAAGTTTTATCAGACAAATGTGATTCAACTCATGAGAACTGTCAGGATTGTACAGGAATTGTTCTTTCAAGAACATGTGTTCAAAAAATTAAGTAAGATTGTCAAAACCAAAATAATTAAATTTGTATGTCATCAAAATAGCACATTTTACTCTGTCTTGTGCTGCCTCGGACTAATACGTGGACAAAGATAAGTGCTTAACCTCCTTTGAGTACTCACAGTTCCTAATTTGCCATCTGCACTGCAGGATCAGCATAAAAGCAGCCACATACAAACTGAAGCTTATGACCCACAGTCCAAAGTGGTGTTAGTGGAAAATCAAGATGTCCCAACCAAGCACGAGGATGAATACTATTTTACATATTTTTGAACACTTGAAATTTTATAACAGAAAACAAACTTGTTCCAATCAAAACAAGAAATGCCTTCACAATTTACATTTTCATGAAGGAAGTGATTACGATCTACATCTACATCTACATCTATACTCCGCGAGCCACCTTACGGTGTGTGGCGGAGGGTACTTATTGTATCACTATCTGATCCCCCCTTCCCTGTTCCATTCACGAATTGTGCGTGGGAAGAACGACTGCTTGTAAGTCTCCGTATTTGCTCTAATTTCTCGGATCTTTTCGTTGTGATCATTACGCGAGATATATGTGGGCGGTAGTAATATGTTGCCCATCTCTTCCCGGAATGTGCTCTCTCGTAATTTCGATAATAAACCTCTCCGTATTGCGTAACGCCTTTCTTGAAGTGTCCGCCACTGGAGCTTGTTCAGCATCTCCGTAACGCTCTCGCGCTGACTAAATGTCCCCATGACGAATCGCGCTGCTTTTCGCTGGATCATGTCTGTCTCTTCTATTAATCCAACCTGGTAAGGGTCCCATACTGATGAACAATACTCAAGAATCGGACGAACAAGCGTTTTGTAAGCTACATCTTTCGTCGATGAGTCACATTTTCTTAGAATTCTTCCTATGAATCTCAACCTGGCGCCTGCTTTTCCCACTATTTGTTTTATGTGATCATTCCACTTCAGATCGCTCCGGATAGTAACTCCTAAGTATTTTACGCTCGTGACCGCTTCCAATGATTTACCACCTATGGCATAATCGTACTGGAATGGATTTCTGCCCCTATGTATGCGCATTATATTACATTTATCTACGTTTAGGGAAAGCTGCCAGCTGTCGCACCATGCATTAATCCTCTGCAGGTCCTCCTGGAGTACGTACGAGTCTTCTGATGTTGCTACTTTCTTGTAGACAACCGTGTCATCTGCAAATAGCCTCACGGAGCTACCGATGTTGTCAACTAAGTCATTTATGTCTCATAACGAGACAGAGGGCATGGGTCATTTCATGATATGAACCCACGTCACCTTCAGTTACATGACCTTTATAATAACAGTGACATTCAACAACACAGTCACCTAAGTTTTCCCCAACATTAAACATGCTCTCTTTCAATTTTCGACATAATTCCCTTCATCGCCAAATAACCTCCCTCTACATTTCCATAAATTTTAATAATAATCTCACTGCCTTAGACTCACCAACATCATACGTACAGTGACACTGGAACTCTGCTTAGCATTAGCAACCAATTGTTCAACATCAGTAGCCTAATCGTCAACTTTATTTCACTGTATGATAAATTTCATCCTACTGTCTAGTATCTCCTTCCCTCAGCTAACCATCTTCTCCTCAAAATTCTTCTCTAAAGTCTCTAGTAATTTGCTCTTCAACATGAGTAATAACGTCCCGGGTAGGCACCACCTCAGACCTCGCTGAAAAATAAATCTGACTCTTCTCATATTCCTCGTTCAAATTCTGAAATTCTCCTTGTAACTGTTCAGTCTGTTCATTAGTAACCTCCTGAAATGCAATCTGATCATCCCTGTAAGTGGCAAGCGTGCTTCCGACATAAGAAAATATCTCATCAAAGTCTTAACTTGAGCTGTGAAGCAAGCATATATAACTTCTCTGGATCTTTACCTGCAAACTGAAACTATGAATATGCCCCTGTAAAGTAATGACATAAACTTCTTGCTGCCTTGCTCTTGGGCTCAGTCCCTCACTTAATTCCCTGGACTGAAAGATTTTCTTTCTCCCACCTTCTCATCAAGTCTTTCGTATCCTATTTTTTATCTCTCTTTAATTCTTCCACACTGTTTCCCAGCATACTACTCACGGCTTACATAAGTGTACTGAATAAACACTGATGAAAATTACCATGTAAGACTGATCGAATATTCCGTTGTTCAGTTTGTTCAAGACAAGACACAGAAGCTGCAGAAGCACCTACTGATCCATCGCAGCTTCTACTAGATTGGAGAACTCAACCACACCAGATTCTATTATACCTGATCGTGTCCGTCTCTTTAAGGATGCGGTAAGAGGTTTCGCACACAATGGAAATTGAAGATACTGAATATATAGAATGGCCTGTGTTCTCCCAGGACCTAAATCCTATAGCGCATACCTGGGGCGCTCTTAGGAGATGTGTTTCTCAACGAACCTCCTCTCCCCAAACCGTTCAAAAATGAAAATCGCCTTGAGAGAGGAGTGGGACGACATCGAACAAGGACTCCTCAACGGTTTGTTAGCCAGCATGAATAAAAGGTGCATAATATGCATTACTGCCCAAGGAGGGTGTGTTCCTTACTGAAAGTCCGATATCGATCTTTATGCCGGCAGTCTGACTTTTCTCAAGAATGAACATTATTTACGTCTGTTATCCTATTTTCCCATTTGATGAAATCTGTGGCATTTTTCGTCATAATGATACACCGCTCCACTTTCATTATCCGTGTACTGTGTTACATGCCATCTATCATCGCCCGTGATTATTCCTTTCCAACGATGTCTCTATTTCTTAGCAGCTGTCAAGCAGTTCATGATGAGAAGAAATTCATGTACCGAGCAAAGAGAGATTTCACACTTAATAGAAACTTCAAGGAGGTGCATCATGTAAACCCCATCATGTTGGTGACAAATATACATAAGGCTTCAGTAGAAGTCCATGTGTTACAGGATCATATCTTTGGAAGCAACTTAATATTCCAGGCCTGATGGACTGAGGTATTTGGGAACGTCGTCCAGAGAATTTGATATGCACTTCCTTGCTCGTATCCATTATTTATTTCCAAAACTATCCCCAAAGTTTCCGCCATGGCTGTTTGTTACAACATTTGCGTTCAGCAATTCAGAAAGAGCCTTTCCACAAACAGAAAACTTTCACATTGATTATGGACTGATCTGTAGCCCAAGCAACAGACAGGAAAGGCGGTTTATCTGTACATTCTGCAGGCGACGTTTCTGTACACTTCTAAAAGTTACCCAGTGTACATACCAATAACACATGTTAAAACTGCGTATGATTTCACAAACAGGCCAAAGTATTAAGAAAAACTAAATAATTTTTAATAAAAGTAATGGTAAAACTTTTACATCTCGTTGCAGTATCAAAGTAGGAGATGGCGCTGCGAATGTTTAAGTGATGTGCTACTGCGAGAGGTGAGTCGAAAGCTTGAGAAGTGCCGTGGTATTAAAACTGCAATAATGCGAAATTAAAGTGCAGGCCTAACTTCCGGTGGCGGAGCCTTTGTGTTCAGCAGCGCAATATATGCGACGTGTATTCAGGTGGCACAAATTTTGAAGCGGGCGTTATTCTGGTAGCAGGCTTCAGCGCAGGCAGCAGGCAGCTGCTGCTTGTCGTCTACCGTGGGCGCACGACTGGTCCGCTGACCGTGCAGAATCGGCTGTGTTTGTGTTACGAATACAACTGGTTTTGAAAATTCTTGTTTTTAACTGGCCAGCCACTATCTGCATATTTATTTTAAGAAACACAATTCATATGAATTCATGCTTCCTACACCTATTACAAGCACAATGCAAGAGCAGCAGCAATGTGGTTGTGATGCAAGTAATCGTTACTACCTTTCTCTCTAATCGGCTTCGCAAACGACCATGACTGCGTGATGTAGTCTGATCAGAAGGTTAAGGAAATTGATTCAGAAGTAGTAATTGATAAGTGGGGAAATGTACGAAAAGAAATTTTGCTAATTAAGTTACTCCACTTTCATCGTATGTAAATTTTGATCGATCGCTTTAAAGTAGTGCGAATCGTACACAATGAACACAACAAAAAGTACCACGAAATTTTGAATAATTCACAGCGAGTCATTAAAGTTACTTCTAAACTCGGCCGCCAGTCCTGTTGGAGAAGCACTGTTCAATAACTAGCTGCCGGCCGGCGTGGCCGAGCGGTTCTAGGAGCTACAGTCTGGAACCGCGCGACCGCTACGGTTGCAGGTTTAAATCCCGCCCCGGGCATGGATGTGTGCGACATCCTTAGGTTAGTTAGGTATAAGTAGTTCTAAGTTCTAGGGGACTGATGACCTCAGAAGTTAAGACCCATAGAGTTCAGAGCCATTTGAATTTGAATAACTAGCTGGCTCACTGAACACTAATTTTTACGTAACTTACCCGAAAAACCATGTGCTGAAAAAATTGTTCATCCCCGAAACTAAGAGATTCACTTTACTGATTAACAAAGAGAAATATTGACTATTGTTTTGAATTACAAAAGACAATCAATTTAGTAATTTAAAAAAGTTGCGAATGATGGTTACCAAAATGAGTAAATGCTGAGCACTCTCTATTACAGACAAAATTCCGTTACCTTATTGTAACGCTTATCTGAACGAGCAACACGCATCAAATTTCCAAATAAAGATAAGATTTCACTGTTTAAAATAATATGGAACTCTGTACATAAAACATTTAAAATAATGCAAGTTCATCGCAGCTGCATGGCCGAAATACGAGCCACGAAGCAAGCAACAGAAAGACTTTCACAAAATCTTTGATAATGTGCGAAATTTAAAAAAAATTGTCAGCGTTATTGCATTTGACATTTGATTTTTTACTAATACTTTAACAGTATTTTCATTCAAGTTGTAAAGATCTGTATTCCCTCATTTTTAAGTTGAACAAACTGACTGACTTACTGAGACGTTATTACTGAACAATTTATATCGTTTTCCAACAAGACACAACCGTCGTAAATTTTCTAACTCTTTTATTCTTTGACAGATTGGATATTCATCAATGACACACAGTTCTCTTCTAAGTAACAATGACTGAGATTAACGACAACATCGTGGAATGATGATTTTACATGATGAAAATCGCAGGCTATGCCTTACAGAAGCTATGAACTCATCAAATATGAACAATCTTACAGATTATCGATGTTGTTGAGATGACATTATTGGCGTCTGTAACAATGCACTATTAGCTCCATCCACTACGAAAATACTCTGGTTAATTGCAGACCATTTTGGGGCAGGCAGTTGATGTTATTTGGAGTTTTAATTCACCTGCCTATATACGTCGCTGCTACTGTGTCCCGTGAAATGTGACTTTCATGAGATACACACATTCATTCTACATTGGGCAACGCTTAGAGGCTTTACTACCATCGTGGTATACTCTCTGACACCTAACTTCCTCTAACATTTCCCTACTGACATGACTCACTGCGCTAACAATTGACACAAAACTGGAAAGGTCATTCAAAATAGTTTTAAAAATACATATGGAGGGTGGAAATGGAAAACATTCTGTTTGTTTTTTTATTACAAAACTCGTACTTCCATAATATACGTCGACTACTTGGCTTCCAGAACATAGTTACTTCTTTTGAAAGCGGCGTTTTCTTTCCTCAGCAGTCGTATTTCAGTTTTTATCTGTCTATTTCTTCTTTAGCATTGATGTCTACACGAATAGCTTCTTCTATGGAAGTCGACTGATGAGACTTCATTTTTTTCGGAGAAGAAGCTTCTAAAGTAGGCAGCGCTCTCTTTAGTACACTTTCTTCACATCGGCGATCTCTTGCTGCTGTTAGCTAATAATAAGACAAATTTATTTTAGAATAGCATTATTATTGCTATTATTATTATTATTATTATTATTATTATTATTATTATTGTAGTTGTTATTGTTGATATAAGGATGAAACATTTCTAATAACTATAGAAACGCAGTGCTCGAATAATTTCAGCGCTGATGACACGTATAAACCTGTTTCTAAAGAGAATGAATGTCTAGCAGTTATCTGTATGTCGAATGCATCAATGTCTCAAGGATAACACCATATTCTCATTTAATTTGGGGAGGAAATCCTTGCATTACTCACGCTAAAAGGATCAGCGCTTTTTCGGCGTGACACGCATTTGCAACATGTGATATTCACTATTTTTGACTTCATTAAAACAGCAAATACGAGTAGTTAATACTTTCAGCCAGAAGGCAAATACTTGTTTATAAATAATGATTAATGTATAATGAGGCGTCGCATGGCGACGGTGGAATTTTCTAATGATGTAATTCGTCGTCTTTGGGCGGCAATAAAAACAGAAAAATACGGATAGATATACGATCCTTCACTATTTTATTCGCTGGAGAACAAATGAAGCCTTGAGCGCTAAAAAGACTTGTACTGTTTTTCTCAAGTAAGACGGACGCAGATTTGTAGCAGTCTGATCTAATTTTTACTAAATGTATAAAAACGTGTTATGTCTAAGTTTGAGTGAAGTGTAAAGAACTGTTATAACTTACCGTGACGACGCACGAGCGACTCAAAGAAGACAATGGCTATATAAAAGAGCGCTCAATGGACATGATACGGACATAAAAATCTACCGTCATTGTAGTACTAAGCTTAAGGTACAATATATGTTTTAGTTATAATAAATATTTGTTCTGGGAATACTGAATCATTTAGCAGTGCTCATTCCTATTATCTGCTCAGTATTATTTTCATTTTAATTATGCATTTTGCTAATATTACAGACACCAAGATCAGCAGTCCAATGTGCGTGTTACATTGACAAAAAGAAAACTGTTTTATCGTCTTCTTGCATCATCTTTAATATTGAATTTCCCTTTTGTGTGATGTTACAGTTGTTTTTGCGCCCTTAAGAACTTTCTGGTCCCTTAGGAAATTGTTTTGTCATAACAATAACTTCACAACCGGGTATGATCGTATCTACGATCATGAAGTAATTAGAAAGACGATAACGCAATTTCTTAATCAATAGCACGCTAGTTGTGACTGCCTCAAGCCACGCGAAACTGCAAGTAAAAATCTATTCACATCTCATAATGCAATATTTTATGACAATGGTCAATCCATGATTCTTACGCCAATTGTGATTGATAAAACAGTAAGCTAAATCTCAATTTCCCACTTTCCATTGAATAACAACATCACTTTTATTTTGTAACATCACACTTGGCGCCCGAACAGGGACTCGACCAAAAATTAGCTCAAATTCTTGGAAAATTTTCTATGTGCTTGTGTTAATAAATGCTCTGTCGTTTCATGTACACATCATCTCTGTGAGAGTGACGGAAAATATGCTGGTCAATAACGCAGTTTAATTATCGAGAGAAAGGAAAAGAAAAGAGACGCGAATTTGCTGAGACAACATAGTGCTAACCAAGCCATCAAAAAGTAAGTGTAGTGCTTCAGTAGCAACGTTGCTTTTCCAAGACGATCCACATCCTTTCTATCTCCTTCCCGCTATAGAAAATCTGCTTTATTTTATCTTTCAAAGTAAAATTCTTCGTAGTCTGATAATAGAAATTATTTCTCCCCATTGTTAGTATAGCTGTATTACATTTTCAACATGGTGGATAGTGTGTGCAATTTGCAGTGAAGAGCATCTTCATTCATTTGTCTGAAACTTTTAGGTTCCATCTTGTCTTCTCGCCAGACAAAATTTCATTTGTTGCTCACGCGAGAGCGGGGCTCTTAGCGTACTCACTACGTCACTGACAAACGACGAAAGCCTTGCGTAGCACGTGATTTACTGACGAAAATGGCAGACAGTAAACAGAGACAGGTGACAACAGGAGACAGGAGTGAAGACGTTAATAGTATTCCATACCCTTTACGATCGCGAACGGTAGGTTCCCGTGTGGAAACTGAACTAACCATGTCAGTAACAGGGGAAAGTGACCCTAAAGTCCAAACTCTTCCCGCTGCAGCTACAAATGACCTCGGTGCGCTAATGGAAGTGCTGAAACAACAGTTTGACGCAGTAAATGAGACTATAAAAACACAAAATGAGACTGTTAACGCCCGATTAGATGCTGTAAGCGAATCAGTAAAAACACAAAATGAGACTGTTAACGTCCGATTAGATGCTGTAAGCGAATCATTAAAAACACAGCTAGGCACAATGAAAACAGATCTGCATAAAGAAATTACGGCTGAATTAAATACCCATTTGGGTGAGGTGCAAACTAAGATCAGTGATCAAATTCAGAAAATGCAGGAACAGGTGAAAAGTGAAATAGCTGAAGTATCTGTAACATTAAACACAAAAATTCAGGCAGCTACCAAAGAAATAAACTCAGTTAGAAATGCAGTATCTGACATTGAAGGTGTAGTGGAGGATCTGTCGAGGCAGATAGACTCAACCAATATTGAAGAACAGGTTAAGAGCACCGTGAAAGCACACGCGGAGGCATTGTCGGAACACTACGGTGAATGGATAAAGGGTAAAGGTATTTTTATCGAAAAGAAGGTCAGGGAGGAGCTTAGGGAGACTATCAAGGATGTAACGTATGAAATCTTAGCTGCTCCTGGTAAGTCGGGTGACACAGTGGTTTCTGAATTGGGACAGATTCGGACACTTACACGGGACCTTCCCGAGTGGAAGCAGCAAGTAGTGGACGAAGTCAGAATGCTGAGAAACTGGGTAGAAAATCCGCACACGCATACCCAAACTATAGGGAACAACTCTTTAGACGGTGACGAATGTCAGTCAACTCCTTATCGTTCACCGCCTGATTACATGCAAAACAACAGTCCTGTTGAGCCTCTAGTGGGGAAAATAAATGATCCGACCACAATTGTGCGTTTAATGCAAGAGGAAAGTGTGATTAAGCATCGCACTTTTCCTGTTTTTCATCCGCAGAAGCGAGAAATACACCCCATTGTGTTCCTAAAGAATTTTTCCGGCATATTTCCCAGGAGCTGGACAGACAGACAGCGTATTCAGTTCGCCACTGGCTTTATTTCTGGTGATGCAGCATTATGGGGAACGGAAATGGTAGACACGTGTAGGAATTATGAAGAGTTTGAGAAAATGTTCTTGGCAAAATTTTGGAGTAATGGGGTACAGCAAAGATTAAGGAAGGAGGTGTATGGCGCGGAAATTTTCAATGAGAAGCATGGAAGTCTCCGGCGATACTTCGAGAAGTATCTAGCAAAAATTAAATTCTGGGATTCTCCGATTTCTTCCA
This sequence comes from Schistocerca americana, assembly GCF_021461395.2. NCBI lineage: Eukaryota > Metazoa > Arthropoda > Insecta > Orthoptera > Acrididae > Schistocerca > Schistocerca americana. Next base: position 203,685,717 of record NC_060119.1, read on the forward strand.
AGAACGTAATTATGATTCTCAAAAGCAAACTCCCTATGTCTATTAGAGAGAAACTAGTAAATGTGTCCGAAGAAGACACGGATGTATTCCTTTCTGTGCTGGATTCCTTAGATTTAATTAGCGAGGATGTGCGCTCCAAGGTTGGCAGCCAGCAGAATGCATCGCACGCGGACAACAATGCGCCGAAGGAGAGAGTGCGCTACTGTGATCGCGGGCACCAACCTGCCAGCCGTTATGAAAACGCAAACGGCAATAACTTTAAACGGAAGCAGAAAACCAATTACAGTAATCAGCAGAGATACCACCCAATTTACAACCACCAGGTACAACATCAGTACAGAAACCCACCCTTTAATTCTGCGCCTGAGCAGTATGGAAATTCTCCACAAACGATTGGTAATTTTTCAAATGGGCCAGTGTACAATCAAAGTTATAGGTCGAAAAATAGCAAGTGGCATGGGCAAGGCGGAGGCCACCCAGCACAACATCAGAACAACTTTTCACAGGATAGAGGACCGCGGAACAATTTTCAAACGGCACCAAATGCGAACTTTCCTTCACAAGGAAACGGTTTTGCCGGCAACCAAAAGATCGGGCGACAGCAGCCGTCTCAAGTATTCTATTCACAAGTGAATGCACCCAGTGGATTTTACCCCTTTACACCGGTATTTGTACCACATAACCAGCACCAGTATGAAACGGAACAAACACTTAAGGCCATGAATGACAAACAGGTTAAACATCCTGCGGAAAATTAGAGGCAGCGCCTTTCAGCCTCCTAGAGGTCGCTGCCGGTTCCAGTGGGGGTACCAACGAATACTCTGATTCTGAGTATGTTAATGCGATACGGTACGACCATGAGACCGACTTACGAGATGACCTTGCACCTGACCTAGAAGCTCAAGACATTAATGACATTTATGATGAACAGGTCCAGGCTTCGATTAAGATTTCTATTGCCAACATTCCTGTCACAGCCATTGCTGATACAGGAGCAAACATCAATGTGATGTCATCATGTCTCTTCAGACAGGTGTCTTCTGTTTCAAAAGTTTTATCATTGCCGATTCAGGGTTGCTCCATATCGGGAGCGATTGGTCCATTGAAACAGAGAGTTAGTTTACAGACGCAGCTTCAAATAGAATCTGTTTTGGCTTTTTGCAACTTTCTAATAGTAAAGAACTTGTCAGTTTCATGCCTCTTGGGGATGGAGTTTCTTCGACAAACAAAAGCAGTGATAGATATTGAATCTGGAGTGTGTACCTTTATCGTAAATCAACAACAAGTTGTTGTTAACTTGTTAAGGAGTAAAGTGAAGGCAGTGTTGACATTTCATCAGGTTTGGAGACGACAGAGGACAGGCAAACCGTGCTTTGATCAGACAAATGATCTGACTAAATGGGATGACATAAATGTCAATGAGTATGAAGACTTACTTCCTGACAAAGACGAGATCGATGCTAAAGCTAAGGAATCGACTGAACTCAGGGGGGAGCAGGAATATGAGTTGTTCCATTTATTAGTAAGTTACAAGAAAATCTTTTCAATGAAACCAGGAGTAATAAAAGGGTTCGAGTATAAAATGGAAGTGCTTCCCCACTCAACGTTCTGCAAAGCAAGCTATTCAGTACCCTACGCCCGACGAGAAGCTGTAAAGCATGAGATTAGGAAAATGCTGTGTTGGGATGTTATCGAGTTATCGAATTCGCCGTACTCAAGTCCCTTGTTGTCCGTACTTAAACAGGACGGTAGTGTCAGACTAGTACTGGACGCCAGATCAATAAAGAAAATAATTGTACCGATAAGGACTCGGCCTGAAGCACTTGAGGAACACTTGCAAAAATTTCAAGGCATTAGATTTTTGAGTACACTTGATTTAAGAAGTAGCTATTGGCAGGTGAAATTGGCCAAGGAATCCAAAAAATATACTGCTTTTGTATTTGCCGGCCGCTCATATCAGTTTAAGGTCATGCCTTTTGGTTTAAATGTAAGCTCGGGAGTATTTATTTCTGCTCTCGATTTTGTGTTAGGACCTGAACTTCTGGATGAGGAAACTGTTTATGTAGATGACGTGTTGATAGCCACTAAGAACTGGGAAGATCATTTAGCTATTCTACGAAAGGTGTTTCAGAGATTTCAAGAACATGGTGTTACAGCGAATCTGAAAAAGTCAAAATTTGGAAAAGGTGAGGTAAAGTTTTTAGGTCATGTGATTACACCTGAAGGGATTAAACTCGACCCGGAAAAGTTATCTGCGATTAAGAATTTCCCTACACCGGTAACTAAGAGGCAACTAAGAGGATTTCTCGGTCTTTCGTCTTTCTTTCGACGATTTCTGTCTGGTCAAGTAATGAACAATCCCGCTTTGCACAATCTTCTGAAGAAAAGTACGCATTGGATTTGGACACCAGAGTGTCAGAAAGCTTTTCAGGCAATTTAAGATGGTCTTTTAAACAATAACATTCTCTGTCATCCACAAATGGACAAAGAATTTTGTATCACCTCAGACGCTTCGTTTGTTGGAATTGGGTCTTGTTTGTTTCAGATTAAATTAGTAGACGAAACAGAACAGATCAGAGTGATTAGTTTTGCGAGTAGGGTCTTAACAGAATGTGAAAAGTCCTATTCAGTTACTGAGCTGGAGGCACTTGCAGTTATTTGGGCCTTCAAGAGGTTTAATTACTACATTTTTGGCAGAAAGATAAAAGTATTTACGGACCATCAAGCACTTTCGTATCTTTTGACTTGCAAATTACAACATCCGCGCCTGACCAGGTGGTGTTTATTTTTGCAAGAATACGACTTTGATATTGTGTATATAAAGGGCAAGGATAACATTATTGCAGACGCACTTTCTCGTTCACCAGAAGGTCTGCCTGAGACAAGTGAGTTGGTAGAACAGATGTCGAATTACAAAGTTCTTCTTATGCAGGATCCCATTCATAGGAAATATTTCTTGGAACTGTGCAAGCAAATCCAGACACTACTGAGCACAGATCCTAAGTGGGGAAAAGTAATCAGACTTCTTCTAGAAAATCCAAACCATAAGTCGTCCAAATTCTTCAAGATTCATAATCAGGTATTATTTCATCGTACCTCTGTGTCATCAGACAACTGGCTTGTTTGCATACCTAGCAGTTTTGTCGAACATCTTTTGTGGTATACTCACATTTCTTGGGGCCACTATGGTCCAGAGAAGTGTAAAAAGAAGATTGCTACTTACTGTTATGTGCCCAACCTACATCGTCGGATACACAAGTTGCCAAAATTCTGTGTCATCTGCCAAAAGGCGAAAGCTCTGAATATTCCTACTTTAATTCCATTGAATCCGATCATCGCAGAAAGACCTAATCAGCTCATTAGCATTGATCTGGCTGGCCCTCAACCGATGGGTAGGGGAGGTGTCAAATACCTCGTTGCTGTTCTCGACAACTTCACAAAATACGTTCGAATGTATGTTATGAAAACATCTTGTGCTCCGCCTATTATACGCTGTCTTGAAAATGACTATTTCCCTCGATTCGGAGTCCCCGAATCTATTCTTTCAAATGATGCATCCAACTTTACTTGACGCAAATGGCGTGAGTTTTTGGCCCATCACAATGTCAAGCAGATCTTAATATCACGTTTTAGGCCTCAGTCGAAGTTGACTGAGCGGATCTTCAAGGAGTTTAACAGATTTGTTCGGACGTACATTTCAGACAAGCAAACTCGTTGGGTTGATTTTGTGACACCTTTTGAGGAGGTAGTTAATAATTTGCCACACACTTCCACAGGTTTTACTCCACACGAGTTGATATCTCGAAAGAAGGAACAGAATGAGTAGGTTGATCCTCTTCCCAAGATACCTAGCCCTGAGGTAGATCTAGATGTCAAAATTCGAGAAGCTTTCAGTTCCATTACCACCAATGCTCAATTAAGGAAGAAAGGCTATGATAAAAAAATAAACAAAGTTGTAAATTACCATGTAGGTGAAAACGTATTACTTAAGACTCATTTCAAGCCATCTTTAATGTGTAAGAAAAATCGGAAGTGGCAACATATGTACCAAGGTCCTTACCTTATTTTAAGGAAACCGCACATAGGGAGTTATTTATTAACTGACCCGGCTACGGGGAGAGTAAAAGGCTTATTTCACCACCAAGACTTAAAGAAATTTTATAATGGTAGTGGTTAAATACTGTCGTGGAAATGAATTCTTGCGTACTGGAAATTTCCTTGTGTGAACTGTTAATGATAAGTATTGTGTTGAACAGCGCACTGACTACATGGTAACAGATACTACATGTAAACTTTAAGTATTAAATGCTATGTATGCAAAAATTGTTTATAGTGATGGACATGAACTGATATTTCTTCAACAAACTGAAGCAGGAAATTAAGGTTGCAGAAAGAATTTCAATTTAGCTTTAAGTTAGTATACAAAATGTGCTTGCGAGGTGATTGCCAGGATCTATGTAAATATGTAAAGGTGAGAAATGGAGGAGGATGCGTAAATAAGCACTTCTCTCATGGTACAAGAAGATTTATAGATTTATTTTTAGTAATGTAAGTACTTGAAGTTCTGTTGTAAAAGCCCAAATTACCTGCTTAAAAAAAAGGTACATGTTCAAACAGTCCAGACAGTGGACAGGAGCAGAAGAAATAGCTTAAAGTTCAGTTAAGGCGTGCTGTTAAATGGAAAAACAAGTGGTAACCCACATGTGTTCACGCAAGGAGACAATAAGCTGTAGTAAACTAAGTTAGGTGAAATACAGTACAAATAGAGGCAAACCATGAAGCATCAATAATGTAGCGTAAGTACTCCACGAGGCCATTAATTACTATGAAAGTAAACTATTTCCCTGTGATCTGAGCCCAATGTAAAGAGTATATGAGGAATGTTAGCTGACGAATTGATTTCAGTAGAATCAAGGTACTAAATAACCACACAGCAAGCCCCCTGTATCATAAATAAGTCCAAGTAAAGATCTTCAGAAGATTTGTAGTGTAACCTAGCGACCATTCAATACCCTAATTGAAGGCTAATCTAAAGAACAAGCAATGCAGTGATATTTAAACTTAATACTGACTATAACCAGAGCAAGACGTAGAAGTAGCAAAGCATGCTGTAATGAAAGAGGTTGAAATTTATATATGTGCCTATGTTTATTATGACAATTTTATTTACATGCAGATTTTATTGCAAAAATGTCTCCTAAGACACTCCTCTTATGAAATCCATTTTCCTTGTGCCCGTTCCTTTTGATCCTGGTTCATTAACCCAGACCAAGGGTCGACTTGTAAAAGGCACGTGTGCTTCGAGGCAAAGCAGTGCTTACGAGAAATGAGACACGTAGCGTGATGAACTTCGCTAGCTTTGGTAATGTTTGTTATGGACCGGTTGCGTAAACCCAGTGAACTGTCGGTAATTCCATTCATGCGAAAAATAGTAGACACGCGTTACCCTATTTTTTTTAACAGAGAACGATTGCTGAGTACATGAAGCGAAGAGGGAGACCTATTGTTATCCAGTCTGCCCTCAAATATAAGAAAAAAATTGGCAAGCACAAAGGAAAGAACAAAAAAAAAAAAAAGATTCAGCGTTAAATGCGTACTCGTTAAGTAGTAGATATGCTGCGTGGCAGTAGAAAATGATCTTGGGTGCACTAAAGAATAAATGCAACGAGTGTTGCGAAACCTGTAGTTATCATAATGAGGAGATGCCCTTAAAAGAAAGTTTGAAAGAATATTTTTAGGTTCACTAGTGAAAGTAAACCTTGAGATATAAAGAGTCCATTCATAAAGCAGTTGTTCACTGGACTTAACAAAAGGAGTGACCATTAATTGTAAATATTAGCTCGTAAGTGATCTTTTGTAAATAGTAGAATATAAGTCTTTCTGTACCAATGGAGGAAACCTGCAAAATTGATTGTTTTGTAAATGAACTGTATCGGCGAAGGAACTAAGCACGAATGCTGTGTGAAGATGCACACTAAAGTGCGACGTGCATAATAAAAATAACTGTTCACTGTATATTAGTGGTAGTGTTGTACTGCAAGTGTAAAAAGAAGTCAAGGCTACGACAACAGGTGCAACGCAAAGTTCAGTGTTGTTCTAAGTGCAGCGACAGCTAAAACATTCGTCGTCACTTACCTGTGAGCCTCATGGGAGGCAGTTGACAGAGAAGTATGGAGGCAGCTTCAGTGTCCGGCGCCTCCGATGGAAAACGCGCGCGAGGTGTTTGTATCGATGCACTCGTGTGATACGAAGTTCACAAAAAAAAGGAGCAATCGACGACCAGCAGCTCTGTTACAGCCTGAGGGCGAACGGATACTGAGTATTGGAGCTCACGCAACACTGTGCAGCCGCTGTGAATGGCTGACGTGTGGGTGACGAAACAATCCAAACTTTAAACTGCTAACCGCCATGACTTCCATCGTACATACTGGAGGAAAGACATTTGTACACTTGTGTGACTACATTTTCATACGTAAATTAAGCAATTTTCTTGAGTTGAAGTTAAGATGAGTGAGAAGTAGATTGTTAGATTACTCAGGCCTTAAAGCCATTAATACCGGCACTCCTGAACACTGCTAAAATGAATTATAATCCTGTCTCTTGATGGACAACGAAAATGAATGTGCACTATAGGAAGACCCTAAACTCTAGACCAGTCCCGATCCTTAACAAATGTATCCAATAGGTTGTAAGTTATACTAATAATTTTCCACTTCTTCTGTTTCATATTGAAAATAAAAACCCGGGAAGCCACTTGAATTCCTGGCACCACAGTGGAAAGGACAGATGTACTGCATGATGAACGCCGTAGACTGCTAACACAGAAAGTGAAAGCATCACGAAGTGTAGTGCTACGTTATTAAACTGTAATTGAACCACAATGAGTCAAAAGAGGCTTGAACGTTGTCCACTCTACTTTAGTGAAAACAAGCACTCACTGTACTCATGTATTAGTTGTTAAGCTCAAGAGAAAGTAATTTCTGAATTAAATCCCCTGAAGTGCGAAATGAACGTTCACGTATTGTTTTAAGCAAATATGGACCAAACTTAAATATGCACATAAATGTTAATCTTGGTATTATGGAATGAAGTGACTGATGAACAAAGAATGAAAAACTTTATTTTGAAAAATGATAAATATCTGATATATGTTTATAAATGTAATTTCAATTTATGTACATAGTACGCCAGTAACATTATGTAAATGTCACACCAAAAAAAAAAAAAAAATCACGAATATCTCATGAGGACATGAAGATCGAGGTAATCCTTCGGCATTCCCTCTCTCCTCATGGGAGGCAGTGTGATATTCGCTATTTTTGACTTCATTAAAACAGCAAATACGAGTAGTTAATACTTTCAGCCAGAAGGCAAATACTTGTTTATAAATAATGATTAATGTATAATAAGGCGTCGCATGGCGACGGTGGAATTTTCTAATGATGTAATTCGTCGTCTGTGGGCGGCAATAAAAACAAGAAAATACGGATAGATATACGATCCTTCACTATTTTGTTCGCTGGAGAACAAATGAAGCCTTGAGCTGTACTGTTTTTCTCAAGTAAGACGGACGCAGATTTGTGGCAGTCTGATCTAATTTTTACTAAATGTATAAAAACGTGTTATGTCTAAGTTTGAGTGAAGTGTAAAGAACTGTTATAACTTACCGTGACGACGCACGAGCGACTCAAAGAAGACAATGGCTATATAAAAGAGCGCTCAATGGACATGATACGGACATAAAAATCGACCGTCATTGTAGTACTAAGCTTAAGGTACGATATATGTTTTAGTTATAATAAATATTTGTTCTGGGAATACTGAATCATTTAGCAGTGCTCAATCCTATTATCTGCTCAGTATTATTTTCATTTTAATTATGCATTTTGCTAATATTACAGACACCAAGATCAGCAGTCCAATGTGCGTGTTACATTGACAAAAAGAAAACTGTTTTATCGTCTTCTTGCATCATCTTTAATATTGAATTTCCCTTTTGTGTGATGTTACAGTTGTTTTTGCACCCTTAAGAACTTTCTGGTCCCTTAGGAAATTGTTTTGTCATAACAATAACCTCACAACCGGGTATGATCGTATCTACGATCATGAAGTAGTTAGAAAGACGATAACGCAATTTCTTAATCAATAACACGCTAGTTGTGACTGCCTCAAGCCACGCGAAACTGCAAGTAAAAAACTATTCACATCTCATAATGCAATATTTTATGACAATGGTCAATCCATGATTCTTACGCCAATTGTGATTGATAAAACAGTAAGCTAAATCTCAATTTCCCACTTTCCATTGAATAACAACATCACTTTTATTTTGTAACATCACAAACACAACGCGTACTTCATAACGCGCATTACGACGGAGAGGGGGGGGGGGGGGGGGTTAGGGAGGTACGTTATGCCCACCGAAGAAAATTGAAAAAAAGTAAATTCGTTTTGTTATTCTTGATTTATAATGACTACAAACTTTTTAAAGAGATAGTGAATTTTTTGTAGGGTAAAGAATATGAAAATAGAGTTTAGCACACTATTAGTATCATCATCACATTTTCAGTAACGTGTACTACCGAGAGGGTGCTTTATGACCACCGTAGAAAACTTTAAAAATCGAAGATGTCGTTAATTATTGCGGACTTTTACTGACAACGGATTTTTTAGAGAGATATTGGTATGTCATTAAGGTCCTGACCCTAAAAATATTGACTTTGATGTTCCTTAAGGAACATGACATCTACTGTGACTTAAAGTTTTGAGTTAAGTTTAACTGTCAAATTTATAATATTTACGGAATCAAGTACAGGATTTCATTGAAATGATCAATATTTTTTCAAAATTTTAAAATATACAGTAACTGACTAAGAATATTTTCAAAATATGGGCGTAAATTACTGCCCTCCTCCCCTATTTTTGGTTTTGCGATGGTTAACAATGTACGTGTAGTGCTCTCGCTTCACGTTTCTCGCTTACTATACTGGTAGTGACGTCAGGCCGTTTCGGAAACGGAAACCAACACGGCAAAAAAAAAAAAAAAAAAAAAAAAAAAAATGTTCAACTGTGTGTGAAATCTTATGGGACTTAACTGCTAAGGTCATCAGTACCTGAGATTACACAATACTTAATCTAAATTATCCTAAGGAGAAACACACACACCCATGCCCGAGGGAGGACTCGAACCTCCGCCGAGACCTGCCGCACAGACCGCTCGACTAATCCCGAGCGGCATAGCAACACGGCATGCCTTGATAAAAAAGCACGGTTTGTCCATGGCTTCCAACAGGCTAGCTAAGAAACAGCAGAGGCTACTGGTAAGCCGAGAAAGCACATAGAACGAATTTGCTAGATACGGGCTGCAGACGTTTTGAGCCGGTCGTCCATCTGCCAGGGATGTATATCAACATGCATCGGAGCGTCCATAATTTGCGAAACAACATTGTATTTTTTTTTTTGATACTCTCACACAATCGCGTAAGGTAAATCGCTGTGCAGGGTTCTACTCATTCTACCTCATTCTACGAGATGTGTGGATCGTTGTCGTGGTCAGTAAAAAATGTCACCACATCCTAAATCTCCGGTAAAAAAATCGGCTCCAGCTACCATCTAGATCCATTTTTTCGTAGCCACCAACTGAAAGGTGAGTGATCAATAAACCGACGACCTAGCGCTGCCCACTGTGTCTTGGGACAACGTTTGAAGATAAGAGGTTGGTAAAGTTAAGATTTCTTAAATGTGTGCTTGAATTTCGTATATCAACTGTGGCACCCCATAAGAACATAGGCCTCACCCAACCACTAAAGCGGCTTCACCTGCCGCAACGGAGACACAGGAGTACGTGTGTACTGTAGCATTCTGGCTAAAGTAGGCCAGCTTCGGTTTGCGCTAACCTGGCAACCTTCTCTGGACCTGTTCAGGCTGCTGCAGCTCATTTATCCTAACGACCGGACTCGCAGAATGATCAAACGAAAGGTAAAGGCGATGGAGAAGAAATTAAGAATTGGGAATGTATACTAGCCACGAAACAGAGGGCAAGACAGGAGGGTAAAAGTTGTCATGTGTCTATGAGGCAGCTTCAAATAAATCGGTATGTGTATCGCAATGCAAGTTGTTTAAAAAGTTACTAAACAGTCACTGGGGAACTTCGAGTACGTTACGACATGTTAGTAAATTTTTGCAGCAGTTTCCTCACTCCGTAAATATTTAAAAAGAGGGGAAAGACTGCATGGTTGACGAATGTGTGGAAATTTATGCTAAGGACTTGAGATCACTTATCTGTATATAGGCTTTCTAACTTTTGGTCAACAGTTGACTGAAATAGGAGGAAAATATTTCCTAGTGGGCATTAAAAACCATATTCTGGTGGTATGCAACGTAGTGAGAAGAAAGCTTAGTATGAAAGAAAAGCTTCATCTTTCATAAATGTAATTTTTACATTAACATAATATGCAAAACGATTTCATGTTGGCTGAAATGCATATGGGAAATTCAGAACCAACTATTTTGGCCGCTTAGAATGAATTCGGCGAACCTGCAATGTACATTCTGGGAACAGTAATTAAAACTGACATAGCTGGGGTCATATTTGGCTGTAAAGGCCCTAGGGTACAGAAACTAGACTTTCAAAACCTTGCAGTATAATAGATATCAGCAGGTTCTTAGGAGCGAAGAATCTCGAGTTTCAGATATAAGGAAAACATTCATTAGAGGTGATCTGCTAATGGTTCATATTGAGAATAGCAAGTATTAATCGAAAGAGAGTGAAGTTACAGAGAAAACCATTGATATCGAAATAAATAATCCCGAAATACCCCGGAAAGGAAAGAAGGGACAAATTATATCCACCATTTTCTGGGCTACAATGACCAAAATAGAACATATGTTACACTGAGCCACGTCCTGTGATACTAGGGTATTTTCGTCAACTTCCGAACTCTACTCATAACAGTACAGTGAAAGCGTACGGAATAAACTGGAACTCAGCGTATCACAGTGGGAAGACGGGCAGGCAAGCAAGACTCCTTTAGCCTGCTTACGTTGCTCATAGCTTGGCTTGGATGGAATTAAAGGAAATTGCCCGATCTGCTGATAACTTGCGGCACTTTGCCTGCCTGGCTAACAGGCAAGCACGGCCAAGTTAAAAGCGGAATTTGTCTTACCCAGAATTTCATGAGCCTCATGCGCAGATTTTTTCACGTTAAAGCAGAAAATTAGAACTTCTGTAATGCTTGTAATACTTAAGTTTATTGTATGATAGTTACGAGCTACCAACTGCGCTATTACGTATCGCTACTGCTATATTGCAAAACGGTCGAAGCGAAGTTGCAGGCATTAAGTTGCAGGGGTTATGCAGATGAGGCTAGCACAGGATAGACTGTTGTAGGGAACTTCGAGTTATCCAACAAATACAGCATTATTCTGCTAATCTAATGCGTTTCTGTGTTGTACTTCTTGTAAGTAATTGTCAGTTTGCATATTAGTTAAAAAAGGAAATATTTTCTAATGATCACCTAAGTGGCCAAGTATAGTGAAACGTAATTGTAAACTGCTACTTTAATAAGCCATTCTACAAATTACATTAAAAGAGCAATGACTCCGCAGGTTTCCAATAACGTCCATTTCGGCAACGGCAATAAAATCAGCCAAATTACGTTTGGAAAGTAATTTTTTGAAATGAATTTTTGTAAATTACAATACGCGTTTGAATAAAATACAAATGTTTTATTTGACAGCTTTGCCAATACCGTAGCGGAAGTGATGACATGCGAATAAATTTATATACGAAGGGAGATCAAAGCACGCTTCACAATCACAGAGGCAACGCTCTAACCAACAAAGAGTAATCTAAAGGCGGGTGTGAGTTCCAATTAACTCACGTAAACAAGCGGTGGGCAAATTACAGGGAAAACGAACGCATCGGACGCTTCACAGGGAATCTATTAGGCGAGCTACTGCACCTGAAATGCAGTCAGTAGTGTCCACCACTACTGTCATTGCTTCTGCTCGCAGAAGGCAAAAAATACTTCGCGAGACACTCTTATTTCTTACGTTTCCTCATTAGATATTAATCGTATCGTCATTTAGTAAGAATTATGTATTGATACGCTCTCTACCGCTATCTCAGTTAGCTGGTCGCATCATTGTAGTACAGCATCCGTAACGACCACGTCACATTACTCCTCATCTACACATCCCATACTGGCCTACCTTTCTCTGAACGATAGGATTTTCCAAAAAGATACATCTGATTTCACGAAAATTATACATGAATGAAACTTGGGTGAAAGTTTAAATTGCTCATAGGACTACGGCGTTTATACAGGTACATTTTATGTTGACAAACCAGAATAACTCGAAAAATAAGCTTCACACAAAAAAACGTGTAGAATCTAAAGATGATTATTTTCGAGGGGCACATTTGCTGGTGCTCAAATTAGCCCTCCACCTCAGACCCGTGGGGGTGGGGCGGGATTCAACTTTAAAATTTTAAGTGGGAACCACCATTTTTATTGGAGAATCAGATTCTACATAAAAAACTACGTACATTTTGTCTTAAGCATTTGTTTTGATTCTTGATAGTTGGCGCTGTAATTCAATAAAATCCATGTTCTCATTTTTGAGTGGAAAATGGTTACGGATAAATAAAAAATACTTATATACCTCGTAAATTTTGATTCAATAAGCTAAAACTCTCTCTCTCTCCCTATAGGGTGGGTTTTGAGCGAGAGGAATTAGAGCTTTACAAATGTTGATCCAAATATTAATTTTTTCCGCAGATTCGGGTAAGTTTTGTTTGTTTCGTGGTCATGAGGTCACACAACTTTTAATAACATAAATATAAATATAAAATATTTTAAATAAAACAAAGGTGTGAACAATGTGATTTGAGTCAATAAATTTATGCATGTCGTTTTCTACGTTTTTCCACCCGAAACTAAACGACTGAAATTAAGTAAGCACCCCATTTGTGAGACTTCTCGACAAACAAGAGTGATTACTCCGAATCTAATAAAAAATAAGGTTCGTGAGTCAGTTAGTTTTTTTAGTTAATGAGTTTACTTGTTAGTAAGTAGAGTGTTTGATTAGTTAGTTAGCTAGTCACATGATTTGGTTGACAATTAAAAGTTGTGTGGCCTCATGACCACAAAACAAACAAAACTTACCCGAATCTGCGGAAAAAATTAATATTTGGATCAACATTTTTAAAACTCTAATTCCTCTCCCTCAAACCCCACCCTATGGGGAGAGAGGGAGAGTTTTAGTTTATCGAATCAAAATTTACGAAGTAGATAAGTATTTTTTATTTATCTGTAACCATTTTCCACCCAAAAATGAGAACACTGATATTCTTGAATTACAGCGCCAACTACCAGTGATTCGATGTCTCCAGATGTGCTACGGAATAACGGGGTGGCCTCATGACCAATGTGAGGTGGAGCTGCAATGTACGTCAAAGCAGTAGAGTCCCAAGCACCTTTCTCCTGTAGAGCACAGATCACTTATTGCCGAAGCAGATCACAGTAATATGGGCAGTTCACGCTACATGTCCATCGTTCTTGAGTATCTCGTTCCACAAACAAAATCGGGAAGTGTAACCACACTTCAATCACACGTTCACTGTGCAGGCGAACCTCATGAACGTTCCTTGGCAGTGATGTTTCCCAAGTACAACAATTGTCTGTTCACTGTCCCAGTCAGTGTACAGAGTATTTCAACACTTATGAAACGTCCCCTTAGAAAAATTATAAATGACTGTGCTTAAACTGACACACAATATTTTTAGCGCAACGCAATCTGAATTTCATAAATCCCAACAAAAGGATGGCCCTGACTAACAATAACCTATACCTTTCATGAATCACTTACCTCACAAAAATCTTCGTTACTCAAACTACTGCAATACAGCGTGTGCCAATACTGCCAGGTAAATAAAAGATTCTAGCTACTGAAGGCACTAACTACTGATAGGCATACTAATCAAATGAAAGATTTTGATAGAGAACATACAATATATTTGCCTTAATTGTGTACAAAAGTCATAATATATACATATCAGTTCGTGATATCCAGTATTACAAATTTACTGTCTCTGATGGACACACGTCCAGATCAACCGCTCTCAAAACTCCGCCATGTCTCTCCCCACATCCACCACTGCTGGCGGCTCACCTCCAACTGCGCAACGCTACGCGCTGTTAACGTCCAACTGCCCAACACTACAATGGGGAATATTCCAACAATGCCAACCAGCCACAGACTGCACGCAGCGCAGCCAGTGATTTTCATGCATAGCGCTACGTGGCGTTACCAACATAAAAACCTAAACAGCCTACCTACTCACTTCACAAAATGTTGCCAACTGGAGCCCTTGCGAGAAATCTAAGAGCAAAGCACGCTCGAACGACTGCTTCAAGTGGCAAAAGTTTGTGAATAGTGTGAAGCTGGTACGGGTACCGTTTCACAACTGTGCACTGCAGTTTTAGAACGGAGGACCACGGAATGTTCACTGTTTGAAGATCGCACATTGCATCCAGCACTCTTAGCCTCAGCAACAGTAACTTCTGCAACAATTTGTGGCGTGATTGGCCGGCGTCCCCTCGCAGGAGCAATAGGAAACATTGGCCGATCGTTCTGAACGGTGTAATCACCAAGATCGCCACATTTAAATCCTCTTATTTGTACGTTAAATTGCGTTTCTCTCAATGGTTTATTCGTTATTCCTTTTCTGCAAATGTTTCCACTAAGTTTCATTTTTAACTTCCGCTAATCTCCAACATGTCCTCCACCGGACGAACGACGAAATTCCAGAAGTGAAATTCGTCCCATTCTTTTCGAGCGTGTGAAAAGTTACGGCGTTCACTACTGCTGGAATTTGGGTGCCACAGTTCATCCAAAGTAGTTGGAAGGGGCTGTACCTAGAACCTTTCAGCCACACACACACACACACACACACACACACACACACACACACACCATGAGATCAGGCGACCTCGCAGGCCTAATGTCTGCATCTCCTCGCAGTTGTGCAAAGATGAAGACCTGCAGAACATCAACGCACGTGGTTCGTGTAGTGGTACTTTAGGCGAAAATAACAGGCTGAAAATTTTTTCTTGGGAATCGGCACTAAAATATGAAACGTTTCGCACAGTCTCTTTCGGCCGTGGTATTTTGTTCTATAGCTCATATTCTCCGATTGTGATGGTTCGCTGGGGCACTTAAACGGAACGCAGCCCCTCCTTAATCACCAAAAGTGTAAGGAAATAGTGGTCGTCCATTTCTACGCCCAGAACGAACTCACAGAACTCCGAACACTGCTGTTTATCACTGTCGTGAAGTGCTTGTAGCAGCTGCTAATCGTATGTTTTAAAACGAAAACGTCATCGCAAAAGACGCCAGACACACAGACAGGTGAGGAACGGCTGACTGCTCCCCAGCTCGGCGAGTGCACTGCTGTCGACTACGTCCAAAAAACTGTTGAACGCGCACAATGGCTTCAGTGCGGATACGATGGCTGTCTGAGGATTTACCCTCACACAAACGACTACTCTTCACCCTGCTGGTGGCACTATTCAATATTGTCAATTGCAGGACGTGTACTAAATAGCGCCCAGTGAAACGGGGATGGTAAAACGCCAGTGTCGACTCTCATTAGGTAATGAATGATCAGCGAGCCGCCAGCATCAGCGAGACCACATTAATCGGGAATTCTAAACTCGCGCCAAGCTGAACTTTAAGATTCCATGGATAAGCTAAAGTTTACCTAAATTTCAATCTCCATTCATGTGGAACATACAGTCTTGTCAAACCGGACTAATATTTCTCAAACTTCCTGTTTTAGCTGTTGATTATCAAGGAAATTTGAACAGTGACAATTTATTCAACACTTGTCGATAATCCAAAAAATAAAGGTTGAAACTTCTAAGAAGTAATGTTATCAAAGATTTTTTATTTATTGGCCCGTTCATCATGTGAACTCCTATTGTACAGAACGACGAAAATTTCTCTCGAAAATATGAATTCCAGATGAAGAATAAACCAAATCGATTTCAGTACCCTTATCACTGGGTCATTCGTGCCTCAAATATTTCATACAGCCCAGCTAACAGCTTTTCTAGTAAACACTAATCCATGCAAGTTTTTGCGGCGATAAAAATGTCCAGAGTAGACGATGTCCTCATCTTCACAACTGAGTTGTCAGATAGCAGCGATTATCTTTAAGTGCCCACACAGCCATCACAATAGTGGTATGACGATACGACAGCGTGTTTCGACAATCCAGAGTAATTATTAGGTCAGGCCGTAGCCTGGTACGAAGTTACTTCTCATGTGACGCCATGCAGGCGATTTTCTAACCAGTTGTGACGATATGCTGATAAGGACAATACTACTCCCATTCCCCGAGAGGAGAAAATTCTCGACCTGGGCGGGAATCAAACCTGGGCCCTTCGGATAGCAATTTGCCGCCCTGACCCCATAGTTACCAAGGCGGACACTACGAAACGTTCGAATAGTGGTCAAGCTGTAGATCACATTCTATGTAGGAATAAGAAGAGGGAGAGACTGCACATTATTATGCTTCTCTTACCCACTTATAAAGGAAGTGAATTTCATCAGAACGTAATCTCATCTACAAGCGGGTAGTGGCCATTTCACACGGATCATAGACAAATGGAAAAAATAGCAACACCAAAGAATAGTTAATGTAGTAGAGTAATCAAATTTCGGGAGTGCGTTTGTCTAGGCAAAATATTTCAGTGATTAACATTAGAAGAGCACAGGTTAACGTAAAGGCTATATAAACCATTGCGAATGTGAAATGTTGGTACAATAATAACCAGTGTAACCGCCAGAATGTTGAATGAAAACATTCAAACGTGCATGAATTGTGTTGTACAGATGCCGCATGTCAATTTGTGGGCAGCAGTTTCATGCCTGTTGCACTTGATCGCTCAATACAATGACGATTAATGCTGTTTGTGAATGAAGCTGGAGTTGTCATCCGATGATATCACATATGTGCTAGATTGGAGACACATCAGGTGGTTGAGCAGGCCAGGCAACATATCTACACTCTGTACATAATTTTGGGTTACAATAGCGGTGTGTGGATGAGAGTTATCCTGTTGGAAAACACCTTCTGGAAAGCTGTTCATGAACAGCAGGACAGTAGGTCGAATCACCACATTCACGTACAAATTTGCAGTCAGGGTGTTTGGAGTAACCACGAGAGTACTCCTGCTGTCGTCCCAGACGATAAATCCAAATGTAGGTCCAATGTGTTCAGCACGCCGCAGAAGGATTGGTTGCAGGCCTACAACTGGCGTCCTTGTAAGAAACACACGGCCATCACTGACACCGAAGTAGAAACAGCTTTTTTCATCAGAAAACACAACAGACCTCCAGCCTGTCCTCCTATCAACTCTTGGTGACACCGCAGCCGCCGCATATGGTTGTGGATTGGGGTCAGTGGAATGCAAGATAAAAGGTGTCTGGCTCGGATCTGTACTTGAAGTAACATATTCTTATAATTTTATTGTCACACTGTGGTGCCAACTGCAGCTCAAATTTCTGCTGTAGATGCAGTACGATGTGCCGGAGCCACACTCCAAACAAGATGATCGCTATGGATAGTGCTATGTGAGCGTCCGGAGCCCGCTGATTCTTTCGACAGTACATTCTCATGACCAACGCTGTCGGCAGTCTTGCACAGAGGCTACATTCCCGCCAAGTCTTTCTGGAATATCGCAGAAGGAACATTTAAATTCCCGTAGCGCTATTGTGCGACCTCGTTTGTCGCCTTAAAGGCATTTTTGACTAACATTAACTCATCACGTCCTCTCTCTAAGGCAATCGCTTACGATCGTTGCAATGTTTATTTAAAGCAAACCTGATTTAGATATTCATAGTGGCACTACTAGTGTCATTCTTATGCAAATGGCGTGAAACCTGAATAGGCATCATCTTTCAGATGTAGAAACACCCTTACCAACGTTCGTGTATGTCGGTCGCATAGCTCATTCTTGGCGTTGCGCTTGTTTCCGTCGGTGAGGTCTTTAGAGAATGACATGTCCATAAAGTGACGAGTTACTGAATCTATGGACCTGAAGGCATGACATTCAAGAAAAACAGAACTGCAGATTCTACTACGGAGGCGTACACTTTACAGATTTCTTGGTTGAAAGAGTGCGTATCAATGAAATTTTATAAAATAATTTAGTGAACAGCATACTCGAACGAATTAACGTGGGGTATCTGAGGCGCACAAAGGAAGAGAGCGCTTTCTTTCATCCTATATGACAATAATCCGCTGTTTGTATCGAAAATCGATAGTCGACTGATTGCTCCCTGCCTCCATCCTCCCGCCGCCCCTTTCCTCTCTCTACCTTACATAATCCTCCATCGGTTTTATTGTACCCAGCATCGACCATTAGAGTAACTCCTTTGTATAGTACGCGAAATGGTTCCGAGATTTTAATTCGAAGAAATCCGTAGAACCTTGAAAGGCCTTGCCAGATTACTTTTCGAGGTCGTTGCAAAGCAGTAAGCAGAGTGCTGAAAGATAAGGAAGCAAAGTACGAGCTAAATAATTAGGTCCAAGTCGAACATGCTTTTCTTTGAAGGATTAAATCAATCTAATCTATTTTCAGTACTCCCCTAATAAATCAGTCCGAAAGAGTTATTCGCATACACCGAGAAATCAGATTTAACTTGAAATTATTTATTTATCGTGTCACAAGCAAACTAAAAAAAAAACAATATTTGATACATTACTAGATACATACATACGTTATGGTTTATAAATTAAACTAGTCAAGAATGAAATAAATGATTAGACACAGATTGTGTTGTCAAACATAAGGAAATTTTAATCTATACAGTGGATGCCCAAAAATTTGAAAAGTCCAGTGCACATTGTGTAGCGTTTACGAGGTCCTCCATGGTGCACACAGTTGGAGGTAATGTGCATTGTAGTAGATGTGTTGATGTCTGCACGGCAACTCTGCAGTCACACTGGAGAGAGTCCACCTGGAAGCCCCATCTCTCCAGATTACTCTTGGATCTTGTGACAGAAGAACGCAGATGGTTGAGTGATTTCCATGTGGACCATTTCTCTGTGTGGCCTGGGGGAACAACTTCTTGCGGGATCAGCCACTCCTCCAGGTGCTGGCATCTGACCTGCCATCTCTTCTCCCGGTGTTGATGTGGAGTGTCAGCGAGTGGTTCTGTACTGTGAAGGAAGCTCTTTCTAGACACAAGTCTTTGCTGTGCCGGTTGGTGGCCATGTAGTGGGTGGGCTTCGGATGTTAATGCCTTCTTCATTTCATTCCGTGCTGCTGTATCTCTTCGGATGTCCGGGGGGGGGGGGGGCTGTGCCGCATAAGCAGTACAGTTTTTCCACAGGTGTGGCTCTTAGACAACCCGTAGTGATACGACATGTCTCATTCAGAGCAACATCAACTTTCTTTGTATGTGTAGATCTGCACCATACTGGGCAAGCGTACTCAGCAGCTGCAGAGTAGCAGAGGGCTAATGCGGATGTGCGCACTGTGTCTGGCTGTGCTCCCCATGTTGTTCCAGACAGCTTCCTAACCACATTGTTCCTGGCAGCCACTTTTTGCTTTGTTTTTAAGCAGTGTTCCTTATATGTAAGAGCCCGGTCCAGAGTGCCTCCGAGGTATTTTGGAGTCTTGCAGTGTTCTAAAGAGGTTCCTTCCCAATCTATCTGCAAGGTTCTACTAGCCTGTCTGTTTCGGAGGTGGAAAGCACAAGTCTGGGTCTTAGAAGGATTTTGTTTCAATTGATTGTCCCTGTAATAGGCAGCTAATTCTTTCAGAGCATCAGTTAGCTTCCGCTCCACCCTCTCAAAGCTGTGATCTTGTGCTGTGATTGCTCGGTCATCTGCATATATGAAGCTTTGTGTTCCTTCTGGTAACGGCTGGTCATTAGTGTATATATTGAAGAGGGTGGGTGCCAGTACACTGCCCTGTGGCAGCCCATTTTTCTGCTGCCTCCATCTGCTTCTTTGTCCTTGATATTCCACAAAATATCTTCGGTTCTGCAGAAGATTTCTAATTAGACAGGTTAGTTTGTAGTCCTTGGTGAGGTTGTATAGCTTCAGCAACAAGAGTCTGTGGTTGACAGTGTCGTAGGCGGCTGGAAGATCTATAAACCCCGCTCCTGTTATCTGCCGCCTTTGGAAGCCGTCTTCTATATGCTGTGTCAAATTCAACACCTGTGCTGTGCAGCTCTTCCCTTGTCTGAATCCTGCCTGTTGAGGGATAACTTGAACTGCAATGTGGTTTTAATTAAACTTTGGCCATGTCAGAGGTCTCCCACGAAAAAACGAGAGATCATAGGAGAGTGAACTTTGTGGAAACAATCCCAAGGACATGCGGAAGAAAATCTGTTGAAAGAAACACAGTTTAGTTTTCACGTGAGACTGTAACATATGTCGCCGGCCGGTGTGGCCGAGCGGTTCTAGGTGCTACAGTCTGGAACCGCGCGACTGCTACGGACGCAGGTTCGAATCCTGCCTCGGGCATGGATGTGTGTGATGTCCTTAGATTAGTTAGGTTTAATTAGTTCTAAGTTCTAGGGGACTGATGACCTCTGATGTTAAGTCGCGTAGCGCTTAGAGCCATTTTTTTGTAACATATGTCGTATGTCGACAGTGGACCATGTTTACGTTCCAGGTCATAAACGTTGCCTGGTGTGACGATCATCTGCGTCCACGACACCCTGGAATGGCACTAGAGATTGTTCGCAGCGCATTTCGAACGTTGCATCGTGGAACGATGAGTTGCCGTGACACAGCTCACGCACTGCCTGAAGATCGTACATTGTGTCCAGCATTCTCAGCATCGGCAACAGTTGCCCGTTGACCTTTCCCAGGAACAATTTCTGAACCACCAGTTAATTTGAACTTCCGAATCTTTCTTGAACCCCGGTGCGAATCGGTAACCTCCGCGTATTCCTTTAATGCACCGATACTAGCGAAGAGCAGCACCAGTACTGCTGCTGTTTTGGTAAAACGGTTAAATGAGTAAACCCTCCAGACTCATGTTTATTGTCTGCAACTGTCCTAAACACTGTTGCTTATGTTTCAACGCTACTTCGTCGTACCAGCCGCGGTGCCTAATGGTGCTTCATGACACTAACACAACTGTCATCAACGGAAATCCGAGTCTACCCATAATAACAAAGGCAAACGATGTGTTAGCTTTGTTTATATGTACTGACTGGAAAAAATCGCAACACTGAAAAATGAGTAATGTAGAGTAATGAAATATTGAGAATTCAGTTGTCTGAGCCATATATTTAAGTGATTAACACTGGACGACCACACATTAGCGTAAGGGACATGTAAGTCATTGCAAATGTGAAATGCTGGTGCATTAATAACTTAAGTAATAGCCAGGATGTTGACTGTAAGCACGCAAAAGGATATGCATTGTGTTGAGCAGGTGCCGGATGTCAGTTGTGGGCTGCACTTCCATGCACATTGCACTTGGTCGATGAGAACAGGGTCGGTTAATGCTTTTTGCGGATGACGCTGGAGCTGTCGTCAGATAATGTCCCAAAAAATGGTTCAAATGGCTCTGAGCACTGTGGGACTTAACTGCTGAGGTCGTCAGTCCCCTTGAACTAACAACTACTTAAACCTAACCTAAGGACATCACACACATCCATGCCCGAGGCAGGATTCGAACCTGCGCCCGTAGTGGTCGCGCGGTTCCAGACTGTAGTGCCTAGAACCGCTCAGCCACAATAATGTCCCAGATGTGCTCGATTGGAGACAGATCTGGTGATCGAGCAGGCCAAGGCAATATGTTGACAGTCCGTAGAGCAAGTTGGGTTACAAGAGGAATACGTGGGCGTGCGTTATCCTGTTGGAACGCCCCCTCCCCCTCCAGTGCTTTTCACGAATAGCACCACTACTACCAGGTTTCCATACAAATTGGCTGTCAGGGTGCGTGGGAAACCACGAGAGGACTCCTGCTGTCGTATGAAATCGCACTCCAGGTCATATCTCCAGGTGTAGGTCCAGTTTGTCTAGCACGCAGACAGGTTGGTTGCGGCCCCTCAACTCCATCTAACCAACACACGGCCACCAATGGCACCGAGTCACAACCAGCTTTCATCAGAAAACGCGACAGACCTACACCCCGAACTCTAATGAGATCTCGCTTAACACCGCTGTAGTCACAAATGGCAGTGACTTGGGGCCAGTGGAATGTACGGTATAAGTGACTGGCTCGGAGGCGCCCTTGCAGTAAGTGATTTGTAACAGTTTCTTGCGTGATTGTCATGCAAATTGCGGCTGACAATGCTGCTGCAGATGCAGTGCGATACGCTGAACACGATGGTCTTCCCTCTCTGTAGCGACACATGGCCTTCTTCTTGCCACCTCACATTCTCGTTACCACCGCTGCCAGCAATCTTGCACAGTGGCTACACTCAAGTCTGTTACACCTACAAGCCTATTACACTACCTTGTCCAAACTCAGAGAGGTGATGACAATGACGCTTTTGTCGCCATAAAGACACTCTTGACTAACTTCAATTCTTCACGTCCGATCTCAAACTAACGCTCACGACAGTTACAGCAGTTCTTATGCGACTGGCGCGAAATTTGAACAGACATCGTATTTCTAATGCAGAAGCAGGTCTATCAACTTTGGTTCATGTCGCACAACTCCTTCTTGGTGTTACGACAGTTCATCAGTTTCTTTTAACAACGTGTGAACCAGATAGATTGTTCTTTGGTCTGGTAATGTCTGTTATATATATATATATATATATATATATATATATATATTACTCATTTTGATACTTCCATCAGCACTAAAGAATTTCATCACTTCAGTAGCTGGTCGACGATTTCTCTCTAACCTGCAAGGAGACCTTTCCCCCTTACGTATCTCTGTTCCAGAACGTGTATTTAGTTTTTCAAATATTTAATCGTCAACAAAAACTTATCACAATGGATTTTCATCAGTTTTATCTCTTCCAGAGAATAATATTTCTCTATCTTCGATTTGCCCCAAAAAAGGCGATTATATCGAATTTAAGACGTATTGAGGGGTATAAACTGGCAACAAGAATACTGAGGGGTCTGTGTCTCCAACTTGCAAGACCAATCGAGGAGCAGTTTGAATGAGGAGTATCAGGTCCAGCCGACTGACAGCGGCCAGGAGAGCGGCGAGCTGGCCCCACGCTCCTTCATAAACCGTCGAAATGTCGCCTAAGCCTGACATAAACGTTACTCAGAGACTGATAACACAGTTTCTCTTCTACGCTGACAGGGCACTACAGCTGAAAGACTTTAATAGAAGCCAGAGGACTGAAATATATTGCTATGGACCCCTTCAGCAAAGTTTTAGGTGTCTC
Source organism: Schistocerca americana (assembly GCF_021461395.2). Taxonomy (NCBI): domain Eukaryota; kingdom Metazoa; phylum Arthropoda; class Insecta; order Orthoptera; family Acrididae; genus Schistocerca; species Schistocerca americana. Next base: position 203,709,114 of record NC_060119.1, read on the forward strand.
ATTTACGGTGGACGTTAGATGATGTGCAGAAGGTAATGACCCCTTTCTAAGGATACGAAATAGGTGCATCTGCACAAAATATCGAAAATAGAGCTCGGTAACTTACCTCTGCGAATTCTTCACAGCGATAGATCCTCCCTGGTAAAGATTTGAGTGTCACATCAGTATTACAGACGAAAGTTAATATGAATACTGTACCCGAAGAGTATTCCATACGGAGGTGACCCCAGAAAAACATTATGTGGCTTTCATGGTGACTTTGGAAAATCCCTCTGATACAAATGGAACTACAGATCAGCTGTAAATCCAAAATAAGAGGCAATATCTCGACTTACCTCTGAGGCATCTGACTATATGTTGATACATACTGAAAGGTATCAGTCATTCCACCTCTCATATAACTGTGATGCTTTGGCCTTAACTGGTTCGGCACAGTATATTTTCTCTGCCTGCATTTTCTACAATTTTTTATGCTCACATTTTCCGTGCGGGGGAGGAGCACCACGTTGGGAACGTGAATTTTTGTGTCTTTATTCTCACCGTAATTACAGTTGACAGTATAAAATATACATTTTATCACCTACCCCAAACGTGGATGCCTGTTCACATAGAGTTAATGTGGACGTAAAGAAAATGCATGCAACTACATAAATTCAGATGGAGGCTCCGGGTTGAGCTTTGCGATAGCAGCCTGGGAAGGCAGTTGAACGTTATTTCCAAAGTCAGCACCGGTGGCGCCAAGTCGGCGCGACTCTGTGTCGCCAAGAAGCGACCGCGCGTACCGCTGTGTGACTGGCCGTTTCGTATCCATTCTCTGGGACGCCATCGTTAGAGTTTCGGGTCTTGAACGGCTTGGAAAATTTTAGGCCGAGAGAAGCAGACATATCTCTCTTGTCTTCTGACTGGAGGAAACGTCAGCTTTTACTAAAAGAGGCGGTCTGACGGTTGGTCAGTAGGCACCGACCAATTTCTGTCACTCTCTGTTCACTGAGGAGAGGAAGTTAAGTTTTTCAAGAGAATTTACAGAGCCCTGGAAGACAGCGATCGCATCAAGGAGATGCTGCCTCACGATTAAGTAAGTAGTAATTTTTTAATGGGAATTAGATCGATTTCGAATTAGGTTTCTCCGTGACGATGCAGTTCAGTCGTTAGGAGCAGTGCGGAATCGTTTTTACGTAAATTCAGATGGAAACGAAATCAATGTCTGATCAGTTACGAAGTATCTCAGGCAAAGTATGTCCAGTTTATTACCATGGTTCTTTTGGGTCTGAGTCATGATCTGGTTATCGCGGTTCAATTATTACGGAAAGTGGTGAATTTTGTTCTCGAATCTTTGTCTGTATGTAATTGTGCGCCCTGGTTTCGCCCTCCTATCACATTCGTTCTTATACTGAAAAGCGATTGCTACCTTTGTATTGTTTACTCTTACAGAACCATTGTTTCAGTAGGTTTAAGCCTTTTCTTTGTAAATGTAGTCTCAGGACTACGCTCGATTTGTGGAACACACTGTAAGATAAAAAAAAAGGACAAAGAAATGACGCACCACGAAGGAATTATCCGAATGGGAAGGAAATTGGTAGATGTGATGCACATATTCAGACAAACAAATGATTACAGTTACAAAAACTTGGATGATTTACTCAAGAGAAAGATCTTCGCAAACTGAGCAAGTCAATAACGCGTTCGTCAACCTCTGGCAGTTATTCGATTTAACTCTCTTTGACAGAGTTATTGTATGTGCTCCTGAGGGATATCGTGGCAAATTCTGTCCAATTGGAGCATAGACCGTCAAAATCTCGAGATGGTTGGAGGGTCCTGCGCATAATGCTCCAAACGTTAACAACTGGGGAGATATCCGGCGACTTTGCTGGGCTAAGGTAGGATGGTCGACAACTGGGTTGGTGTCACACCACTGTCCGAGGCCTCTCTGGGCACGTCTTTGGCTTGGAATCTCACTGAATGGAGTAGAGTTGTCTTTACTGATGAGTCCTGCTGCAAATTAGGCCCCAGTGACCAGTGAAGACAGGTCTGTAGACGCCCTGGACACTGGCCGCCTTCGCCATGCGGCCCGTCTCCCACGGGTGATCGTCTGAGGTGCTACCTCTTTTGGCAGCAAGACCCTTTTGGTTATCGACCGTGGTACCCTTACAGCACAGCGGATTTCTATACCCCCTTTTACTGCCCTTCATGGCAAGCCATCCTGGGCTGACATTTAAGCAAAATAATGCTCTCCCACAGATGGTGAAATTTTCTACTGCTTGTCTTCGTCTTTATCAAACCCTACCTTAGTCCGCCAAAGTCGCCTAATCTCTGCCCAGTTAGGAACGTTTGGAGCATTATGCCAGAGCCCTCGAACCATCTCCCGATTTTGACAATATAACACGCCAATTATACAGAATTTGGCATGATATCCTTCAGCAGGACGACATCCAGTAACTCTGTCAAAGAATGTCAAGCGGTATAACCGCTTGTATGAGGACCAGGGGTTGACGAACGCGTTATTGACTTGCTCAAATTGCGAAACTCTTTCTCTTCAGTAAATCTCCCAAGTTTCTGATATTGTAATCATTTGTTTGTCTGATCACGTATATCACATCTACAGACTTCTGTCCCATTCGGATATTTCTTCCATGGTGTTTCGCTTTTTTTCTTTTCTTTTTCTTAAAGTGTCAATAATGCATCTCGTGAATTTGTTAAACCTCTCCACCAAAATGCACACCAACACATGTCTCCATGTCCTGTAATGTTTAGCGTCATGTACCGTGTGAGTGAAAACTACGTCAATACGTTAACAAAACGTGATCCCTGATCGGTCGATCTGGTAATCAAGTATCAAAGCTCCGTTGCGCGGTTTTCTGTGTGGGATACAGTGTAGGGCTACTAATCAAATCAAATTTCACGGAACACCGGGCAGCTTGTCGCTCACTGCTGAAAAAATAAAGTAAATAATAAATAATAAAAAAATAAAATAAAACTGTCCAAAAACACATTGTTTTTACACAGTTACCTAAAGTCCTTGTTATAAGGCGAAGTGATCCACTTTTATCAAACGTACTGATTATTTTTAACAATGGTGATGCAAAACGCTAGGATTACTTCGTTACTACCGTGTTAGTCCACCTTTGGAAGGCAGTATAGCGTAGATATTGCGTTAAATTGATTCAAGACGTCCTTGGTAGGTTTCTCGTTGTATGTGTTTCGTAGATCACGTCAGCTGGAGGCAGGTGGATGGTGAGCGCTGAATTGTCATCCCATCGTCTTCCAGATGTGTTCCATCGGGTTCAGATCACACAAATCTGGTGGCTAAGATATCGGGCCAGGTTCACTATCGCACTCCTCAAACCACTGTAGTGCGATTCTGGCTATGGACAGATTTCCTGCTGCAAGATGCTATCGCCCTCATGGAATACATGAAACATGATGCAATACGGGTGGTAGGCAATAATGTTCACTTAGTCTAAAGTTGCCATAAAAGCTCAGATAAATGTCCCCAATAAGATAGAACTGTCCCTACTGGCTAACGTCCGTGGCGCGATGCCCTGTTTGAGGAACAGTTCGCCAGGAAAAAAGTGTATCTATACGAGACCATTAACCTGCTGTAACTAGGAACATGATTCGTCCGAGTGGGTGACACGGTTTCCTTGATCCACCGTCTGCTCTTCATGATACTATGATAATTTAATCATAAATGACGATGTCACCAGGTCTGCATGGCAATACGTAGAGCTCATTTGTAGCGAAGCCCCATCTTGAACAACGGGCGATGAACTCTATTCTCAATATGACTATCGTCTGCACTAATATTGTAGTTTCTCGTCGAATCCGCCACATATTGTCATGAGGTATGGACTTGCAACACCCTGTTGCCGCCTTGTGGTCTCACCGTCCCAGTACTTTCCATAGGTGCTCGCGATGTTAGCAGACCAACTGCGCCATTTCCTGGATGTTCGTTCCCAGGCACCGGACGATGAAATTCGCCCTTTACCAAAGTCACTTACATCAGCGCATTTTCCCATTTTCTCCCTGTATTGCTATATAGATTCTCTGTTCCTCTTACATACTTCCCTTGGCTTTTTCCAGCACCACCACCGTACAGCATTACAGCATTTAGTATCACAGTGATTTGCTCATTACTGTGTATTTGAACTCCGCCACTCGTATTCGTTGGTCAGCTGTGAGACATGGGGACGGCGGGCGACCGGTGCAGAATTGAGTAGTGCTATTGTCTCTAAAACGCTGAATTCGTTACTGTTCAAGCTGTTATACAGGATTATGACGTAGGATCTCTTACTTCCTCATCTTTGCGCACTAATGCTGTTAATAAACGGAGTCCTATTCTTTCATTCAGTTTTATTACAAGCAGCTTTGCTATGTAACATCAATAATGCAGTCTCCACACACACACACACACACACACACACACACACACACTAACGCCTCTATTACTGGCACTATCTCACATTTATTACTCCTAGGTAAGCAGACTTCTTGAGTATAATCAGCTAATGATTTCCACGTATAAATGCCTTAGCCTGCTGCCTCGATCGGTAAAGCGATCTAGCTCTCTGCGGTCTACCTTCGCCACTCATGCTCAGTACGATAATAATAGCGTTCCGATATGTCTGCCCAGGTCAGCGCGCTGACTCGGAAATACCTCTACTGTTACCTGCCACCAACTCACAATTTCCTCCAAAATAGTAAGCCCAACAGTCCATACTGTAGTGGCAGTCACGAACGATGGCGGTCGAGTCAAGACTTATTCTGCTTGTGAAATTATTGTTATTTAACAAAGCTTACAATTTTGTCGGGTATACTCATCAATTTTTTTTAAAAATCTGCTGCTGCCTCAGGCTCATGTTGTCGACTGCAAATAGTTGTTACGCCATGAATAAAAATGTACAAACATTTAAGTTACAGAACTTTTACTCTGTCACATCATAATTGTACTGACATGCTTACAACACTGACGTACATCTTCCTCAAGTCATTACATGCTTCTTGCTCGGGAATTAATAAGACACTGCCCTCTAATGCCAACATGGCTGCCCCTTTATATATAAATCCGAACAATACTCGGTATTGTTATAAATGGTTTTTTAATAAAATTACAATTAAAACTGCTGTCTTAACATTAATTACATATTTCAACAGCTGCATTGGCACTTAGAGAGCAAATACATTTATTGAATTTTAAGCATTAACATTTTAGAATTGTGAGTACACTCAAATATGGAATATTAACAATACTTTTACTATGTTTATAAAATTCAGAAGATACATGGATTGGAGAATGTTCCTACCAATATATATGTTTCAAAGTCTCCCATAGAATGTGGTAAAATATGTCTTTTATTTATTATTGATAAAATACCTAAATAACTAACCATGTTTACACGCCACTTGCTACATTTTCGCTAATTACGTTTTGATTTTCTAATCCGTTTCGATTCTCTCAGTTGGTTTTTCGTTTAAATACAACAGACTTTAATTTAGTTATTGTTTTAACACAAATTCATCTCTTTCAATGAGATGACTTCGACCAATGTACTCAATCAAGTATTTCAGATTTCATCTAATTACGTTAATCCTAAATATTCCTACTAATTACAGGACTTATATACTTAAACACAATTATAATTTAAACATTATATCAATTATGTAAATATAGGTTTACCTATACCACTGCCTTTTGTGAGTGGTTCTAGGCGCTACAGTCTGGAACCGTGCGACCGCTACGGTCGCAGGTTCGAATCCTGCCTCGGGCATGATGTTAGTTAGGTTTAAGTAGTTCTAAGTTCTAGGGGGCTGATGACCTCAGAAGTCCCATAGCGCTCAGAGCCATTTGAACCATTTGAACTGCCTTTTGTTTACATCAGAGACTACTGTTTATTTCAAATTCGATCGAAAAAATACGTGTTTTATATGGGTTTTAATGGACTGTTACGTCTCATGCTAATCTAAGTGACGTATTCTGCGACAGCCAATGAACGTTCAGGAGTGTTTTGAGCGCTCTGTTGTGAAGTATGCAGTACGGGCATTAAAAGTGATGGTACCAGTTTCGAGAATTGTTGCTCCATTTTTTGCCGGAGGCTATCCCTGATGTTGGTGGTAAGTTGCGAAGTCTGCATAAGCAAGCGAGGGATCAAATGTATCCGGATACCTGGCTGAAAATGACTTTCAAGTTCGTGCGCCCTCCGTCGATAGTGCTGGAATTCAATATGGTGCTGGCCCACCCTTCACCTTTATGACAGCTTCTACCCTCGCAGGCATACGTTCAATCAAGTGCTGGAAGGTTTCCTGGGGAATGGCAGCCCATTCTTCACGGAGTTCTACACTGAGGTGAGGTATCGATGTCGGTCGCTGATGCCTGGCACGAAGTCTGCGTTCTAAAACATCCCAAAGGTCTTCTATAGCATTCAGGTCATGACTCTGTACAGACCAGTCCATTCCAGGGATGTTATTGTCGTGTAACCACTCCGCCACAGGCTGTGCGTTATGAACAGGTGCTAGATAGTGTTGAAAGATGCAATCACCATCCCCAAATTGCTCTTCAACAGTGGGAACAAGAAGGAAATGACGTTTACCGGCCATTCGCCATACCCACACGCTGCCATCTGATCGTCACATTGTGTACCGTGATTCGTCACACCACACAAAGTTTTTCCACTGTTCAATCACCCAATGTTTACGTTCATTACACCAAGCGAAGCGTCGTCTGGAATTTACCGGCATGATGTGTGGCTTATGAGCAGCCGCTCGACCATAAATCCAAGTTTTCTCACCTGCCGCCTATTTGTCATAGTACTTGCAGTGGATCCTGATGCAGTTTGGAGTTCCTGTGTGATGGTGTGGATACGACTCTCTTCAACTGTCGACGGTCTCTGTAGTCAACAGACGAGGTCGGCCTGTATGCTTTTGTGCTGTGCGTGTCCTATCACATTTCCACTTCACTATCACATCGGGAAACAATTGCCGTAGGGACTTTTAGGAGTGTGGAAATCTCGCATACAGATGTATGACACAAGTGACACCCAATCACCTTACCACATTCGAAGTCCGTGAGTTCCACGGAGCGCCCCATTCTGCTCTCTCACGATGTCTAATGACTATTGAGGTCGCTGATATGGAGTATCTGGCAGTAGATCGCACCAAAAAACACTTAATAATGAAAACGTATGTTTTTGGAGGTGTGAGGATACTTTTGATCACATAGTGTAATTCGGAGGACACACGCATTCAAGAGCAACAACACACGTGTATGCGCGTACCGCAACTGTCGCTTGAAACCGGCAATAAAGCAATCCCCGTCCGTTCCTCGACCAACGCTAACTGCCATTGTTCATGAATCGGACTATAGTTAGGGCGCACAAAAGGCGGACGAGAAACTTTCAGAAAATGTCTGTCATGTAACTCACTACCAAACGCAAAGAGGCACAAAGTTGATGCGTAGTTTTACCAAGGATATTGTAACGTTACATCACAGTAAAAGCGGAGAAATAACTCGGAGAAATAAAATACTGGTAACACAGTAGTGCCGGAATATGGAATAAAGCGAAGTTTATATCTGATATACTCTCTTAGGTTAGCTTAGGAGGCAATGGACGCAAGACTTGCTCTCCGAAAGTGCTTGAACGTAATTAGAAAGTTAATGTAGTTTATGATATTATTAACCTAGTATTCTTTCGTTGGTAATGACTGTAACGCAATTTTATTTTATTTTATTACCCCATGTTATGTCATGTTAAACATAAATTTATAGTAAAAACTAATTTAACATGTAATTTTTACAGCATCGGATTGTAACATGGCACCACTTTCTTGATAAAACAGCAATAATAATTTTAAAAAATAGTAATTGGTCAGAACAGTAAGATATTTTTTCATCTTTAACAGTAGGACAAAGGCTTACACCGAAATGTTCAAAATATTCACGTGAAATGCGCCGTGAAGTACACTATACTGTTTTGGTTTCCGCCGATGATTATACCTCGAGCTTTTACAACAGTTACAAGTATTCATGCACTCGCGTTTCACGTTTACTCTATGCTGATCTTCATTTTCATGTTACTTTTGGAGTATTTTTATTTCAGGCTATCAAATTTAACAAGAAATGTAGAAAGCTTTCAAAAAGATATGATTTCACTCTCTCTATAATTGCATTTTATATGTGATTTTCTCGGATTACTTAGGGGATGCCTTGTTTGCAGACACATTGTATTGAGCGCTAGATCAAACACTGTCAGTAGATATTTGCCGTCCTGCTCCAAAGCGGAACGCAGCAGGCGAGCAGCCACGGGAAACAGAAGACGAGGGGAACGAACTCTGTCGTGTCCGCGTATCGCGGCCGTACTGCAGCGCTTTTCGTTCTGATTGTGAGCTGGCGCCGCCACCGCGTGTCTGGGGAGCCACGGAGCCTTAGCCACCGCCGGCTCGCCGCACGTCAGCGATCACAATGGAGCCGTTCCCCTCATTCCGGATGCATTACATCTCACTCAATAGCAGCTTCAACGCGCGTGATCGGAATCGAGCACTTCTTACAGTTTGGTGCGGAAACCTTATCCGTTCCGCGAAAAACGTGACGCTTTGAAATCCGGCTGCTAGGACGAAGAACGTACACGGTGCCAGAGACGGAAAAAATCAGAAAGAAATCCGTTCTTGTGATAGTGCACTAGACTTTGTCCAGATATCTTCTTCTTATTTAACTTTTCACCGAGTATCCAGATGCTTGTTACTTCTGGGTGTTCTTAAGGCGATTGATGAGAATTATATCCATGTATTGCCTTAACTTTTATTGAGATATTCTGGTCTTTGATTATACTGTCACATAATGATAATAATTCTGTGATTACGTAAAAATAAGAAGATAGCTGATTTGTGTTATGCCATATGCTCCAAGCATTTTACACCCAAGCAACAAAGAAACTGATATAGGCATGTGTATTTAGAGTTATGTAAACAGGCATAATGCGGAACTGCGGTCGACAACGCCTATACGAGACAACAAGTGTCTGGCGCAGTTGTTAGATCGGTTACTGCTGCTACAATGGAAGGTTATGAAGATTTAAATGAGTCTCAACGTGCTGTTATTGTCGGCACTCGCGCGATGGGACACAGCAATCTGCGAGGTAGTGATGAAGTGGGGATTTTCCAGTACAACCAATTCCGAGTGTGCCGTGAATATCAGGAATCCGGTAAAACATCAAATCTCAGACATTGCTGCGACCGGAAAAAGATCCTGTAAGAACGGAACCAACGACGACTGAGGAGAACCGTTCAACGTAGAAGCGCAATCCTTCCGCAGACTGCTGCATGTTTCAATGCTGAGCCATCAACAAGAGTCAGTGTGCGATCGATACAACTAAACATCATCTACTTGGGCTTACGGAGTCAAAGGCCCACTCGCGTACCCTTGTTGACTGCACGACACAAAGCTTTACGCCTCGCCTGGGCTGGATACGTGAAACGGTATGGAGACAGCCTCATAAATCCAAGGAACCCTGCATGTCAGCAGGGGACTGTTGAAGATGATGGAGGCTATGTAATGATGTCTGGCGTGTGCAGTTGGAGTGATCTAGGACCCCTGATACGTCTACATACGACTCTGATAGGTGATACGTACGTAAGTGTGTTTGTGATCTCCTGCAACCATTTGTGTCCATTGTACATTCCGACGGATTTGCCCAATTCCTCCCGGACAATGAGCCGTCTTAACACGTCTAGAATTGCTAGAGAGTGGCTCTTGGAACACTCTTCTGAATTAAAACACTTCCAGTGGCCACCAAACTCCACAGACATTCACGTTATTCAGCATATGTGGGATGCTTTGCAACGTGCTGTTCAGAAGAGATCTCCACCCCTTCGAACTCTTACGGATTTATGGGCAGCCCTGCAGGATTCATGGTGTCAGTTCCCTCCAGCACTACTTCATGCCACGTCGTGTTGCGGCACTTTTGCGTGCTCAGGGGAGGGGGTCATATACGATATTAGGCAGGTGCACCAGTTTCTTTCGCTCTTAAGTGTATCTTCCATTTACGTCCAGAGGTCTTTCTCATGGCTGGAGGAAAGTGGGTAACTACATGCAGTTTCGGCTCGTGCCTATTGCAGCATAATCCGTAAAACAATGGTAGTAACTGAAATATAGCATTTAATTATTACTATTCATAATTTCATCCGCATGTCTCTTCACTGCTGCACCTCCTTACGCAGTTGGCGGGAAGATGTACTTTGGCTTCCGGTATATTGCATAAAATAAACTTTTTTCACAAAAAAGTTGCCTCATTTGATCATTCTAATACCGACACTATCAGTTAGTTTTATGCTAAGATAAATGTTGATTTTACCTCCCTATAATGCCTACACGTAAAATAAGAAAACACTAGTGTAACGTATCATTAAAAAATGAAATAATATGATATACAAAGGCATAGTTTTGTGGCGATATATACTGAAAGATTTCTTCCAGCCGCGTCAAGCGGTATAATATGCACAAGCTTCCAGGGTAGCGCTCATCGGCCACTGTCAAGTAGTGGCTGTAAACTGATGGCTGCTGCCGTCTTAAAATAGCTGCGCGGGCTGCAGTGACGTCACTCGTACTCGCTCCAGCGCCACATATGGTAATGTTTTCGTTGTGCACTTGCCGCGCCCTTTTCGGTCTTCCGATGGCCAGGTTCCAAGCTGTGCTCAGCTGCAGTTCACCATCCTTATTGAGTGTCTTGTCAGAAATTATTTTCTCGATCGCTCCTTTTATGACGCTGTGTCAGAGACTATTAGACCGTGTAGTAACATATGTCTCGGCAAATGCAGTACGGTGTCCATTTTCTACAGGATACTCCGCTACCGCTGATTTCTCAGGAGGCCGTAGGCGAAAACATCTTTCGTGTTCTACGCGGCGCTGTTCAATAGTACATACAGTTGTAACAAATCAGATGGATGCTTTCCGCCTGTTATGTTTTTCTTCCACCCAATTTCTCCCTCTCTAATTTCTTTTAGATATCTTCGTGGCTGTAACTTTTATAGCACGTGTACATATCAAAAATCTTGAATTTTAGCTCAGTTCTTAGCAATTTTGTTGATCAGAATCTGTTGGTGTAATTAGTTTACGTAAAACTGTGCTAATTACAAAAACCAACAATTCAAACTTCGTTATCATTGTTCATATGTAATCATGTACCCAATAACTAGCTTTGAGACAAAGTAGATGAAATATACATATAAGTGAAGCACTTACTGGACACACCAACTCTTGCCCTCATTTAGTTACAGATTAATGAACATTCTTATCCAAAACGTTATTAAACAAGCAGAATCTCATACTTTGACAAACTAGACAGCATAGTTCAACGGCAGTTATTGCTTTATCTAAGAGTCTACATTTACAGGATTCTTACCTAGAGACACGTATCTTTAATTCTAGCTTGTAAGACTCTAGCAAACAACAATAGGTGCAACTAGTGTTAATTACCACATTGTTACGAAAGAGAGCTTGCTGGGACCCATTCCAGTCAGTCTGCGGAACTGTATAATGTGAGCAAGACGTGTGGCAAAAACTATTGGACAACGTACCGGTGTCGCCGTGCGGTTCTAAGCGCTTCAGTTTGGAACCGCCTGACCGCTACGGTCGCAGGTTCGAATCCTGCCTCGGGCATGGATGTGTGTGATGTCCTTAGGTTAGTTAGGTTTAAGTAGTTCTAGGGGACTGATGACCACAGAAGTTAACTCCCATAGTGCTCAGAGCCATTTGAACCATTTGACAACGTACGCAGACGAGTTAGCACAAATCACCAGTTGTAAGAAGGTGCCGACTTTTATCTAAATTCCGTGCCCGAAGAGTTTCTACAGTGACTGTTTTTCAGTGGATGACTGTGAAGTGGCAATTAATCTCAACAGCTACATTTATCTTCAATAATGCTTACTGTGACAGTAACATCAGACTGTGAACTGTGTTATTCCGAATGGTATTTACTGTGCATATCGTTTTCTTTTCTGTGTGATTGCCTACTTGAAAGGACAATGATTTAAGAACGTTAATGAGTGGCTGTGTTAATTGAATACCTGTCACACGTAAGCTTCTGCCAGTTTAGTGTTAGGTTATTGCACTCGAACAATCATCATCATTTTAGAACATTAATATAGTGTAGTATTTGGCTTACTCATTTATCTGTGCATACATTATAGGAAATGAGTCACGATAAGGACAAAAACCGTAAGCGATTCAATATGAAAATGCTATTAAAGTGTCTGAACTGTAAACCTTGTGTGGACTACATCATTTGAAATAGCATGCTTCAATCTTAGCCTACCTGAGACAATCTCTTCTCCGTCAGTTTCGACGGAGGCACAGCTACTGGTTGCATGCTGGAGCAGATAAATACAGTAATCTTACATATGATGCCGTTTTCTGGTAATGATATTACGACCCAGGCATAATTCAGGCTAAAGAGATAACAGACAATGACTGTGACAATACGAATTGAGAGTAATTGTTTACAGCGATAAAAAAAAACATTTTCGTGTGGCTTGTAAGTTAACTGAAATTGTACCTGGGCAGTAAAAGGAGTGATGCACAGACAATTTTTAAGAACAGTGAAAACTTTGACTATCTGAATTTGCGAGTGGAAATGGAGGCCACTTCGAGATGAATGTTTGTCCAATAAAAAGTGCAGTACTTTGTGACGTCATCAGTTTCGACTCCTCCATAGACAGCCAGCGATCAGTGGGCAACTAACGTCGCAGCCCGCAGCAAGATAATCGAAAAACGCGAGACGGAGCAAATGTAAACAAAGAACAGCTGAGCCAACGCGGAGAATTCGAGTTGCAGCAGTCAATAGACGGCGCAGCGGCAGCCGAAAATGATGTGCAGGTCTTTTAAAGTACTCTAACATTGTAATTATGTGTGAAAATGAGAGACAGGGAGGTTGAGGACAGCGTGCGGACAGGAAGTAATAATTGGGGATAGACACGAGGAGAGTAATGTAATTAGGGAAGGCACGGGAGACTTTCGCATTGTAGACGAGCATAAAGTAGTAATTAAAGATAAACCTGAAGATGAAGATGTTAGACTGGCCTTTATATGACGAGGTTGATGACAGTCAGGTTTTGAACGAAATGACGAGGGTTTCACCCACTGCTCACTGTAGTTTTAATGTGGAGGACAACAATTCCGAATGGGTGCAACAGGTTAATGCTCAACGAGAAGTGCACGAGGAGAGTTGTAGAGGGCAGAAGGCACCAGTAGATGGGAACTTCCTGTCCGAAATGTTGAAGTTAATTAGAGAGTTAAATTATATTTCAGCAATTAACTGATCCTAAAAGGCTATGGTATTACAAGTCAAGCCGGCCGAAGTGGCCGTGCGGTTCTAGACGCGGCAGTCTGGAACCGCGTGACCGCTACGGTCGCAGGTTCGAATCCTGCCTCGGGCATGGATGTGTGAGGTGTCCTCAGGTTAGTTAGGTTTAACTAGTTCTAAGTTCTAGGGGACTAATGACCTCAGAAGTTGAGTCCCATAGTGCTCAGAGCCATTTGAACCATTACAAGTCAAAATATACTTACGAATTTTATTTCCATGGAGTCCACATTATTGCAGTACAGTGGCGTATACAAACCGTGAAATCTTCGTCAATGTTTCTCTTACAGTTTCTGAGAAGGCGGGACAGATTTTTCAAAATTCATGGTTTTCAGAAAATGATAAAACTTTTCAACATATACAGGGTATTTCGGAAGTGATGGTCAATAGCTCACACACGGAAGGTACAGGTCAAAAGTAGCTAAAAAGCTCAAGTAAACATGGGCCCGCAAATCAAACGTTGTCGAGGTACAACACATTTTCTATTGCGGTTCATCAGTGTCTAGGACCGCATGGCATCTCTGAACGTTTATGTAGCTGTTGGAAATGTCGTTCTTGCGCCTGAATGCAATGTTAAACTCGTCTCTGAAATGAGTCGCGAATCCTCTCAGGCAGTGATGGGAAATTCTGTAAACGCCGGAAGGCTGCTTCAATCGGCAAACATAATTACTCAAGAGAGTTGACCTTAGCAGCGTATAAAAGACTTTGGACATGACCCCACATACAGATATCCATGTGATTTAAATCCGGAGACCTTGGAGGCCATGGCACAGACCATACTCTACCTAGCCAATGTTGACCATACGGCCGAGTTAGAATCCAGCGTACTCGTAAACGAATATGTGCTGGAGAACTGTCATCCATGAACCCCATGTTCATGCTTTGGTCCAGTGGGACATCATCATGTACATCTGGAAGTAAAGTCCGCAGAAACCGCATGTATTGCTGTCCATCTAGTCTCTGTGGTAGGAAGTGTGGCCCAGTTATGCGGTCTCCGAGCAGTCCTGCCCAGACGTTCAACGTACAACGCTGCTGGTCTCATGATACGTGTGTTGCATTAATATTGATATCGGCTCAAATGTGACAGGTATTGTTGTTAAAACTAGCGTCACGGGTAAATCCAGCCTCGTCCGTGAACAGAATACTGCTTACAAACAGGGGATTCTGGGTACACTGTAGTTGCAAAAATTCTCTCTAGAAGGGCACTCAAAAATGGTTCAAATGGCTCAAATGGTTCAAATGGCTCTGAGCACTATGGGACTTAACATCTATGGTCATCAGTCCCCTACAACTTAGAACTACTTAAACCTAACTAACCTAAGGACATTGAGAGTTGGCAATACTCTCTTAGGATGTAAAGGTTGGCTACAGCGCGCACACACAAGCTCTGGAATTAAGATATTGTTGTCGCGCTTCGCAGCGACGGATTAACTAGTGGCAGTTTGGAAGCCAGTGTAGGAGCTCGCCTGCTGTGGTGCGCACGTGTGTTGGGCGAGGCGTCGTGGCCGAGCTGCCGTATTGCCGTGTCCGCCAGCAGCGACACAGGATTTGGTAGTGAGTTGATATTTTTTATAATTTGCAGCACGCTTATTAATTTAAAGAAAATGGTTTGTGTATGTGCGGAGCAGCAGACGGTAATTTTGATAATGATAGGAGTTGAATTCTTAAGGGAAACCAGTGTTAGGTGAACAGATTAAGTATTGATTTTTGTCACTGATTTCTTTTGTAAATGTCAGGGAATTGTTTCACTATGCATTTAATTGAGAAGTATTTCAGCCTGTCTCTAGAGTTTGATTAATTTTCAATATTGCTTTAATGGCACTGGAGGCAGATTTACATACGAAGCGATTGTTCAAAGAGCTTCTAGCGTTTTGTTAATTGAATGAGAAAGAATCGCTTTCAGAATATATATATATATATATATATATATATATATATATATATATATATATATATATATATTTTTTTTTAAAGGGAATTAGATTTGACCAAACCATTTCTCTTGAATTATACGTAGTTGTAGTAAGCAACAGCAGCCACAGCAGCAGCAGCAGGAGCCGCCATAGAGAACATGCATTGCAGTCAGCATGAATAAAAGTTTTTTTTTAATGTTTTTTGTTAAATAATGGAATGCAGCAGATCAAGCAGTGGAAGCAGAAAGACCAAGTAAGTTATCTGTTGCGCACAGGACCAATTTAAAAAAAATAAAGTTTAGGCGATCTCTGTAATGGTAAACAAGAGTACAAGCACAAGATTTTCAGTAGAATACACGAGATAAGGAGATAGAGCTCGCGACTTTCACCATCACACACATCCATGCCCGTAGCAGTCGCGCGGTTCCGGACTGGAGCGCCTAGAACCGTTCAGCCACCACGGCCGGCGGCTTGCACTCGCTGGACATGATACGGATAGAGTACTTACCGATGTAAAATACGCCACGCACTGCTATGATTCTGGACTCGCTCTTGAGCAGCAATCCTCCTTGTTGAAGTACTCGGACGTTATTGTATGATGTGTAACACCCTTCCCTTAACATCGGGTGTTATGGAGCTGGGTAGGTCTTCTCATACATGGTGTGCGAAACTACCAGTTTCTCTAAGGTGTTGATGGTACCGGATATATGTACGCCTGTCGGGCTGCCTGCAGAGAGGAAAAGCTTCTTCATACCTTCGTGCAGCCTCAAGGGTACTGCCATTCGCTTTGACACACATGAAGTGCATGTCAGCGTACTCTTCATTTTTGTAACCTCTGTCAATGGTGCCATCACGTTGGTAACTGACTGTGAGGCCGGTATGCCACAGTGCACAGATTGAGACAGGAAAGTAGTTGTGCATGCGTAAACAAACAGACAGTCGATGCAGTACCTTGAGGTACCAACGTAAATACCGCGGTATCCAGGGGCGTTTACAGTTGGTTCCGAACTAGAAATAATCAAGTACCTCGGCAATGGTTGTTTTGCGGACTCATGTTTATTGGAGCTTTTTAGGTACTTTTTGTGCCTGTACTTTCCATGTGTGAATTATTGACCATCACTTCCGAAACACCCTGTATATACTATGTGGTTAGAAGCAGGCTGCACCATAATCAGGGCCCTCGCTATCTCAGAGGTTCACGTGCTAGTTTCCTTTTCCTTATTCAAGACACTTTAGACATTTAGAGAGCAACGGAATTTGGTTTGGCAATACACAAGATGTCAAGTCGACTTAGAACAGTTACAAAAAAATGGCTCTGTGCACTATGAGACTTAACTTCTGAGGTCATCAGTCCCCTAGAACTTAGAACTACTTAAACCTGACTAACCTAAGGACATCACACACATCCATGCCCGAGGCAGGATTCGAACCTGCGACCGTAGGGGTCGCGCGAATCCAGACTGTAGCGCCTAGAACCGCTCGGCCACTCTGGCCGGCTAGAACAGTTACAGTAATCTGGGTGATATATCTAACTAATCTAAGACTTCTAGTCTAGCAATGTTTCCATTCTTCCACGTTATCACAGCAGCTGAGTCTTTTAGTAGTAAACTTCTCTAACCCACAAATTCATGTTTATGGAAGCAGCTCCATATAACGTTGTTGAAAGCCTTGTTTATGTTTTGACTCTTGCCGTGCAAGTACTTTGTCAGTAGGACATGGTAGACAAGGTCTCAGTAGATTGGTTTTACATGGTCTATAATCGAATCGGGGATAGAATGCTGGTGTGTGACTGTGTTGGGGTTGCCTGTGCCTGTGCCTCCCTAAACTTGCACCGTGTATCAGAGGATAACAGACACAGAAATTGTGTTGGCTTCTCTGCAGTGGTTATACAGTGGAAGAAAGAGGCCCACCCTGTATTCTTCAGCCGCGCGGGATTAGCCGAGCGGTTTAAGGCGCTGTAGTCATGGACTGTACGGCTGGTCCCGGCGGAGGTTCGAGTCCTCCCTCGGGCATGGGTGTGTGTGTTTGTCCTTAGGATAATTTATGTTAAGTAGTGTGTAAGCTTAGGGACTGACGACCTTAGCAGTTCCATAAGATTTCACACACATTTGAACTTTTATTTGTATTCTTCATTGTCTCCAGGTCTCCAGAATTCTACGTAATGGCATTCCCATAATATTTCTGCAACTCGTTTAACTTTACCCGTCCGCCTATAGTTCAAAGACTTCCATCGAATTTTCTGTTGAGTGTACGAAGACGTATACTCATTTTCCTTTTAACGTGCGCCACACATTCTAATCTTGTTACTGGAACATCATAAGGCTTACTCTGGCAGACAACATTGAATACTTTATTATCTCTATAGCCCAGGAATTCAGTACACCGTACAGCTCTCTCAGACTAAGATCTAATTAAAATAGCTACGGCTTCAGAAATTTCCATCTCCCATCTGAGCCTTTATAATTTTTCACACACCTAGGTTTTTGAAGAGCCATTCCGTTTCGATCTATGCCTACCTACATAGCAACGTGTAGTACACATCTTTAAGTCAACAACTTTATCAGTGCCAACACTTGTTGCTGTAAAATAGGCAGTGTTTGAAATGTGCCCCCTCATAGGCAACAGGAATGTCATTTCCATTTTCCTTAATGCAGATGATCATATCGAAAGAACAGTCACTGACTTTGTGACTGCTGTAAATAACATACCAGACTCTATATAACCTATCTCTAAATTTGGATAAAACTTAATAACTCTACACGACTCCCACACTGCTGCAGACAATTAATAAATATGTACCATCTGATGATGAGTCTGTAGGTGGTTCGAAACCAAGTAATGGGATGGTAAAAGAATTGAAGAACAAAACAAAAGGCGACTGGTCGCAGTAATTTCAAGAAACCTTTAAGTATGGATAAACTGCTTTAGAATAAAAGATGTAGCCCTATTTCATAGACACGTGGAAGACCCTTAGGGATATGTGTACGCGCAAAATCAGAGAGTGTTTTGTTCCTCTACGCGTAATGGTTCACTTCCTCAAAATGTGTGAAAGTTTTGCCTCCTGCGTACCTGTTGAGTGCTGGTGACTGTCTGGATCCTCGTATACTTTGGTATCATTTTGCGCCATATGATGGTAGGACAAGGGAGAAGATGAAACACAGGACTAGCATATTGCGGCCATTGAGATTCAACAGACGAATCATGATTAGTAGTAGCACTATTGTCACTGTACGAAGCGACGCGGATAGATGGCAAATTTATTCACTATCTCGGCACAAAGTAGGGAATAGGAACTTTATATTGCCGGTCAAATACGCGCAGCGAAACTTTCTTCCACCACCAGAATATGGTCCTGTACCTCCTAGTCGACCGCCATTACACAGACAGGCGTTAGTGAACCCGACCAACGAGGTGGGTTGATTACTATAAACTGTGCAATGCAAAGAATCCAATTGCCAATGTAAAAAACAAGTTCCTAACACTAAAGGTGGACAACCATGTTACATTATATTAAATTGTAGCAGAAACAGTGATAGTAACTCCATTCCTATGACATATCAAGAACTGCTGGATACATTTCTACCTTGCTTGAATCGAGATACAAACGCTTGTATAAGGTACGATGAGGGCCGCTCTGCCGGCCAGGCTGTGTGTGGTTTTTAGGCGGTTTCCCAGATCCAACTCGGTGAATACCGGGCCGCTATCCAAGTCCCCCGTCATCATACATTTCGCAGACATGTCGGAAACGCTCTCACACTTTCACGTGGGACATTACTAGACCGAGACTGATGGGATAAACAATCCGTGCGTGGCGGGAGCCGAGAGGGGGAAAGAAAAGTAGAATGGAGCGGGAAGTGGCGGTAGTGGGGGAAGGGGTGGTGACAGGTGGGGCATCCAGCCACCCTCTACCACCAACATTGCAAAATCCAGATTAACATGCCGACCTCGCGGTGGTACGGCATGTCAGGAAAAAGAAGGTATACAAAAAACTTTGTATCTTTGAAGAGTGGTGAAACAGGTGTCAGTGGTCGTACCACATATCTGTTACTGTATGCGTGAAAAGAGAGAAATATTGCTTGCACAATAATTGCCCCGATGGGAAATTTTCTACTACTTCCGTGGGTGGCCTTTAATTGAAGCTTCGCAGTTATTGCTGCCGACAGACATGGGCGAGAGCGGGTAACTGCAGGAAGGTTAGGCGGCAGTTATTATCGAATCGACCTGTAGCAAACAGAGAGGTTGTTTCCAGCAGGTAGCGTAGTGGCCACTGGGAACACGGCCAAACGTGCAACAGCTGCGCACCTAATGAGGTCCGCTGCAGGCTGCAGGCAAAACGGGCGGATAGCTTTGATTGCTTCCAATTCCCGCGTGGCTCACAATGCATTCACGTCCGGGCTGTGTAGGGGCTCGGGTGTATTTTCGAATCATTTAATTTACCAAGTGCCAAGCTTCTTTTCTCTTACATAGCGTCTGGCGAACGTCCCATTGTCTTATTTTTCTTTAACCTAAATCATCGAATTTCATGAAATAATTGCGAGAAATATCACTTGTTGTGATTTAGCTACATGTACACTCCTGGAAATTGAAATAAGAACACCGTGAATTCATTGTCCCAGGAAGGGGAAACTTTATTGACACATTCCTGGGGTCAGATACATCACATGATCACACTGACAGAACCACAGGCACATAGACACAGGCAACAGAGCATGCACAATGTCGGCACTAGTACAGTGTATATCCACCTTTCGCAGCAATGCAGGCTCTATTCTCCCATGGAGACGATCGTAGAGATGCTGGATGTAGTCCTGTGGAACGGCTTGCCATGCCATTTCCACCTGGCGCCTCAGTTGGACCAGCGTTCGTGCTGGACGTGCAGACCGCGTGAGACGACGCTTCATCCAGTCCCAAACATGCTCAATGGGGGACAGATCCGGAGATCTTGCTGGCCAGGGTAGTTGACTTACACCTTCTAGAGCACGTTGGGTGGCACGGGATACATGCGGACGTGCATTGTCCTGTTGGAACAGCAAGTTCCCTTGCCGGTCTAGGAATGGTAGAACGATGGGTTCGATGACGGTTTGGATGTACCGTGCACTATTCAGTGTCCCCTCGACGATCACCAGTGGTGTACGGCCAGTGTAGGAGATCGCTCCCCACACCATGATGCCGGGTGTTGGCCCTGTGTGCCTCGGTCGTATGCAGTCCTGATTGTGGCGCTCACCTGCACGGCGCCAAACACGCATACGACCATCATTGGCACCAAGGCAGAAGCGACTCTCATCGCTGAGGACGACACGTCTCCATTCGTCCCTCCATTCACGCCTGTCGCGACACCACTGGAGGCGGGCTGCACGATGTTGGGGCGTGAGCGGAAGACGGCCTAACGGTGTGCGGGACCGTAGCCCAGCTTCATGGAGACGGTTGCGAATGGTCCTCGCCGATACCCCAGGAGCAACAGTGTCCCTAATTTGCTGGGAAGTGGCGGTGCGGTCCCCTACGGCACTGCGTAGGATCCTACGGTCTTGGCGTGCATGCGTGCGTCGCTGCGGTCCGGTCCCAGGTCGACGGGCACGTGCACCTTCCGCCGACCACTGGCGACAACATCGATGTACTGTGGAGACCTCACGCCCCACGTGTTGAGCAATTCGGCGGTAGCATGCCTCCCGCATGCCCACTATACGCCCTCGCTCGAAGTCCGTCAACTGTACATACGGTTCACGTCCACGCTGTCGCGGCATGCTACCAGTGTTAAAGACTGCGATGGAGCTCCGTATGCCACGGCAAACTGGCTGACACTGACGGCGGCGGTGCACAAATGCTGCACAGCTAGCGCCATTCGACGGCCAACACCGCGGTTCCTGGTGTGTCCGCTGAGCCGTGCGTGTGATCATTGCTTGTACAGCCCTCTCGCAGTGTCCGGAGCAAGTATGGTGGGTCTGACACACCGATGTCAATGTGTTCTTTTTTCCATTTCCAGGAGTGTATTTTCTTTCAAAGTCCGCTGCATCTGTATAGTGACGGAGCAGGCACCTCCCATCCCTATACGTGTCTTACTTTCATGTACAGTGGAGTAAGTCCGATTTACATACGTTACAGTTGACACTTCACGCATTGCAGCTGGCTTCTTTCTATCACAGCGCTCGATGTTACACCCAAATCGTTCACCGCCAACCGTAGCTAAACTAGTCAGTTTACTTCGTTCTTTGTCCAGCCTCCTTTCTTTATGTGTAGGATTCCGAATCCTGGATGTGGCTCTTTTATTTTATATTTCGTCACACATGGTAACCATATCAAATTCAAGACACACACACACACACACACCCATATATATATATATATATATATATATATATATATATATATATATATATATATATATATATAAGAGCCACCTCCAGGATTCGGAATCCAACACATAAAGAAAGAAGGCTGGACAAGGAACGAAGTAAACTGACTAGTTTAGCTACGGTAGGCGGTAAACGATTTGGGTGTAACATCGAGCGCTGTGATAGAAAGAAACCGGCTGCAATGCGTGAAGTATATATATATATATATATATATATATATATATATATAGGGCTGTCAGAAAATATGTGAAATGCTTGTAGGGATGTTACAGGGCAGGTTGTACTGAGACATAAATGTTAAGAAAGAAATTCGATACGTTGCTCCGTTTCCGAGTTATTTAGCATAGAATTTAGCCAATCGGGGCGTCGCGCGCTCGCATTCAAGCGGCCTGCCAGGGATGGTGTTGCCCAACGAGTGCTTTGACTCGTTAGCTGAAACTTGAATTTACGCGCCCGACGATCTGACTGGCTAACTTCAATGCTAAATAACTCGGAATCGGCACAACGTATCGAATTTCTTTCTTAACATTTATGTCACAGTACAACCTGCCCTGTAACATCCCTACAAGCATTTCACACATTTTCTGATGCTAACGAAATTCACACATTTCATTCACAGCACTAACCAAACACTGCTGGACTCGCCTGACGACAGTGTCACACATACAGTTATTATACTCAGAGATATCGGCTTAAATAACGTAAACTGCGTGCGACATTGTGTAAAGTCGAATTTATGTAGAGTGCACTTAATCGAACGGTTCAAATGGCTCTGAGCACTATGGGACTTAACATCTATGGTCATCAGTCCCCTAGAACTTAGAACTACTTAAACCTAACTAACCTAAGGGCATCACACAACACCCAGTTATCACGAGGCAGAGAAAATCTCTGACCCCGCCGGGAATCGAACCCGGAAACCCGGGCGCGGGAAGCGAGAACGCAACCGCACGACCACGAGCTGCGGACTGCACTTAATCGTTGCGAATGTATCACCAGTCACGAATATAACAGCTTCTCGCAGACTTATGGTGTAGGGCAGTGGTTAGCGTATAAACCTGATGTGTGAAAGATCCTAAGTTTAAATCTCGTAAGTTGGAACGAAATTTTTTTATTCTGCTAAATATAATCAATTCAGTTAACAGGTTTAAATGTAATCCTGTTTACTTCTGGTACTTCGCAGCGTTATTTTAATAATCGTGCTGACTTTTCACTTGCTCTTACTTTTTCTTCCGATCACTCTGTCTTCTTTTGAAATTTGCTTGTATCGCCTATAATCTGCGAGCAAGTGACAACCGGGACTGCTCATCTGTTTGTAACGCGGCAGCCTGGGTAGCCAGTGTGAGGATAGTTTCACGTAACCAATAACGGTGAGAAATTACAGATTTTGGTTTTCCGCTAAAACTGAAGTTTTTCTGTCATGAGTTTGCTCCTAGAGGTTAGCCTAAACGCCGTCAACAAAGCGATCGTGATTTTTGTCCTGGCTCTGATTTTTGATCCCTGTTTTCTCGGATACATTGCACGTTAGAATATGAGTTTAAATTCAGAGGTACAAAATGTGTCATCTGACGCAGTTCATTCACTGGTGACTTAAAATCAACTGTCAGCAGAGCATCTCCCATTTTCGTCACACTTCCGGGCGGCCGCCTTAAATATTCTATGTGTTACACAATAACAGCAATGTCACCCGCTGTGCTCGTGTGTCGCCTATAACCAGCGGTAGCCGACAGTGGATATGGCAACACTGCAGCGTTAAGTGATAGACGTCAACTATCAAGCAATTTTATTCAGACTACAGATGTTCTGTGTTCTGGGTTGTGTAACACGCTCATGGGAATGTACAGAATACACCATGACTCAACAGTCAGATATTTATTAAATTTTATAAAGGCGTTCATCACATGGCTGAAATTCAAGCAATAGACTTTGATCACATTTGGAACATCAGTATGTGGTGTCAGCCCAGTGGGCATGATTGCAAGCCTTTGTTTTGGCATGGAAGCAAAGAGCCTCCGATTAATATTTTGTCCCATTCCTTGTCATACCGGACACACGTGCTATGCTATTTTATAGAGACTGCTGACTGGAATTTATACGTCTTCCCAGTACGTCCCAGACATACCCTATGGATGATAAATCAGGCTTCATCCCGCTGGCATATTTCGTACCGTGAACATCAAGGGCATAACAACATGGTTTATCATACTAGTGATCTTTCAGTGTTGCTTTAAAAATTATTGAATCAGTCCTGTCGTCATATATACCAGTAGGCCACAACATGTTTCCACGAGTTGGAGAGGTGCAGCTCAGGAGAATATTTGCCTTCGGTGACGTTTCAGCAGGACGTCTACAGCAATGCTGGATCTGTTCTGACCGCCGGGAGACTCATATCTGAACACCGTAAAATGCCTCTCATCGTCCCATTTGATTCTGCCTCTACACCACGGTTAGTCCCTGTTGTTTGTGGTGTGGTGTCAGTGCTAAACAACCCACTTGACCTCGAGATCTGAGCATAGATTCCGGCAATCTGTTCCCGACAGTGCGTAGTGACACTCTGGCCTGAATTCGCATGTTGTCATCTGTACATCCGTCAGAGAGAGTTGAACGATCATACCACCTTCTCGTGGTGTAGTCTTCCCACAATGACCCCACCTGTCCTCCTTGCCGCACAGCTTTCCTGAGTCTGTCTCGTCATCATTCGCTCTGCAGTCATTGCTCTGCTCCCGTTTATACGATCTGTCGGTGTGATGTTGCTATTTTCCTTTGCCAATGATTCGATCTTTCTCAGAACCTGAATTATGCCCACAAGCTGCTCGCCCTAAAGAGACACATTCAACAGCCATGTACAAGTTGGGCGACGGTAAGGCAGTCGAGATCTAGTGGGCATCTAATTAAGAGGGTGGTTGGAATAAGAAGAATGTATTCTCATTGTACTCGTAAAATACCTTTGTTTCTAATGACTAATGGATAATTTGTGCCTGGTGACGCCGCTGTCAGACTGAGTGAACGTCGCATGAGAGAATAAGAACATATGTTCGGATCAACACAGGCAGAGCTCTACAGTCACTGCACTCACTCCCCTATCCGCACCCTGGGTTCATGCGGCAATTTTCCAACCACATGATTGGTGTGGCATGCTTCAGCCGACGCTCTTCTGTAAGTGTTACCTCGTCAACGTGGTAGAGCCAAAGAGTCACATGACGATTGGTGACTGTGTGAGTGGAGTTTGCCAACCAACACGTGGCAGGGCATTTTGATATTGGCACCTGGTCGGCATCCGGTAGCAGCCAGTCCAGATCCAGCCATGGATCACTATAAAACTTAGTTACTTCAAATGATGAATAGAAATACGCTTCCGTACAGTCTGCAGGCCCACCTGAAAAGCCCTGATGTACTCACACTATTCTTCAGCTGTGGGAATAGCATTTTTGGATACTTAAAGTAAGTTCGCTTATAGATGAATCTGTAACTGCCATAGGCCACAGGAATGGACTTACTGGTTGATGTGAAAGTACAGACTTCAGAGCACCAAGCGAAGTCACCTTCTACAGCTCACCCGCCAGATGGAGAGAAGGGAGCATGGCCACTCGGGGCGCGTTTCACACAGCCCAAGCGTCAGGCGGGAGGAGGTGACTCCGCTAGTACAGAAGGCTAATGTGTAGGCTCAAGCAAATGATCAAACGTGTTCGTCAAAATCGCTCTTATCTAGCCACGGATTTACCAAGCAAGCCTGTGCACGCCCAAACAAAATTTAACAGTTTAACCTCACTTTGAAGCAGACGCTGTTCGTGTTCGTGTGTATTCTGATAATAGTGAGAACGGCAATAAATGCAGACAAATGAGTCCCGGCATTGACTGTGTTTAGAGAAGTGGAACGAAACACGACTCTGGTTCAGGGAATGACTTAAATTGAGAGCTTTACCCATGAAATATATACACTACTGGCCATTAAAATTGCTACACCACGAAAAATGACGTGCTACAGACGCGATATTTAACCCACAGGAAGAAGATGCTGCGATATGCAAATGATTAGCTTTTCACAGCGTTCACACAAGGTTGGCGCTGGTGGCGACACCTACAACGTGCTGACATTATAAAGTTTACAACCGATTTCTCATACACAAATAGCAGTTGGCCGGCGTTGCCTGGTGAAACGTTGTTGTGATGCCTCGTGTAAGGAGGAGAAACGCGTACCATCACAGTTTCGACTTTGATGAAGGTCGGATTGTAGCCTATCGTGATTGCGGTTTATCGTATCGCGACATTGCTGCTCGCGTTGGTGGAGATCCAATGACTGTTAGCAGAATATGGAATCAGTGGGTTTAGAAGGGTAATATGGAGCGCCGTGCTGGATCCCAACGGCCTCATATCACCAGCAGTCGAGATGACAGGCATCTCATCCGTATGGCTGTAACGGATCGTGCAGCCACGTCTCGATCCCTGAGTCAACAGATGGGAGTTTGCAAGACAACAACCATTTGCACGAACGGTTCCACGACGTTTGCAGCAGCATGGACTATCAGCTCGGAGACCATGGCTGCAGTTACTCTTGACGCAGCATCACAGACAGGAGCACATGCGATGGTGTACTCAGTGACGAACCTGGGTGCACCAACGGCAAAATGTCATATTTTTCGGATGAATCCAGGTTCTGTTTACAGCATAATGATGGTCGCATCCGTGTTTGGCGACATCGCGGTGAACGCACATTGGAAGCGTGTATTCGTCATCGCCATACTGGCGTATCACCTGGCGTATTGGTATGGGGTGCCATTGGTTACACGTCTCGGTCATCTCTTGTTCGCATTGACGGCACTATGAACAGTGGACGTTAAATTTCAGATGTGTTACTACCCGTGGCTCTACACTTCATTCGATCCCTGCGAAACCCTACATTTCAGCAGGATAATGCACGACCGCATGTTGCAGGTCTTATACGGGGCGTTCTGGATACAGAAAATGTTCGACTGCTGCCTGGCCACCACATTCTCCAGATCTCTCACCAACTGAAAATATTTGGTCAATGGTGGCGCAGCAGCTGGCTCGTCACAATACGCCAGTCACTACTCTTTATGAACTGTGGTATCGTGTTGAAGCTGCATGGGCAGCTGTACCTGTACAAGCCATCCAAGTTATGTTTGTGTGTGTGAAATCTTATGGGACTTAACTGCTAAGCCATCAGTCCCTAAGCTTACACACTACGTAACCTAAATTACCCTAAGGACAAACACACACACCCATGCCCGAGGGATGACTCGAACCTCCACCGGGACCGGCCCAAGCTCTGTTTGACTCAATGCCCAGGAGTATCAAGGCCGTTATTTATGTGTTGGCAGAAGAGCCAACACCGTGTAGCTAGAGGAGGCCGAAATGCACGCGTTTAAGGTCACGCAGACTGGCGTGAGGTCTGGAACAGTTAAGGGAATTTATAGTAGCAAATAAAGTACGTAGTTGATGTAATACTTAACTTTAATCCATAATTGGAGAACATCGCTCTTGTTGATACATTAATAACAATCTCAATATAAACTGGTAATGGCGCCTTGCTAGGTCGTAGCAAATGACGTAGCTGAAGGCTATGCTAACTATCGTCTCGGCAAATGAGAGCGTAGTTTGTCAGTATAGCATCGCTAGCAAAGTCGTCTGTACAACTGGGGCGAGTGCTAGGAAGTCTCTCTAGACCTGCCGTGTGGCGGCGCTCGGTCTGCAATCACTGACAGTGGCGACACGCGGGTCCGACGTATACTAACCGACCGCGGCCGATTTAAAGGCTACCACCTAGCAAGTGTGGTGTCTGGCGGTGACACCACAGTTATTACGGCCAGAGGTGGTTGTTCTGGGTACTTATTTCTCAGGATCTACGCACCCAAATTTCGTGAAAATGTAATCACATGTCAGTTCTAGTATAATATATTTGTCCAATGAATAAGAGTTTATCATCTGCATTTCTTCTTGGTGTTGCAATTTTAACGGCTAGTAGTGTACTTTTCTCTCAGAACCTGAAGATTATAACAACTTTCTGCAAATGGACAATGAAACTTTCTAAAACTTATTAAGGACCTCATGGAAATTCAGAATTGCCTGCCAAGTTCGCTCTTATGTAGTCAGGGAAGTGTGAAACGAGACCGTACAAATATTAAGAAAGCTTGTCGCTTTAACCTTACTTTTGAAGCAGGCGCTTTTCGTGTATGCTGTATTTTGGCACTCTTTGGAATGAATGCAAATGTAGATAAAACATTTCTCACATTGCATCTGCCAGTGTGTTTAAAGAGGAAGAAAATAAGACGGTGGTCCAGGGAATGGATCAAAATGAGCAATATTCAACTGAAAACCCGTTAATGGAAATGTTACAACCAGTACCTGATGAGTACGTACTTTTCTGTGGATGGAAAGTGAAACGTTTATTAACTTACACACATTACAATTAAATTTCCCCCGAGACATCTACGATAATGATGGAAGCTGAAGAACTGAACTAAAACTCGTGGCACTGCCTGGACTCGAGCCCACGTTTCCTTGCTTGTTATGCAGAAATGCTGACCACTACACTACCGCAGCACTGTGGTCCACATTGCTGCACAGACTTCAGTTTCCATCATTATCTTGTATCAAGATGAGACTTAAATGACTTGGGAAAAATTTAATTATAAGATCTACAACAACATGTGACGTACAGGACTTCCCAGTTACGTCCAACGGTTATGTGCTGTTCCAATGCCGGAGAGCCCGGGCAAAATTGACAATTTAGAGGGAAAATAAGCTGAAGAGATATGAAGTATGTGTTGAGAGGGGCACTGGAATAGGATAGTCCGTGCAACACTGTTGACTATAGTGCTGTGGTGCTGTAATGGTCAGCATTTCTCCCTAGTAAGCAAGGAGGCCTGGCTTCGAGCGCTGGTGGTAGCAGAAATTGAAATGGAACTTGTTGTACCGCTTCATATTTTTCTCAATGAATTTCTGGTTCAAGCGAATTAATAGCGAGAGTGTTTTTTACTCGGCGGAAATAAATCAGTTGGTAACAAACAGGAGAGAATGGACCAGCGGTGTTTACTTTTTCATTTCGTGTGTGCCACGTTTCTCTGCATCCTTTCCCTGGTGCGACGTGGGCTGTATGAATGAGAAATGATGTGAAGTATCAGAAAACTAGTCAGAGGTTGTAGCATTGCACGAGCAGAGTGGTTCTGTGGTAGGACAGTACCAAGTTTGCCAAAGACAAAGTGTGTAAGTCAGGTCGGGGGGTCGCGAAGGCAGGAGTATAGGCTTTGTCAGGTTGGCGAACTACCCCCCTCCACTACCGCTTTTAAATGTGCAACGGTTAGGCGATGAGGCGCGCAGGACACTGTTTCCTGGGTAGTGGCGCTGTGCAAACGTTGAAGACTTAACTCTCGATTTTATGGTAATGTTATCAAAGGTATTAGAATGTTTCAAATCAGTTCATTGCTAAGGTCCAGATGTTCAAATGTGTGAGATAACCGCGAAACCCCAATAAGGTAGTTTGTTTTCGTAATTTGATTAAATTTCAGTAAGAACTTTGCGTTTGTACCTTGATCAGGCACGCACCATGGGCCTTAAGCTCTCGGTCGTATTATTGCTTTGGACATAACACGAGTTAACTCATTTAATATATTTTAATGTGGTGTTTCTCTCACAGTGACATTTCGTGGTAATTTTTTTTTTTTAATTTATGATAGGTTTTCTTTGTGTACTTGGTTTCCCTCCAGGTGGTTGGTTGGAGTAACCGCCTCATTAATAAAGCGCGCTTTCATTCCAAAAATATACAGTAGCTTCACAACAGTTTCCTATAGCTCTATTCCGAAGTAGCAAATTTGCGCGGAGAATAAGAACTCTGAATCATGAAATGTAATCGTATTCAATTTGGCGCGAAACTTTGTCAACGGTAGTTAATAGAAAAGTGGGCCACATCAGTAGATACAAGATACGAGTAAATGATTATACGGTAGTGCGTGAGTGTAAGATAGGGAAGAAGTAACCTTGTGTGTGAGAATTTTTTGTATTTCTATTAGCTACTCCAACCTGGTCACGTGTGTGGAGTAGTATCAAGGTGATAATTAGTAAATGTTTCTTGTGCCCCCCACAACTATTTCATTTGCTTATAATGAAGTGCGTTACATAAAATATACAGGTTAAAGTCTTATATCTATGAAAAGTTCCGATTTTAATGCCTATTGATGGGATAGAGACTTGCAAAATTTTTCCGCAATATGATAGTAAATATTCTTGCGTCCCCAGCTCAGTAACGAGGTGTTGTTTCGGAACGCAGGATTAAACCAAATTGGCAGTCATAGTTGAGTGAATCACTTCATACCCCTCTTCAGCAAACGTTTTAATGAAATTTGAAATATTTATGCAGGTAGTCTTCCGCCCTGGCAGAGTTCATTTGTAGTGTCTTTTGCTGAACTTGTTCTGCCTGACCTATAGCAATTAAATGTAATATCAATAGAAGGCATGTGTTGAAGTATAATTGTGTGTCTGCATAAAATTTCATTGAAGCCAGGTCTTCGCTCCCATCTCCCTTTCCACAACTACATGGTGGAAATAAATCATGTTGACTAGAGACACCATTTGTCATGATGTATAGTATGACAGCCCCTGCTGTTGCATAAGAATGAGCAGTAACTATTTCAATAGACATATGACTAATAGTACAATGATAAAAGGTAGTCAATAAATATCAATTAATCTATTTCCTCCCTTTATAATTAACAAAATAAAGAATAGGTGGAACCTAAAGTATCCAAACCTCCCTAACAAAATGGAAAATAGGATTGATAAAATATCCCTTAGAGATTACAGGCAAACCCCCCAAATTAGTCCCTACCTCAGTCGCAGGCTGGGCCAACAAATAAAAATAAATAAAAGCTCTATGCTCCCTATTAAGCCCTCCATAGGTGCCTTCTGTAGTGGTTACAAAGGTTGCTTTATCCGCTGCCTTCAAATTTTTACCGGTAGGTTAAACCCACCAGCTAGAAATTATTTATACCCCAGCAGTACCTCGCAGTGGCCTGTAATTTCGTGCAGCACACGAATTTGTTAAACCAGTGCTACAGAGGGTAGCTTTTTGAAGCAGTCCGACAAGATAAGCGACTATAAATATCCTACCCGGTCGAATTTTATCAGTACCACCGGTAGTGTGGTTTCGTTGCAAAATCTTAATTCATTTCTTCAGCTTCCATCATTATCGTTTATTAACTAGTTCGGTGTTACTTCGACTTCACATTGCAAACGAAAATTTATTGTCATCTATTTGGTCCTCTAATAGTTAATTAAAATACAACAACTTGGGAACGTATAGACACATCGTCCGTGGAAGAACCAGAGAACTTCGATTTATTTTATTTCATTCCCCTCCGCTTGTATGTTACTGCATGAGTAACATATTGATTTTGTTCATAAGTTCTTCATGCGTAATATATGGCTCGGAAGGATGTAATACCTCTACCATTTTACTAACTGTCAGTGCTATTTTGTGTTTACACTTGACAGTAGTTTTCATAGTTGTGGAAACTCACGATACAGTGAGACAAATCGCAAAGTTTTGCCACAAAACTTATGTGACGACACATCGACACAAACAACGTCCGCCATCTTGTCAAATTTTCCGTCAGTCAAAATTTCCTGCAAAAGTGTCAAACACGATCTATGCTTGACAAACACGTCAAACAGCCCCACACACAGACAATTATTTGGCAAGCATACTTACGTTTGACGGAATGTTTGTTCGTTTACGGGAATCTTAACAGTCACCTCTCTGTCCAGAGTGATTCGTCAACAGATATGCCCTCAAAATAGGAGATCGGCGGGTGGCGACGTTCCTCGGGAAACACAAAGTCCTTTGTGTGCCCACGGACTGACTGCGGCCGCTTAATGGACGGATGGAAGCGGCAGTCGTATGTATAAGTTCATGATGCGCTATGTTTGGGTAAGATATACTCATATCAAATTAAATTTCTCTTCAAGCCAAAACAAATGAGGCAACGCTGAACCTTAGCAGAAACCGAATGATAAAAACATATCACTTAGAGTAAAATTGTATCTTCGATTATATAAGCTTCAATAGCTGAGTCGTAGCTCAAAAGAAAGATAATGCAGTGCAGAATGCTTATCTAATATCAAAAACTGGCAGTTAGTTCTTATTTAATAAAAATAACCATTTCGTGTGGCTCAATAGTCCGGTGGAAGTCTTTCAATTGTACGCCCCTCTGGCGACTTGCGTGTCCCTAACGCATCCCAGTTACCCGGCCGGGGAAAGGGGCCCTACAGTCTAACGTGGAATCGGAACCATGTGTCGGTTCCGGCGAATCTCCAGATATATGAATGCCTTTGAATCTCAAGAGTGGCGAACATGGAGTCTGCGAACAGGGACTTCGCATAGGTGGTGTTCGGTGGGAATATGAATCGGCCGTGAGGCACGCGAGGTACTCCGCGCACTTGCGAAAGCACTGTGTCCCGGATGGCGCAGTGGTTAACGAACGTGCCTAGTAAGCAGAAAGATCCTGGGTTCGATTCCCTATCATTTATACGTTTCCGCTCGTTGCCACTGATTCTGCATAATGTCCCACTGCAGCTGACAGCAGTAATCCCCTTCAATTTACATATGGTCTCCAGATCACTGAGAGGTTGAAGAAAGTCTGAAAAATCTGTGGTCCGCCCCGAATTAGAGCCCGAATCCTGCGACCTTTCGGTTTCCCGACACGCGCTTCATCGTCAGATCGCCAAGACCGACGTTATTTGGGCCTGTGTGTCCATAGTACTTTTCTGCATCTTGTACGTAACTTCGGCAAAATGACGTAAATGAAAATTACAAGTAAGGATCTCAATTCAGCATGAAAATTTAGATCTGAAGACGTGTCGATGGTACTGCTACAGCCTGTGGAGCATCTCAGTTTGACTCGAAACGTCGCCGTTCATCTGTACCAAATATAGCGATCGCAGTTGTAGTCGCCTGAAATAGTACGAAAACATAAAAAAAAGCACACGCTCGACATAACAGCTGGTTATCCTCCATCATGTGACGGTACTAATTTCAATCATCTCTTTTGTGTGAACTTCAACGCTGCTAAGTATTTTAAAGATTCTGAGAGATGTAGCTATTGTCGAAAATTCATAGCAAATGCATGCTGAGAGGGCACGTCGTCTTAAAAGTATTATTTATATGAAAAATGAAAAACTTTCAAAGTGCGACGCGAAAAGTGGTTCTGATGGTTCGAAAACGTGCGAGTGTAAATAACGACGGGAAAGAGCGTTCCAGAGTTAGTCTTTCGCTACCCAGTGTGGCTGACAGTCCATTGTCGATATGGTACGGGTGAGTGAGGCGTCTTCAGGGGTCAGCCGTGTAACTGCCGACCTGCAGAACTGGAGGTATTCTGCTAGATGGTGGAGCTTGGAAATATTCTGACTGATGCTAGACTAGAAAATTTCCAACCGCCGCGGGACTCAGATTCTTTCAGTCATGGTGACAACGATTTTACGCAAACAGTAATGGAATTTGAAATAATTTGTCGGTGATTCTACTTTATACGAGGGCAGTCCCAAAAGTAAGGTCTCCTATTTATTTATAAGTACATGGTTTACATCAGTTAGAGCTTGAACATTTAGCTGTTTTTCAACATTATCACCATTTCTGTCGATGCATTTTTGTAGACGCTGTGGCAGTTTTCGTGTGCCCATGTCATACCAGCTCGCCGCCATGCTGTTCAGAATCGCTGGGACCACAGTTAACGCTGACAGGTACTGTGAGACTCTGAAAAAACTCAAACGGACAATTCAGAACCGGGGAAAAGGAATGTTGAGCAAGGGCGTACACGTTCTCCATGACAACGCTCGCCAGCATATCGCTCGGCAAACCGTTGCTCTCCTTCAACAGTTTCAGTGCAACATAATCACCCACCCACCCCTATAGTCCCAACTTGGCGCCCAGTAACTATCACCTGTTCCCTAGGTTAAAAGAACATTTGACCGGAAAGCGATTCAGCTCTGACGACGAAGTGAAAGAAGAGGTTCATAACTTCCTGAACAGTATGGATGCGAGCTGGTTGACATGGGCATACAAAAACTGCCCACGGCGTCTACAAAAATGTATCTACAGAAATGATGACTATGTGGAAAAATATCTAAATGCTCAAGCTATAAACTGATGTAAACTATTGTAGAAATAAACAGGTCTATGTACTTATAAAAAAATAGGAGACCTTACTTTTGGGATTACCCTCGTATATTGCGAAACAGAAGTATAATAGTGTACTGAACAGTCGAGCTTTGATTAATAGTTGTGTAGCCAGTATGTGAGACTGGCAACGTGCTATTGCGTTTTGGGAATATAATAAATCAACGAACTTTGGCAAACTGTTGAATACAGAAACAGTCCCTGCCACCTTACCTGCTGAGATGCATCGCTGCTCTACCATTTTATAAATTTTCCGTTTTCCGATGGACGTAAAGTAAAACTGAACGTTTCCATTATCAACTCCCTAGACACGTACAAACTTTCGAACATAATTCATTGAAAAATTAAGTTCCAGTCAGAGCATCAGTTTGGTGAAATTCAGTGAAATTGTTCATGGTGTAACACTCTCAGCTTCTGTTAGTGTATTTTCAGTAACCCCTTGAATTTACAGCAACCGGTTAGTTTTTGGAAATTTGTGGCAAGGTGTTATGAGACCAAACTGCTGAGGTCATTGGCCCCTAAGCTTACACACTACTTAATCAAACTTAAACTAACTTACGCTAAGGACAACACACATCCATCCCGAGGGAGGACTCGAACCTCCGGCGGGGTGAGCCTCGCGAATCGTGACAAGACTCCTTGGTCCGCGAGGTTACCAGGCGCACCAACCTCTTAGTATAATTTGTCTTATCACTGGCCTTATTTCACCTGCGACGCATTTAGTTGCTTTCATTGACAAACTACTGGATTTTCTTTAGTGATTATTAGACTTGGATCGACTTGAATATGTCAGTTTATTCAGAAATAGGCAGTATTGCACAATTTATCTTTAGTACTGTATCGCAGAATGTGATCTTGAAGAGGCATAGTAGATTTGGAAATCTGAAATGAGAATCCCAACAACCTTCGTCATAATACCGATACCACTGAACACCTCACACGAATCCTTTTAACAAAGAAAAGAAATAAATATTCGATTCGTGGGTAATGAACTATAGTAATTACACACTGTACATATAGTGTTTAGCGTTCAGACCAAATACGAAAAGTAACGATGTAACAGTATTAAGAAGTGATCCATGTCAAGGAAGTGTGTATTTTATTGAAATAGCTTTTCCAGTGCTACACTTAATATTTTAATGAATTTTTTGCTACTCGTTTTGGCATCGCAACCGCTGTCTCAAATACGTATGTTATTTTAAATCGAACAATTAGGTAAATTCCTAAGGGACATTACTAATGCCTACCAACTAGAAGTAATGTGACTTTGCATGATTACATTAAAAATGGTTCAAATGGCTCTGAGCACTATGGTACTCGTGCGGTTCTAGGCGCTACAGTCTGGAACCGTGCAACCGCTACGGTCGCAGGCTCGAATCCTGCCTCGGGCATGGATGTGTGTGATGTCCTTAGGTTAGTTAGGTTTAATTAGTTCTAAGTTCTAGGCGACTGATGACCTCAGAAGTTAAGTCGCATAGTGCTTAGAGCCATTTCAACCACTATGGTACTTATCATCTGTGGTCATCAGTTCCCTAGAGCTTCGAACTACTTAAACCTAACTAACCAAAGGACATCACACACATCCATGCCCGAGGCAGGATTCGAACCAGCGACCGTAGCGGTCGCACGGTTCCATACTGAAGCGCCTAGAACCGCTCGGCCACCCCTGCTGGCGATTAAATTAAAAGAAGAACCTAAGAGTGCGATCTCACCCCAAAACGAGTAGCCATAAATTCATAAAAACCTAAATATTGGACTGGATTGCTAATCAGAGAATAATACTTCATCAGTTATACACCCACACACAACTTTCTCCTTGTATAATAATGGAGAATATCCTCAAGAACGAGAAGAGCTCTCTGCTGTACAAATAAGTTTTGGAGTCTTGACGGTATACGAAAACAAATGAGATGGAAGTTATACAGTGCAGAGTAAAGAAAATAACGAATATATAAATGCAAGTGGAAAGCGATGGGGGCCTTGGAATAGCAACAACAGATGAACTTCTCCCTCTTTAGGGACTGTCATGACTTACTTTGGAAACATGGACTGCATATATTTAATAGTTCAGGTTCCTTAAATTATGGGCCCGGTATAAACAATTGTCATATGTTCCACAATATTCAAATCCTTTTTATTACACAGCTCCAGTCTTACTACATGAAAAATTGTAAACTCTTATAGAGCAGAGCACATCCCAAAATCAGTTGGCCCTCAAGACAACACAAAAGCGCAAAGGTCAATGGGATTAATTTTGTTACAAATGAAAACACAAAGAACTGCTTGTGAGGAGAATGACATAGTTCATAATTCATTACTGCTACAAATTGCTCATGCCTCATTAGTCAATAATACTATCAGAATAAAGTACGGGCGTTCGTGTAGCAGTGCAGATAAATGGCTGAACATCCTTTATGAAGACAAATGGGAAGCCAATACCTGCAGCGCAGGTGACGGTGATAAACTCCAGAGACAGATGTTCCCGAAGAGAGAAACTGCGATTGTTCCAGCAGCGAGGAAATCAATTACCGATAGGCGCTGGGAGTTATCTCCGTAGCTGTCCAGATAATACGAATTGCCCCAGAATTAATGTGTCCGCTCTCTCCTGTGTTCCAGTTCTGATGCATAATTCTTGTATTTTACCTTAATACAGAAAGGATTATAATCTTGTACATATAACTAGACTGTCACATTTTAAGTGTCTGATATATGTCTGCCGTAAAAGGTAAACTGTCCGGACAAAATATTGGTCAGCACCGTAAAAGAGATGTGCGTCTCCTTAGTTGACTGGTCAGCGCGGCTGACTGCCACGCGGAAGACCCCTGTTCGATTCTTGATATTGCCAGGGACTTCTCCTTGGAGGGAGGACTGGGCAACCTCCGATTCTTGAGGCCAACCGAGACCTATTGAACCGATTAGCAGCGACCGAGATTGCGGTTTTCTGACCACATGGCGCTCCGTGCCTCATCCAATGATACCACTGGCTGCGGTCGGTCGGCCGCGACTGCTCAGTCTATTAGCAGGACGCGGAACGTCACTTTTTACATTTACCTTAAAGGAGAATTTTGTGTTAGCAGAAGAACCAACACCGTGTTACGAGTGGAGGCCGAAATGTATGCGTTTTAGCTCACGCAGGCTGGCGTGAGGAAGGAAGAACTATACTGACGTGAGGTCTGGAACATGACAAGGAATGAGAATTCAGAAAGCGGACGTAATTAGTTTGATACTTAACTTTAATCCATTAATGATGAACGTCGCTCTTGACGGTACATGATTCACAATATTATCTGTTCAGAATACATTCTTGAAGATAGTAATAATAGTAACTGAATATGGCGCCTTGCTAGGTCGCAGCAAATGACGTAGCTGAAGGCTATGCTAAACTGTCGTCTCTGCAAATGAGAGCGTAGGTAGACAGTGAACCATCGCTAGCAAATTCGGCTGTACAACTGGGCGAGTGCTAGGAAGTCTCTCTAGACTAGACCTGCCGTGTTGCGGCGCTCGATCTGCAATCACTGACAGTGGCGACACGCGGGTCTGACGTATACTAACGGACCGCGGCCGATTTAACGGCTACCACCTAGCAAGTGTGGTGTCTGGCGGTGACACCACAGAGAACACTGGTCATTTTGGAGTGTGCTGCAGATGGTGCTGGGCGGGCACCGTAAGTGAAGGCTGTGAAGTGCCATGTAGTTACATGCAAGACTCGACAGCCGCCTAGGGTCAACAAAGGCGGAAAATTTTTTGCAAGTCAAACAGCGAAACAGTTGGGCTAGAAAAATGAAAGAGTTTAAGAATTTGAAAGGACAACGGCCTTGCCGCAGTGGCTAGACCGGTTCTCGTGAGATCACCGAAGTTAAGCGCTGTTGGTCGTGGTCAGCTCTTGGATGGGTGACCACCCAGGCCGCCATGCCCTGTTGCCATTTTTCGGGGTGCACTCAGCCTCGTGATGTCAATTGAGGAGCTACTCGACCGATTAGTAGCGGCTTCGGTCAAGAATACCATCATAACGACCGGGAGAGTGGTGTGCTGACCATACGCCCGTCCTATCCGCATCCTCAACTGAGGATGACACGGCGGTCGGATGGTCCAGATGGGCCATTTGTGGCCTGAAGACGGAGTGCTTTTTAAGAATTGGAACACTGAACTCTTTTCAAAGGCATGGACGCAGTTACTTTGACGGAAGTATACACTTTGGCTCTACCTACGTCAAAACTACATCAGCCGCTATTGAGTGTGAAAAGGAAACATACGCGACCTCGATTCATCCCCGTCGAGCTCTGGAGCATGGCTCGTGTGCTGACTTGATATCATACCTTCCTCAGTCCCTCTTTTTGTTTCTGTTTCTGTTTCTTTTTGTTTTTGTTTCCGCAGATCATTTTTTAAGCATCTGTAGTATTGAGTGATTCTGTTGATATTTCTGGATTCCCGTGGATAATCAATCACATAATTCTCTTTCAACATATCTACAAAAACAAACACCGTCCGAACAGGCCTTGAAGGACTTACGGTACCGATAGGCTGCCGTGTCCTGCTCAGCCTTTAGGCGTCAGCTGATGCGAACACGGAGATGCATATGGTCACCACACTGCTCTCCCGGCCGTTGTCAGTCTTCGTGGCTGGAGCCGCTACTCCTCGCTCAAGAAACTCCTTAATTGGCCTCAGAAGGGCTGAGTGCACCCCACTTACCAGCGCCATTCGGCAGATAGGGACGGTGACCCGTCAAAGTGCTAGCCAAGCCCGTTCCGCCAGCGCTTAACTTCGGTGATATAACGGGAGCTGGTGTTACCACTGCCGCAAGGCCGTTGACTTTTAACATATCTAGAAGTAGTAAAAGGTAAGAGCAGTTAATGATACTCGTGCATAAAAATTAGTTGGTTTCTGTCTGTGAGCCTGTATCTTTTCTCAAACTTCTGAAAGGCGTACAATACAGTTCCGCACTGTCGCCTGGTAAACAAAGTAAGAGCCTACGGAATATCAGACCAGCTGTGTGGCTGGATTGAAGAGTTTTTAGCAAATAGAACACAGCATGTTGTTCTCAATGGAGAGACGTCTACAGACGTTAAAGTAACCTCTGGCGTGCCACAGGGGAGTGTTATGGAACCATTGCTTTTCACAATATATATAAATGACCTAATAGATAGTGTCGGAAATTCCAAGCGGCTTTTCGCGGATGATGCTGTAGTATACAGAGAAGTTGCAGCATTAGAAAATTGCAGCGAAATGCAGGAAGATCTGCAGAGGACAGGCACTTGGTGCAGGGAGTGGCAACTGACCCTTAACGTAGACAAATGTAATGTATTGCGAATACATAGATAGAAGGATCCTTTATTGTATATGATAGCGGAACAAACACGGGTAGCAGTTACTTCTGTAAAATATCTGGGAGTATGCGTGCGGAACGATTTGAAGTGGAATGATCATACACAATTAAATGTTGGTAAGGCAGGTGCCAGGTTGAGATTCATTTGGGGAGTCATTAGAAAATGTAGTCCATCAACAAAGGAGGTGACTTACAAAACACTTGTTCGGCCTATACTTGAGTATTGCTCATCAGTGTGGGATCCGTACCAGGTCGGCCTTACGGAGGAGATAGAGAAGATCCAAAGAAGAGCGGCGCGTTTCGTCACAGGGTTATTTGGTAAGCGTGGTAGCGCTACGGAGATGTTTAGCAAACTCAAGTGGCAGACTCTGCAAGAGAGGCGCTCTGTATCGCGGTGTGGCTTGCTGTCCAGGTTTCGAGAGGGTGCGTTTCTGGATAAGGTATCCAATATATTGCTTCCCCCCTACTTATACCTTCCGGGGAGACCACGAATGTAAAATTAGAGAGATTCGAGCGCGCACGGAGGCTTTCCGGCAGTCGCTCTTCCCGTGAACCGTACGCGACTGGAACAGGAAAGGGAGGTAATGACAGTGGCACGTAAAGTGCCCTCCGCCACACACCATTGGGTGGCTTGCGGAGTATAAATGTAGATGTAGATGTAGAACTGAATTTTCTTAAAATTTGATGTATATGGAAATAATAACCTGGAAGAGAGTGTCATGAATTGTTTATCGACGGGAGATATTTGTAGGATTTGTGAGCCTTGTGCTTGCAAGCTGTTCTCTCATTATAATTTACACATTAGTGCATACTGCAATCTCTATGTTGCATATTGCACTTTGCTGACACATGTAATGTGGAAAAGCACATTTTCTTCTTTAAAGCGTATATAGATTAAGCTTCGTGCAGAAGAACTCTTAGAAACATGTGGGTTATCTTAAACATTGAAACACAATTATTAATAACATTTATGTTGTGTTTTATGATAAAGCTATAAATGAGGTTGCCGTGTCATCCAAAACTCTGACGAAGTTGTTGACTGATTAGTCAAGTTTAAATAAAATTCTTCAGGTGCGGTAGCATCGCAGAAACGAATTCTGCACTGTTGAGGGCTTTTGTTGATCTCAATCAGTTTTAAAGGAATTGATGACAAAATATGAAAACTGGGGACTGTCCCTAGAAAACGTGGACGTCTGTTCATCTTAGTTAAGAGACTGAAAGTATAACAGGGGATCTTCATTATTATGCCGTTGTATGTTCGTGGTGGTGGAATGGGGGGTATCGCGAAGACGGATGGTAGTGAAAAGGAGAGGGGTCTTTTTCAATTCTCGTCTAGGGCGGAAAAACACCCGCCTACAGCCCGGTTATATGGAATCAGCGTAGTCAGATGTATCGTCGCGCAGGCGTTACAAAATGAGAGGATGGAGCTATCATGAGTTTGAACAAGCCCTTGACCACACAGTGAATAAGCTGCCAGATTTGTTAGAGTATCATAGCGGACTATCCAACGCGTCTGCAACGAACGGTGTAGAAATTGCAGCCACGTAATAAGGGATAAGGAAGTGACCTGAAGGGGGTAAATTACGGGTGGAAATTTTTTTCAGCCAATTTTTTTAAAAAAATTGGTTGATATGTTCCTTTTGAGTCCTTTGTCATTGATATAAAGTGTGCCATAAGTGTTAAATATGTTAAAAACTTGAATTACTTTATGGGGTTCTGGCTCACCGGAGAGCTTGAATGCAACCGATGTAATACTATAATAGTTACCGACGGAACAGGGCTCCGGTTAGTTTCGGACTGTGTCACAGATGCCATTAGTATCAACTAAAATACTATTCTCAACCAGATTTTTCTTCGTAACGTGATTGGTTTATGGTAAATTGTCTCAAAGCACTTGCTTGGCTCGAGCTGCTTAACGTATCATTTCGCTTGCTTTTCATACACAGTAAAACGTGAGTGCTTGATAATGGCAAAGAAATGTTTTTATAGAGATAGAGGAGGATCGGAAACTAATCTCCATTGCGCAAAAAACGCTTAGATTAGTGAGCGGAAGCCCGTTAATCGATATAATTTCGTGTAAATGAGTGTGTTTCGCCTTCGTCGAAAAATAGGCTAGCGGTATTGCGCTGGCATTGCCCGTCAAAGGTTTTTGCAATTTCAGTGTTAAAAAGGCTCGAGATAAACCTTAAACCTTTGTTGTTTTCTGAAAAAAAGAACAGCTTTGATGGAGGGTTCGAAGTCAATGTAATCAAACTCGCTTATCAAAACCTATAGCGTTCTTGCCGTTGACCTACAAATCCTGAAATTTGCCATTTGAAACGTCCCCTTTGAAAAATTATAAATGACTGTGCTGATAAGCCTCTTACGTTATTTGATTTTCAAACAGCTGAGCAAAACAAAACGTACTCAGACATTTCTCTCTTTACTTATTCTGATCATCACTAAACTGACACACAATTTTTTTTTGCGCAACGCAATTTGCCTTTCAATAATCCATACAAAAGAATGGCCCTGACTAACGATAACCTTTACTTTTCATGAATCATTTACCTCATAAAAATCTTCGTTACTCGAACTACTCCAATACAGCGAGCGCCAATACTTCCAGATAAATAAAAGATTCTAACTACTGAAGACACTAACCACTGAAAGGGATAGTCGGCTAATGAAACATTTTACTAGAGAACAAACAATGTATTTACGTTAATAGTGTTCAAAAGTCATTTATATATCAGTTCATGATATCCAGTATTATAAATTTCCTTTTTCTGACGGACACACGTCCAGATCGTCCGCTCTCAAAACTCTTCCATCTCTTTCCCCACATCCACCAGTGCTGGTGGCTCACCTCCAACTGCGCAACGCTACGCGCTGTTCTCATCCGATTGCCCAACACTACAGTAGTGAATATTTCAACAATGCCAACCAGCCACAGACTGCCCACACCACAGCACATACAGAGCGCTACGTAGCGTTACCAACATAAAACCTAAACAGCCTACTTACACATTGTATTCTCAATCCATCAAAAATCTCGGATCTGTAGGGATTTTGATCTGATTTTCAGTAGTAGGTAGGGTGATTGGCAATAAAGGACTTTGTATATAACATAAAAATATACTGGTGTCCAAAATTAAAGCAACAAACCGCTATTTTCCCGTCCTGTGTCTAATTCACTATAGAATTATAGAAACAACCATACGTCGGTACGATCGTGTTCTGCACGGAAGGTGGCATTCCGGTCAACGGACAACCATGCCAACGATAACGGCAGGTCATGTACGAACAAGTTATTGTTTGCAGGGTAGCCCGTCTTCACAGAAGTCTACGTCTAGTGTGGAATCATCAACATGCCACCTGGGCGTACGAACAGTAGACTGATGTTGTTTTCACAGATGAGTCCCGATTTAGTCTGGAGGGTGATTCTCAACGGATTCGCGAGTGGAGGGCATGTGGAACACCATTTCGGGACCCAAACTTGTGGAAAGAGACCGATATCGAAGAGGATCCCTAATGGATTGGGCAGGGATTATGTTGACCATTCGAACCCCATTCATGAAATTGTACGGGTGAATAGGCAAGGTTTAAGTGCTGTCAGGTATCGTGACGGGATCTTGGGACCTCATTTGCGGTTAATGCGACGTGCTGTGGGCCCAGGCTTCGTGTCGGTGGTCGATAATTTTCGACTTCATAGAGTACAGGTGGTTGATGCTTCCTTGGAAACGGAAGATAATGCACGTGTGGCGTCGCCTGCTCGCTCTCCCGACTTGAATCCCATAGAGCATGTCTGGGATGCACCTGGAAGACAGCTTGCATCACTTCAGCATCCTCCAACCACTCTACAAGACTGCAAGGAGCTCATTGGGAAGGATGGGCGTAATTACCTCGTCACGAGACTGATGACATCATTCACAACATGCCCCGTCGTTGTCAAGCCTGTGTTGCTGCCAGAGGTGGTCACACGGCATGATGAACACATTAACCAGTTGTCGGAATGTGTTTGCAAATCCGTTAAGTTGGAAAAAACGAAGAAAAATTTTGGGTATCGTTGTTTAGGGTTCTTTACATTGTTCCTACTTTATTATCACCTGATTATACTGTTTCGAGGCGAAATAAACCCAACATTGTAACATTTTCGTTTGTTGCTTTCTAGGCTCTTCTGTCCGGAACCGCGCTGTTGCTACGGTCGCAGGTTCGTATCCTGCCTCGGGCGTGGATGTGTGTGATGTCCTCAGGTTAGGTACGTTTAATTAGTTCTAAGTCTAGGGGACTGATGACCTCACATGTTAAGTCCCATAATCCTTAGAGCCGTATGAATGATTTTTTTGTTGCTTTAATTTTGGACACCAGCTTATTTCGCGTTAGTTGGCTTAGCTACGATGAACTGAAGTCTCCTGGCGCTGTGAAAATATTGCTTTTGGCATCTAGCAGTGATAACACTGGACTCGCTTTCTGGAAGATGGGGGTTCAAACCAGCGTCCGGCCATCCAGATTTACATTTTCTCTGCCTTCGCTAAATCGCTCCAAGCAAATGCCGGGATAGTTCCTTTGAAAGGGCACGGCTGATTTCCTTCCCTTTCCTTGACACCATCTGAGCTTGTGCTCCGTCTCTAATGACCTCGACATCGACGGGACGTTAAACCGAACCTTTATTTTTTCTTCCTTCCTTCCTTCCTTCTGTAGTTGACAGGCGTAGGACCGACCGTTTACAGCGCCACACCAGCGCTAACATTGCCGGTCTTTTACGAACTGCTCGTTCTACGTACAAATATACCCTGACAGTCTATGCCTGCGACGTGTACAGTAACTGAAATGTTTCAGAGCAAAGTAATACTGATTGTACTTCCATTGTTTGGCTTGAGGTTCTG
Source organism: Schistocerca americana (assembly GCF_021461395.2). Classification (NCBI taxonomy): domain Eukaryota; kingdom Metazoa; phylum Arthropoda; class Insecta; order Orthoptera; family Acrididae; genus Schistocerca; species Schistocerca americana. The sequence goes on from NC_060119.1 coordinate 203,753,098, forward strand.
ATATTCCAGCATTCCGCAGAAAAATTACACATTTGCATAACAACAGCCTGTGCCGGTTTCTTCCCTGGAAACATCCGTCAAGTTTTATCACCAGTCGCAACAGAAACGAAAGCAGAGAAAGATAAGACACACGGACTTGAAGTTTAGCATAGCATGTTATTATCAGTCCAAAATTAATAAAATTAATAAAAATCAAAGTACCATATGAAAAATTACACAAAAAATTTAAAATTAAAACACTCTTAAAGGTCTTGGTATTTCTGCAACCGTTATATAGCTATTGATATCAATATCAGGCAAAAATCGTCGAAATTCTCGATTCCTGGGATCGACGCAAAACCCTCAGAGCGCGAGCTCTACCCACACTGTTGCGATTATTTTAATTTTCCCACCTGACCGCTCCCAATTTACGACTTTACCGAAGTAAATACTGCGTCGTTTCCATTCCATTAACAATGTCATCAATGGAATGTTTGGAGGCTGCTATGTAACAACTGTTTTCTCAACTACTCTGGTGAAGAGACAGATAAACATTTCCTTTTAATACAGCAGTGAAAAGTTAACGGCATGAAAGGCAATTTATTTCTGAGAGGACCTTGATCAAACATTGACAACGCCGAGCAGTGGAGGTACGGCAGCCGACCTCTTATTCCGCCTCCGCCACTTCACGACGCCGCGAATCGCTTCCTTCCGCTTCATCCCTTTGCGCGTGCTTGTGTTCAGCCCTGCGCGTTGGACTGGCTGGCTACAAACACGCCGGGATTACAGAAATTAAATTCCGTGATTTCAGACAATTCAGAACGAACTCATTAACAACCTTCCCCCACCTCCTCCCAGTGGCGATCGAAGCGGAGTGAGTGCGAAATGAATTTGCTGTTAATGAAGCTGCTGCGGAAAGCAATTACGCGCACGATTCGGCGAAATTCTGCAGACTAATTCCACAGTATCTGAAAATCGGTAGCGGAGGATAAACTGCTATAAAGCTCCATTAATTCAGGTAACTCGTGAGCTAATCTTGTGTGACTCGTGCTGTAACTTCGCAATCAAGTTCCGGCCAACAATTGACACGCACAGGTCACGCTAAATGTCACTAAATTATATCGATTAGTGGTCTGCATGGAGTTGATAGATCACAGAAAGAAGCTCATCGTGTTTACTTCATAGCACAAACACACTTACAGCCGTAAATTTCGCGGCAGACCTTTAGGAACCTTCCAAACGTGAATGCTAAGCTCTGTTACTCATATTTCTTAGTTTATTTTGGAAGGTGTAGCGATACTCCTAATGTACATATCTCGCAAGAAGATTAATTCGAAAAAGAAGAAAATCAGTGAAAAATTAACGAAGGACATCAGTGCGAAGTAGATGTTGCTCAAACAACTAGTTTACGGCTAAAAATGATTGAAAATTAAGTGGGTATTTCAATAATGATAGCAAAAAATTAGTTGGGAAATTGCAGTAGTACTTGGAGAAGCTTCATAACGTCTGCAAGGGAAGAACGATTTTAATGAGGAGTAACAGCCTGATATGATTTCCATATCTTCCAAAAATTGCTATCAACGGAAACGGCACTGAAGACGTGTCTGTCACCCATTACTACTACATAATGCTAACAGAGAATTTGAAGAGCTACTTGCACTATCAGCTCTTTCTATAAGAAAATAAAATTAGTAATTCAGCATGAGGATAGTAAAGGCACAAATTCTCTTCATCACTGAATTTCTTCTTCACTTGATGCAATAGGCTTACAGCTTATTCTGTCTTCACTGAAGCCATCTGTGTCTCGGTGGCTGTACACCTCTCTTTGCTGACGATTTATTACTGATTATTTGTTTAACTAATCTGCCTTCCCCCACTCTGTTGATACGCTGTACCATTTTAAACATCTGTGCTCTCTATGAGACCTGAGTTTCTCCCGGTGTACACGATGTTAAAATAAATTAGGAGATGCAGCGGGGTGACGTCGTCTACAAGCGCTGACATTTCGGCAGGATCACATCCTGCCATTTTCAAGGCATAACTACAACAAGTGAGCATTGTGCAAGTGTATTTAACACCTCGGTTTGCAGAGAAGCATCAGGAAGGTAAAATGCTCTCTCTCTCTCTCTCTCTCTCTCTCACACACACACACACACACACGCACACACACACACACACACACGCAGTAAACAGTAGTGCCATCACACAAGCCAAAGTTGACCGACGTCACAAGCTTTCAATAGTGAAATTAATAATCAGCAGTTGAGGTAGCTCTAACTCTGTTTCTCTGGTTTTTGACAATTATGGATAACTTCTGACGTCGGTCATCTTTGGTTGTGTGATGACGGTAGATTTTGTGTGTGTGTGTGTATGTGTTTTATCTATCGGAGTTGCTCTGCGAATCAAGGTTGTAAATTTCCTTGCACAGCGTGTACTTGCTGCAGTTTTGCCCTGGAAATGGTACGATGTGGTCCTGTCGAAATATCGGCGGCTGTTGGCGACGTCACCCGGCTGCATTCCCGTAAGTTACTTCATTTACACTCGCTCTGGTTCATTTGTACAGTATATATTCAGTTGTTATCACATAACATTATTTTCTATTTGATCTCTGATAGTACGTTTCTTAAGCTTCCTTACAAATTTCTTTTTAGCCGTCAGTATTCTTCTTTTCTGTTTCTTAGTTCGCGTTCTGTGTGTATTATGTTCCTAAGTGGTATTATGACGTATAGCGGACGAGACGATGAGGTTTCTATTGCTGTAACAGATATGTTGAGTTCATAGTTCTGCTGAATAATGTTGGTGATTCCGTGATGAAAAGAACCTGTGCCTTTGTGATCCTCAAGCTGAATTATTAATTATATTTTCTTGTAGAAAAAGAAAAAATAGTACAAGTAGCTCTTCAGCCAATTCTCTGTTACCATTATGAATTAGTAAAGTGAGATATACATGTTTTCAGTACCGTTTCCTTCGATAGAAATTATTTTTGATGATATGGACAAAGATATCTGGCAGTGACTGTACATTAAAATCGTTCTTTCTATTGATAAACTGTTTGCATTAAAAATGTAATACTTACATGGCAATATTAAACGTGGATCATTGACTAAACTGAAGAAAAAAGAAAGCCTAATGAAGAACATAATGAATCGAAGAGAGTGTTGTAGGGTTTATACACTGAAGAACCAAAGAAACTGGTATACCGGCCCAATATCGTGTAGGGTCCCCGTGAGCAGAGTGGCGCAAGACGGCGTGGCATGGACTCGACTAATGTCTGAAGTACTGCAAGAGGGACCAAACACCATCAGTCCTGCAGGGCTGTCCATAAATCCGTAAGAGTGCGAGGGGACGGAGATCTACACTCCCGGAAATTGAAATAAGAACACCGTGAATTCATTGTCCCAGGAAGGGGAAACTTTATTGACACATTCCTGGGTTCAGATACATCACATGATCACACTGACAGAACCACAGGCACATAGACACAGGCAACAGAGCATGCACAATGTCGGCACTAGTACAGTGTATATCCACCTTTCGCAGCAATGCAGGCTGCTATTCTCCCATGGAGACGATCGTAGAGATGCTGGATGTAGTCCTGTGGAACGGCTTGCCATGCCATTTCCACCTGGCGCCTCAGTTGGACCAGCGTTCGTGCTGGACGTGCAGACCGCGTGAGACGACGCTTCATCCAGTCCCAAACATGCTCAATGGGGGACAGATCCGGAGATCTTGCTGGCCAGGGTAGTTGACTTACACCTTCTAGAGCACGTTGGGTGGCACGGGATACATGCGGACGTGCATTGTCCTGTTGGAACAGCAAGTTCCCTTGCCGGTCTAGGAATGGTAGAACGATGGTTTCGATGACGGTTTGGATGTACCGTGCACTATTCAGTGTCCCCTCGACGATCACCAGTGGTGTACGGCCAGTGTGGGAGATCGCTCCCCACACCATGATGCCGGGTGTTGGCCCTGTGTGCCTCGGTCGTATGCAGTCCTGATTGTGGCGCTCACCTGCACGGCGCCAAACACGCATACGACCATCATTGGCACCAAGGCAGAAGCGACTCTCATCGCTGAAGACGACACGTCTCCATTCGTCCCTCCATTCACGCCTGTCGCGACACCACTGGAGGCGGGCTGCACGATGTTGGGGCGTGAGCGGAAGACGGCCTAACGGTGTGCGGGACCGTAGCCCAGCTTCATGGAGACGGTTGCGAATGGTCCTCGCCGATACCCCAGGAGCAACAGTGTCCCTAATTTGCTGGGAAGTGGCGGTGCGGCCCCCTACGGCACTGCGTAGGATCCTACGGTCTTGGCGTGCATCCGTGCGTCGCTGCGGTCCGGTCCCAGGTCGACGGGCACGTGCACCTTCCGCCGACCACTGGCGACAACATCGATGTACTGTGGAGACCTCACGCCCCACGTGTTGAGCAATTCGGCGGTACGTCCACCCGGCCTCCCGCATGCCCACTATACGCCCTCGCTCAAAGTCCGTCAACTGCACATACGGTTCACGTCCACGCTGTCGCGGCATGCTACCAGTGTTAGAGACTGCGATGGAGCTACGTATGCCACGGCAAACTGGCTGACACTGACGGCGGCGGTGCACAAATGCTGCACAGCTAGCGCCATTCGACGGCCAACACCGTGGTTCCTGGTGTGTCCGCTGTGCCGTGCGTGTGATCATTGCTTGTACAGCCCTCTCGCAGTGTCCGGAGCAAGTATGGTGGGTCTGACACACCGGTGTCAATGTGTTCTTTTTTCCATTTCCAGGAGTGTATTCTGACCAGCTATTGGAAGGCGTCCTAGATATGCTCAATAACGTTAATGTCTGGGGAGTTTGGTGGCCAGCGGAAGTGCTTAAACGCATAAGAGTGTTCCTCGAGCCACTTTGTAGCAATTCTGGACCTGTAGGGTGTCGCATTGTCCTGTTGAAATAGCTCAAGCCGGTCGGAATGCACAATGGACTTGAGGCGATGCAGGTGATCGAACAGGATGCTTACTTATGTGTCACCTGTCAGACTCGTATCCAGACGTATCAGGGATCCCACATTACTCCAACTGCACTCGCCCCACACCATTACAGAACCTCCACCTGTTGACGTGCAGGCTCCATGCATTCATGAGGCTGTCTCCATACGTGTACGCGACCGCGCACTGGTTACAATTTGAAACGAGAGTCGCCCGACCAGGTAACATGTTTCCAGTCATCAACTGTCCAAAGCCTGTGTTGGCGGGCCCAGGTGAGGCGTAAAGCATTGTGTCGTGCAGTCATCAAGGTTACACGAGTGGGCCTTCGGCTCCGAAAGCCCAAATGGATGGTGTTTCGTTGTATGGTTCGCACACTGACACTTATTGATGGCCCAGCATTGAAATCTTCAACAATTTGCGGAAGGGTTGCACTTGTGTCACGTTGAAGGATTCCCTTCAGTCGTCGTTGGTCCCGTTCTTGCAGGATATTATTTCGGCCACAGTGATGTCGAAGATCTTAAGTTTTACCGGATTCCTGATACTCACGGCACACTCGCGAAGTGATCGTACGGGAAAATCCCCGCTTCACCACCACCTCGGGATGCTGTGTCCCATCGCTCGTCCGCCGACTATAACAGCACGTTTCAAACTCATTTAAATCTTGATAACGTGCCACTGTAGCGGGAGCAACCGATCTAACAACTGGCCCAGAAACTTGTTGTCCTATATAAGCGTTGCCGACCGCAGCGCCGTATTCTGACTGTTTACATATATCTGTATTTGAATACCCATGTCTATAAGAGTTTCTTTGGCGCTTCAGTGAATTAGGACATGAGTAGACACAGAAAACTCTAGTTGAAAACGTGATGTAAGTAATATACTGCGTGGGACATGTCCAAACGTTTGTATAAGGGGGATTCAGCAAAGCTCTTCGCCTCAGATAATTCCTGAACCGTTTCAGATATCGGAATTCTTGTTTTAGCTAACTGAATTGTGAAAAAATTCTATCGAAATAATTTAGGAGTTAAACTGCTAATAATAGATTATTGGCCATAAAGCCATACTCCAACGCATAATCCTTTGCCTAACGTTTCGTCTTACACTATCATCAGAGGCTCTATCGACCCGAATAGCTGTTACAGAGTAAAAGCAAGCTCAGCAAGCCGAACGTATGTATCCACGCAACGGTCTGTTCGTGACATCATCAAACCGCTGCCCAAAATCGCGATGTCGCGCCGACGTGTGTTATGGAGCTAGTGGCGGGGAAGAGTTGGCGCTGTTTGTTTCATTTAGCACCTGGTCTGATTTCAAACGTTCTTCTTTTCTGTGAATTTGTTTTTGTGCTTTTGAATTTTTGCGCTTGAGTAAGTGTGTAACAAGTTTCTGAGTCGTTAAAGCCTCTGGTAAAGTCTGCAGCAGTGGAAGACGAAACGATAGGCAGAGAGTTATGCCTTGGACCACGGCGATATAAGCAACAACGCAAACACCGGCAATGAAAGCCTGCGTTGTAAGATTTATGTACAGTCTCTTCTCATAGTTACATTAATTACAGAGATGTCGATATGGTGTTCTTTTCTTATTAACTGAACTATAAAAATTTCTGTAGTCTTCATCGTAGATCTGAAAGAGACGAATCAACGGCGCTTCAGTCTTAAAAGTCTGTTCATTAGCTTCAGAGAAATTATGGTGACTAGAGCTTAGAATTTATCTGTTTTGGATTTGAAACCGATAGCTATCTTATGCGGAAGTTCAAGCAGTTATACGGAAATACCGCTTCAGGGCTAATGGAGCGTTTCAGCTGGACGTAGTTAAGGAGAGTTTACTTACCAAAGCGGAATAATAGCGAAAACTAGTACTAGGCAAAATGGTTCAAATGGCTGTGAGCACTATGGGACTTAACATCTCGAGTCATCAGTCACCTAGAGCTTAGAACTACTGAAACCTAGGTAACCTAAGGATGTCACACACATCCATTCCCGGGGCAGGATTCGAACCTGCGATGGTAGCAGTCGCGCGGTTCCGGATTGAAGCGTCTAGAGCCGCTCGGCCACAGTGGCCGGCTATACTAGTTACTCTTGGTTGCATGTAGTTCGATCGACACGGCAACTGGAAGGCTAAAGATTTCAGTAGCGTTTCTTCAACGAAGCAATTATCAATCATGTAGCTTACAATAACTCCGCACCAAATGGTGACACTCCACTGCCGCTGATATTCAACCTGCCTCACCCAGTGTAGATTCTCAACGGTAAAATAATGGAAAGTCTTAACATTCAGCCTTCAATGACTGGTAATTTTTTTGAAGAAAGAACCTACTTCACTGATGATGCATCAGAACCGTGCGAGAGATTTCCCTGCATCTTCTGCAGTCCCACTGGGTGAGCCGCTGCTAAGATTAGACTTAATTCGGATAGAGGCTCTTACCGCGGGAAATGCGAAGAAGGTTGCGCTGGCGTATTACTGAGGCACTCGATGTTTCTGTCAGCTAACGTGTGGGTTATGAGCGGCAGCTGCTGCAACCGTAACCAACACCCACGGTGGCCCGAACCACCTAAATATATTAGTAAGATGAGAGGTTGTGAAAAGAGCTGTCACACCCCAGATAGGCATCAACCAAACGGACCTGTAGAAGCGTCCACCACTACGAGAATACACGAATTGCCTTCTTTCATCCTGGGAAGCAGGCCCACATAATTAACAAACAATTTGTCCAATAGATGCTTTTCCCGTTCCGACTGCAGCAATCCCCTCACCAGGAAGTTACTTGGTTTTCCCTTCTTACAGTCTCGGCATTCTTTCACTAAACCTCTAATGTCTTTATAAAGTCTCGGCCAGGTCAACTGCTGCTTGAACTTCTCTATGGTTTTATAAAGACCTAAATGCCCTCCTCCTACAAGAGAGTCATGGAATTACCGGAAGAACGGAATAACTCATGTTCGTGGAGACAAATTCTAGCTTCCCCAGACCTAACCCTGCGGTTACACAGAATTCCTATCCATCTAGTATTTGCTTCCTGAGCCCTCCACCCCCACCCCACCCACAATGGGTCTTGTTCAGTTTTCAAATTTTTAAACTATTTGGATACTTTCGCAAAGATCGTGATTACTAGGTGACTGTTGCCGTTTCCTCACCAAGCTCGTACCGTTGGAACATCCTGCTAAGGGCGTCAGCAACCTTATTACCAGATCCCTTAACTTGCCGAACCTTAAAGTGGAAAGCCGAATTTCGGACCGCCCATCTCGCGATACGCCCTCTCTTCCTACGACTAGCTAGGACCCAACGAAGGGCTTGATTATCCGTCTCTTGGTCAAATTTACGATATTCGAGATAGAACCAAAATTTTTCCAGACAAAATAGCACAGTTAACGCTTCGCACTCATATACCGAGTAATTGAGCTCACTCCCCTCCAGACGGGAAGAAGCAAATGCTAATGGGCGCCTGATATCTTGATCTTCCTGTAAAACACCTGCCACCACACCAGTACTGCAAGCATCAGTCTGGACCACAAATCTTTTCTTAAAGTCACGTACGGCCAAAACCAGTGGGTTGGCAATCGCAGTTTTAATTCCTTCAACGGCAGCCTGCTGACTTTCCGCCCAAACGAATTTCTTATTATTTCTGCGTAACAGATTTAACGGAGATTCAAGTTGTCCAAAGTTTGGTAAAAATCTGCGGAAATAACTAGCCATCCCTACAAGTCGGTCCGCAGCTCGTGGTCGTGCGATAGCGTTCTAGCTTCCCGCGCCCGGGTTCCCGGGTTCGATTCCCGGCGGGGTCAGGGATTTTCTCTGCTTCGTGATGACGGTGTTGTGTGCTGTCCTTAGGTTAGGACATAGATGTTAAGTCCCATAGTGCTCAGAGCCAGAGCCCTATAAGTCGGGCAACCTCCCTTTGATTTCGTGGCTGCCGAAAATTCCTCAACGCATTAGTGCGTCCCCGATCAATGCTAATTCCGTCACCGGATACCAGGTGACCCAAAATTTACACTTGGCGCTTAGCCAAGGTCTTGCTTGAGGGTTTCACAGTCAGCCCCGCATCCCTGAGCCTGGATAGTATCTTCTGTATGTGCTCTAAATGCTCTTCAAAGGAGGCACTAAATATGACTACATCGTCCAAATACTTGAAGACACAAACTTAAAATCGCCTAAAAGTTTATCAAATAAACAGGATAAAATTCTGCACCGGCTGACAAACCAAACGGAACCCGGTTGAACCCATATAAATTCCAATCCTTGGTGAAGGCGGTGAGATGCTTAGATTCCTCCATTAAGGGTATCTGGTTATAAGCCACATTAACTTCTAACTCCGTAAACCAAGGTTCTCCAAAAAACCGGGTGCAACAGTTGTGGAGATCAGGCAGTTGCACCGATTCCAAGAGCACCTTTTTATTGAGAAGCATGTAATCAACCACAGTTCGGAATTCCTGTCCCTGATCTTTAGGTGGTAAGAAAATGGGGGAAGCCTATGGGGAGGTGGACAGTCTTATCACTACGTCTTTTAACAAGTCCTCAATTTTGGGCTACAATTTCTTTATTTTAGGTGGTGACAATCGATATGGATACTGGCGAACCGGCACATCAGCCATGACACGAATATGGTATGTAATGACGTCTGTGACTTCCAACCTCTCACAAAGTACGTCAAGAAATTCTCCCAAACATCACTTATTTGTTTCCCTTCTTGATTAGAGAGGTGGTCTACCCCAGGCAGGCACGTGTTACTACTGGTGTCACGTCCCATCCCCATATGTGTACATGAACAAAAGGCTATTCGATCTTTGGGGGAAAATTTGAAATAAAAGGTTGGGGTACCAAAATCTAACACCATACCGGTCTTACGGATGAAATTATGCCCTAAAATTAAGTCAGGATCCAGTCCATTAACTAATAAAGACTTGACAGGCCATGAAAATTCACACATGGAAAGATTTCCCTGCCGCACAGAGGTAACACTCGGCCATTGGCCACCCGACATCTCTCAGTCGAGGGACGTAGTGTAGATAATAGTATGTCCATATTCAATAAACCACACACAGAGTTGCCTGAATCTTGTAACCCACGCAACGGTTCATGCCCTATAGCCGCACAAACAAATGATAAGGTACGCGTGGTGGCTGCCTGATTACGAGTTCACCACCTCTGTCTCCGAGGATGCGACCCCGACCCCGCCTGGCGTCCTTTCTCAGCGCGAGGCGTCCTTGGATCCGGCAAACCTCGTACTAAATGGTTACGTGCACCGCGTCTAAAACCTGATTTCATTCTACTGCGTGCTATACCTATCATCCTACGTTCTGGACCGGAGTTAGATAATATTTTCAAAGTAAAACTCACTGTCAGTTATTAAGAACGCTCTGAAGGAACGTCGTAAAACATTACTTGTGAACACTTATTATAAGAGAAAAAAATGTTCAAATGTGTATGAAATCTTATGGGACTTAACTGCTAAGGTCATCAGTCCCTAAGCTTACACACTACTTAACCTAAATTATCTTAAGGACAAACACATAGAACCATGCCCGAGGGAGGACTCGAACCTCCGCCGGGACCAGCCGCACAGTTCATGACTGCAGCGCCTCACACCGCTCGGCTAATCCCGGGCGGCTATTATAAGAGAACTTCACCCTGTGGAACAACAACATCCAGCTAAAATACCGGGTGATCAAAAAGTCAGTATAAATTTGAAAACTTAATAAGCCACGGAATAGTGTAGATAGAGAGGTAAAAATTGACACACATGCTTGGAATGAGGAAAAAAAAAATCACAAAATGCACTGGACAGCAAAACGTCAGTGACTGCGCATGACAATCATGTATAAAAGGAGCTGTAATGAGAGAGAGAATCAGATGCGCCAGCAGTCGCAGCATGTTTACGTTACTTGAAAAGGCGCTTTTAGTGAAGCTGTATTATCGGAATGGGGAATGTGCTAGTTCAGCGTTACGATCCTATCGCCATGGGAAGGAGATTCGAACGGGTAAAGGTCCGTTGCAGCTGTGACGAGAATGATTTCGAAGTTCGAAGCCACGGGTTGTTTAGACGATAGACCCCGTAGTGGCCGACCGAGCACAAGGCGTAATGCTGCTGAGACAATTCAGGAAGAAATGGAGATTGTAGCGGGTTCGTCTATGCACGGGGAAGTTAGCGCTCGTGCAGTCGCACGTAGCACGGGCATTCCTTACACTACTGTTTGGTTGACACTTAGGCGTACCCTCCGATGCTATCCGTACAAAATCCATCGGCATCATGAACTGTTACCTGGCGATTTAGTGAAGCGGAAGGCACTTGCGGTGTGGGCGTTTCAAAAGATGGCGGAAGATTGGTTGAGTAACGTGTTGTGGACCGACGAAGCTCATTTCACGCTCCGAAGGTCTGTCAACGCCCACAACTGCAGAATTTGGGCTACCGAAAATCCTAGAACTGCCGTGGAAACTCCATTGCACGACGAGAAAGTCACGGTATGGTATCTACGGTTATCGGGCCTTTTTTCTTCGAGGAAATGCGTCATTCTGGTTTTGTAACTGCTGGATGGCGCTCCACCCCATATTGCTAGACGGGTGAAAGATCTCTTGCGCGCGTCGTTTGGTGATGATCGTATGCTCAGCCGCCACTTACGTCATGCTTGGCCTCCCTGGTCCCCAGACCTCAGTCCGTGCGATTATTGGCTTTGGGGTTACCTGAAGTCGCAAGTGTATCGTGATCGACCGACATCTCTAGGGATGCTGAAAGACAACATCCGACGCCAATGCCTCACCATAGCTCCGGGCATGCTTTACAGTGCTATTCACAACATTATTCCTCGACTACGGCTATTGTTGGGGAATGATGGTGGACATATTGAGCATTTTCTATAAAGAACATCATCTTTGCTTTGTCTTACTTTGTTTTACTAATTATTGCTATTCTGGTCAGATGAAGCGCCATCTGTCGGACATTTTTTCAACTTTTGTATTTTTTTGGTTCTAATAAAACCCCATGTCATTTGAAGGATGTGAGTCAATTTGTACCTCTCTACCTACATTATTCCGTGATTTATTCAGTTTTTAAATTTATACTGACTTTTTGATCACCCGGTACATCAATAATGACCCGGTCTTTCAAACACAGAAACGAACAGCTTAGTACAACAGGTTGTTCAGATTATGACTAACGACTGAGAAAATGCAATAACAATCAAATAATACAACCGGTTAACAGATAAATCTAACCGCAGGGTCACTCTTTTGTTTAACAGCAACATGTGTCTTAGTACAATTGTTCCTGCCATATTTACGACCCATAACTGATTAATTAGAACATTAATGACCCGGTACAAACCAGAAAGGAAAGACAGTTTAATAGCTAGTGTCTTAGTACAATACTACTGCCTATATGTACGACCAAAGTGCTGACCGAGTAAAATTCTTAGGTTCGGATCGAAACCAGAAAATAATGAGGGCAGGTAGACAATGAAACAAATCACCATGAGGACTACAGAATGTAGTTCCGTCGCAGCAGCTACTGAGTGGTGCCGATGAACGCCCGGTAGAAGATTGCAGCCAGGTTACGAGCGGTTGTCCGACACGAATGCTGACAACCAACCGACGGAATGTCGGCCTGCTGCTTGCAGTCGACGCTGACTCCGATGAAGTACTTCACTATCTTCGCTCTGCGCAGGCCCTCCTTGCGCAGCTCGTGGTTTCGGCCGCTCGGACCTCGTGACCACCTCTTGTTGCGACGCAACCGCCAATGTGCAAACTTCGTGTCTCTCTGTTAGGCCAGCGAACTCCGTCTACGTATCGGCAAGCAAAGACCTTCTAAGGGCACAACACACAGAGGCCAACTGTTCCTCATAGATACTGGCAAAGGGGCCGCAAGAGGGATGGTCGATACTACCCTCGAGCCAGTGCCGCGAGACCGAACAGTCTACTAACTCAATGGCGCCACGGCTCAGTCACCAGGAGTACACTATGCCGCAATCTAAAGTCGGATTGTCACCTTATGACGATAAAAAAGCCATTTGTGATGATGGAATCGAAACCCTCCCGTACTCACACTATTTACTTGAAGCACGAGAGGGGTCGGGGACTCCAATGGTGTAAATCAGAGTGAGTGAGTGACTTGATGAGTGAGAACTTGTACCTAATAGTATGTCTCACATTCATCGCGTTGATTGAACAGGTCGCAATGCTTCCGCAAATACGACTCGGCATAGACTATCTTTCTTGTTGATTCACTCATCAGAATTGAATTTACAGACAGACTATAAGTGTACGAAAAAGAGAAATTTGCCGAGCCGAAAGTAATAATGAAGTAATATGTGTCTCCGTATACTTCAATAATTTTGGAATATAAGGAATGGGCGGAAAAATCGGTGGAGCCGTTGCAAGAATTATATCTGCACCCTGGGCACACCATGCTCAAAATGCCCTTACAGACGCTACCTGAAGCTTCTAGACCATTTTAAATCGCAGATTTGCACGTCTGAGAGCCATTTTCGGAGACACAGAAAGAAAATAAGCATTACCGAGTACTGATTAAGTCTCAGGCTTTCTAGTCTTGGTACCAATGACTTACATTAAAGTTATGACCCTAGGTAAGGCGTTTGTTACACATGTGTTCTACCTCTCGGTAGACTTTTTGGCATACCCACAGATTCACAAGGAACATATTTCTTGGATTCATTGTTTGGGGAAGTTCCAAATCTTTTGAGAATCAAGAAATTGAGGGCGACACACTTTCACGCTCAGAAGGAGGAAGTGGGTAGCGTACACATAGAGCCATTACTAAGATGTTACCCTATTATGTCAATAAAACCCACAATGACTGTTGTAAATATTTGCCTAAAAGACTCGAATCCACGAGTCAACTGAAGATAGTCCCTACAAGACTTTGAATGGTTGAAATAGAAAAATTACTGGCAGGAATTGGCTCAGGGGAAATGAAAGGATTGGTGTAAAGAGCTAAAATTGTTGAAAGAAAAAGAACAGAATAATGGAAAGACGGTCTACGGTTAAACCTGTCTGCAGTATAACTCGGTTCTATTGAGAAATCTCGCATTTAGAAAGGGGAAAAAGTATGAATTTGCCCCCAACTTACGAGGGGGCTTATCTTGCGTCTCTCATCACCTCTGAATGCTGAGTTCCTGTTATCGCACTGCAATCATACTTTTGGCACATTAAAGCCATGTCTTGGTCATCTAATAATGGTGTTTTGAATACCGTTTGGACATTGAGCTGTGACGTGTCGAATCGTGTTTGCGTAGTGTATTGCGCTGTTTTTCAACGACCTTTCAATATGCTTAAAATGAAAATGAAAGTTAAAGCTACTAATCCTTGCTTTATATACAGATGTCATTGCCAGAATACTCAAACACAATTATGGCCCCAAAAACACTCTGATGCTTTGCTGTGGGCAAAAGCGAAAAAGGTTTCCGCAAATAGCTTTTACACACATCAGAGCAATAAATTTCAGTGGAGCATGAATTAATAAAGTTCTCAGCTATTTCACTCGGGAATGGATTAGCTTGTATGTAAAGGTGTATTACACTGTTGCTGATATTCAATTTGCCACCAGCCTGTATTTTTAATTCATGTCCATGATCGCTGTCATGGTAAACACGGTAAGCTGTGACGGCAATGTCCGTCCGCTACGATTACTGTTTTTGCAAAAAAAAAACAAGAAATTTTGTAATTACACATTTACCTTTAACCTTGGATGTAGATTGAATGAACTTTCTAAGCAGGCTTGAAGAGCCGTAATTGACGAAATTAGTTAGGCCGATAGCAGTAGCGGCCAACAATAGACAACTAAAGCTACGTAAAACGTATCAAGGCATATTTGTTATTTAAAGAGTTATAGAGTATTGTACTTTACCTAATTAATAATTATTGATGGTAATATTTACCATTTCTCATACATACTTGTGTAGTTTTGTTAATAAGCATGGTTCTTCAAACCATGAAAGTTTAAGGGCCCTCATGGGCTTGGCTAGTTTGTTAATGAAGCAAAGCAAAGGGTCCTTCGAAGCCAGTTATTTGCATTCTGTTTAATTGCTTCAAACTGAGCTAAAGAAAGAAATATTTACTGTGATAGCTGTTCTGTTGGAAGTTGGTTAATGTACAGGCAGAGAGACACTGTCCTAAGAAATGGTGTTATACAGTATCATCATTAATTGACCCCATGCTTTAAGTGAGAATCATTTCATGCTCTTCCCTGTTTAGTATTGTTGTTGGCTTCATGTGTGTTGATGACTGGTTTTGTAAACTGCTGCATCTAGTTCATTTAAGGTACCTGTTGTTCAGAGGCACATGTTACTGTTCGTTGTCTCATTGGCCATTTTTTTGTCTGACTTTCTAGTTAGTAGTACATTTATCTGCAAGGTTAAGTTACTGTGTTTTAGTGTGAACAGATATGAAGAAAGAGTTTAGTGTGTGTGTCAAGGAAGGTTAGGTTTGCCTTAGCATTGGCTTGTGCTTTATTATATTGTTTGGCACAAGAATGCTTAATTACGCTGGCGACCAATATTAATACGTAATATTACAATTTGCTTTTGCGCTGGTAGAACGTCTGTTCCTGACCCACCTGTTTACTGTTGGTTATACTCTGCAGGAGTGTTTCGGTAACGAATCCCAGTCTGACTGCTCTGTTCCCATTAGATTATCTCACGGTCACAACTTTCTCAAAAATTTCTCGCAGAGGATTAACGTTAGCATCGACAGCCGTTTAAGGTGGTCGGTGTTACCGTTACACTCCCACCAAGGAAAACTACCTGGTAGTATCGGGGATTGAACCAGAGTCCGACGAATGGCAGTCAGTCACACGGATAACTCTGCCACTATATGGAACTTAATTTTCATCTTAAGGGACCTTAGTAGCTCTTAGCATTTGATGAGCTTTATTTTGTAATCAAAGTTTAATTAATGATAATAAAAAATTAAAACCACTATTTTCGGATTTATCCACGGAAGTTCAATTATCACGGAAAGGAAACTAATTCTCTGAATACGCTTTTGCCATCTCAAATTGAATTTTGTGTAATGAAGTTCAGTTTCAAGGAACTGTTCCATAATAACTTTATTTGTGTTCCCATGGTGTACCGTTCATAAACTTTGATACGACTGCTGCAGATACCAAACCGTTTGTACTGTTAGCCCTTTGACTGCTCTGGACGAGTTAAAACTGCCGCAGCTACTATCCTCAGTGGTTCTAAACATGTTTAAGTTCGTCTTTCGTCCTTCCGTTATGTGCTCTAGGCGTGTATACGCGCGAACCCCTTGCTGCTGCCTTTGTGCTCCTGACGTGTTAATGCTGCCGGCCACTCAGGTCTCGGTGTGTCCTAAACGCATTGTTGTGGTCCCTGCTGCAGCTGAGTTTGTTTGTTCCTCTCCAACAATTCGTCCACAGTGCACCTGTTGCGGGCAGTCACTACAAAGTGAATCGTGGGAGAGAAATCGTGTGTTGACTTCCTGTTGCCATCTGGAGTGTTCAGACTGCACGCTATCTCGGGCTCTGACTTTCAGCTAACAACGACGAAAATCCGTTCCTATACCTTTCTCGGACTTGATTCTGACACAACATTAACTTCATCTTATGACTCGCCAAGACCGACTAATGGCCTCAAAGACCGACCTGGACATGGCCATTTCTATACCGTAAACTGTATAAATTGGTTTTATTACTTTTTAACCAATTCTTTAATTTGAAAAATCTTTTCAAAAGCACACATTTTCGAAATGTGACGAGATCCCTTCGAAAGTTGTGTATAACATTTGCCAAATATCTTGTTTCGGTATCTCGAGCCATTTACGAATACGAGAGGTATCACGTCTAATGCGACTCATCATTTACTCCAAATAGGTCTTTAAACGACCTAAAAAATATTGCTTTTTTCTGAGTTCGCAGTCTTTTGACTGCTTGGCCAGCCACGAATTCCTTTGCTGTTCCAACGTTTTCATCTCCGAGTAGCACTTGTAACCTATATCGTGACCTATTTGCTGGATGTATCCCAATCTCTGTCTTCCTCTACGGCTTTTACCTTCTACAGCTTCCTCTAGTACAATGTGAGTTATTCCCAGATGTCTTAACAGATATCCTATCGTATTGTTCCTTCTTATTGTCAGTATTTTCCATATATTCATTTCCTCGTCGATTCCTTACCTTTTCAGTTCATTTAATTTTCAACATTCGTCTGTAGCACCACAACCCAAATGTTTCTGTTCCAGTTTTGCCATAATTCATGTCTCACTGCCATACGATACTGTGTTCGAAATGTACATTCTCAAAAATATCCTCCTCTAACTAAGACATATTTTTGAAACTAGTAGACTTCTCTAGGCCAGGAATGTCCATCTTAGTCAGTGCTAGTCTCCTTTTATGTGTTCTTTGCTTCGCCTGCCTTGTTTTTTTTTTTTTTTTTCCTTGTTTTGGTGCCTAGCTAGCAGATTTTCTTAACTTCATGGACTTTGTGGTCACCAATTGTGACGCTAAGTTTTATTCTCAATCCATATCCTATACCCCTTAGACCATTTTATTTAGCAGTTTCTGTAATTCCTTTTCGCTTTCACTGAGGATAGCAATGTCATCAGCGAATCTTAAAATTGATATCCTATCACCTAGATTTTTAATCCCACTCATGAATCTTCGTTTTATTCATGCCGTTGCTTCATATAGATTGAACAGTATTTTTGAAGGCTATATCCCTCTCTTACACCCTTTTTAACCTGTGCCCTTCTTTCTTGGTCTTCCACTCTTACTGTCGCCTCTTGGTTCTTGTAAATATTTTACTTTCTCCGTCTTTCTCTATAGCTTACCCCTATTTTTCTCAGGATTTCGGGATTCTTGCACCACTTTACATTGTCAAACGCTTTTTTCAAGTCGACGAAACCTAAGAAAGTATCTTTATTTTTCTTCAGTCATGTTTCAGTTATCAATCGCAACGTCAGAACTGCCTCGCTGGTGCCTTTACCTTTCCTAAAGCCAAACTGTTCATCATCTAACAGGTTCTCACTTTCCCATGCTTCCGTATATTTTTATTATCAGCAATTTGAATGCAAGACCTGTTAAGCTGAATATGCGACAATTACCGCACTTGTCGGCTCTTGCTATTTCGGGAATTGAGGGTATGTGTCTCCGAAAGTCTGATGCCATATCGCCAGACATTTATATTCTACACACCAAGGTGAATAATCGTGGGTATGTGTCTCCGAAAGTCTGGTGGCATATCGCCATATACCAAGCTGAATAATCGTTTTGTTGCTATATTCCCCAATGATTTTAGAAATTCTAATGGAATGCTATCTATATCCTCTGCCTTACCTGATTTTAAACTTACTAAAGCTCTTCTGTATTCTGATTCTTATCCTGCTCCTCCACTCTCTTTCCTATCGACTCTTCTTACTTCTTCTTCTGTCATCAGATAAGTCCTCCCCTCTTAGGGACCTTGTATGTCTCTTTCCGCCTGTCTGCACTATCTTCTGCACTATTTCTGTTACAGACCTTGGGTTTAACTGCACTGAAGGTTGTTTAGGCTTTTCTACGTACTGAGTGAGTCCCACCGACAATCATTTCTTTTTCGATTTGTTGATATTTTTGGCCTTAGCTACTCATCACTTCCCTTTTATTTCATTTCTAAATGACTTGTCTTTTTACCCGGAACGTTTTCGTACTTTCTTCTTTCGTCGACCAACTGAAGTATTTCTTCCGTTACGCATGATATCTTTGCAGTTACCATCCTTGTACCTACTTTTCTGTCTCCAACTTCTGTGATTGCCTTTATTAGAGAGATGTTCATTTCTCTTCAGCTGAAATGGCTATTCGTTAACGGAGATCTATAGCCTCAGAGAACTTCAAGCTCATTCTTTCATTCCTTAGTACTTAAGTATCCCACTTCTTTGGGCATTGATTCTTCCTGACTAGTCTCTTAAACTTCTGCCTAATCTTCTTCAGTACCAGAATTTGATCTAAGACTATATGTATCCCTCGGTATGCCTTCCAACCCAGTATTTGGTATTGCAATCTCTGATTGACCATGACGTAATCTATCTGAAATTCTTGTGTTTTTTCCGGCCTTTTTCAATTATACCTGCTCCTCTTGTGATTCTTGAACAGAGTGTTCCATATTACCATCTGAAATTTATTACAGAACTCAATTAGGCTTCCTCCTTTCCCCTTCCTATTGTCAACCCCATATTCTCCCCTAACCCTTTCTTCTACTCCTTTCCCTGCAACCGCATTCAATTCCCCACCAGAACTAGATTTCCATCTCCCGTTACGTACTGAATTACCCTCTCAATATCCTCATATACTTTCTCTATCTCTTCATTCTCTGCATGCGACGTCGGCACGTAAACCTGAACTCTTGCTGACGGAGCTGTTTTTCTGTCGATTCTTATAATAACAACTATATCACTCGATTGTTATATTATTATTTATTCCGCTGCTTTGATGATGTTTTCGTGGAAACAAAGATAACTGGTACAGCAACAGAATCAATCGTAACTACCTTATTACTCTGTAAGGATCCAGAAAACACCAAAGACCCTTAAACCAACCACATAGAAACATCCCTGAACAACCACTGACAAGTTTACGGTGGAATTTCAGTTCATACTATGTACATATTTCTCCCTTTCAAGATAAAAGTCCCTCTTTGTCACTTTTTTTCTTTTCCTTTCTCGGTTCGTCTTACCAATTGCCTCCTCCCATCTACATTATTAGAGGTCTGCCAAGTTCGTCTTCCTCTTCCTTTCCATCTCGTCTCCCGTCTGTTGCTGCCACTTCCCACTGTCAAACTCCTTCTGCTTGTAATTTATGTCCTTTTATCAACATTTTATAAAAAGTATTAACGGCATTTTGTCTACTGAAACTGATGTTTCTACACTTTGATACATCTATGTTCGTATTTCCGATTACTAGATTCCACAAGTAAGATACGTACAAACTGTGTGTCATAAAGAACATACACTGAAGTGACAAAAATAATGCGACATCTCCTAATATCCTGTCAGAACTCCTTTTGCCTGGCATAGTGTAGCGATTCGACGAGGCATGGACTCGACAAGTCCCCTGCAGAATTATTGGTCCATGCTGCCTCTATAGCCATCCGAAATTGCGAAAGTGTTGCCGATGCAAGGTTTTATGTACGAACTGACCTCCCGATTACGTCACATAACCATTCAATGGGCTTTATGTCGGACGATTTTGGTGACCAAACCATTCGCTCAAATTGTCCAGAACGTTCTTCAAATCGATAGCGAACTATTGTGGCGTGATGACATGGCACATTGTCATCCATAAAAATGCCGTCGTTGAATGGCTGCAAGTGGTCTCCAAGTAGCCGAGCATAAACATTACCGGGCAGTAATCGGTTCAGTTGGACCACAGGAGCCAGTCCATTTCATGTAAACACAGCCCACACCATTATGGAGTCACCACCAGCTCGCACAGTGCTTTGTTGACAACTTGGGTACATTGCGTCGTGGAATCAAATCGTTCAAATGGCTCTGAGCACTATGGGAGTTAACTTCTGAGCTCATCAGTCCCCTAGAACTTAGAACTACTTAAACCTAACTAACCTGAGGACATCGCACACATCCATGCCCGAGGCAGGATTCGAACCTGCGACCGTAGCGGTCATGCGGTTCCAGACTGTAGCGCCTAGAACCGCTCGGCCACCCCGGCCGGCTATCGTGGAATCTGCGCCACACTCGAATCCTACCACTAGCTCTTACCAAGTTAAGTCGGGACTCATCTGACCAAGTCATAGTTTTCAAGGTGTCTATGGTCCAGCCGATATGATCACGAGCCCAAGAGGGACGCTGCAGGCGATGTCATACTGTCAGCAAAGACACACGTGTCAGTTGTCTGCTGCGATAGCCCTCTAGCGCCATATTTTGCCACACTACCGTAACGTATAAGTTCATCGTATGTCGCACATTGATTTCTGCGGTTACATCACACAGTGTTGCTTGTCTGTTAGCACTGGCTACGCAAACACCGCTGCTCTTGGTCGTCACGTCAAGTGAAGGTTTACGGCCACTGCGTTGTCCTTGGTGAGAGGTAATACCTCAAACGTGGCATTCTGCGCAATAGTACCTCCATCTGTGTATGTGAATATAACTATCCCACGACTTTTGTCAACTTAGAGCGAAATATGAAGAAAACTTTCTTCGTTGTGAGACAGGGCTTCATATACCTAAATCAGTTACGATAAACAAGCCGATAAACGACAAAATAAATAACTTCGCCGTCACTTTCTATAAAATAATTTAGACTGGGGGTTAGTTAATAACGTTGTGTATGGAATGACAATGTGGTACTTTTAACTGTGCCGTTTTGATATTACCAGTTTACTGTCTTATCATTCCACGTATGCCAGGTTATTATTGTAAGAATCCATTATTCACGGTAAATGATGACAGCCAAAACAGTTGCAGGATAAAGATTTATTAAAGTTCTTGACCACGGTTTCGGTATATATAAATATACCCTCATCAGAAGTAAAATATCTAAAATTACATCCTGCAATGGAGATCAATAAAACATTTGTGCCAAAGGCGTCATCAGTAGTTAAAACATCATCTCCATTTATGCAACATAATTATGGACAGAGGGTCGATGCGAACACAGCTTAGCATCAGAACTTCTTGAAATCTTGAAGTAATCCATTACTTAAGAAGTGCTTGGGTTATGAAGTTCGTCCACACTATGCCTCATCAGAAATTTACGTGTTACGCATGGGACTAAGAGTTTACTTGTGTGTGTGTGTGTGTGTGTGTGTGTGTGTGTGTGTGTGTGTGTCAGAGAGCGAGCGAGCTAGAAAGAGAGAGAAGAGAGAGAGAGAAAGAGAGAGAGAGAGAGAGAAAGCCTGACCGAGGAACCGCAAGAGAGCAACAGTTGCCCGGTGCTGGACTCCCCACCTCCGGGATTTAATGCATACAGGAGAGGCGGTAATGGTGGCGGATGTGATGCAAATGGGCCTTCATTACGTACGACTGGGAGCGAGCAGCGTCCGGGCAGGGCGTGGGCGAGCAGAAGTCTGGCCCGCGGCGATCAGCCGCCTCGTCCTGCCGGCATTAGCATTCACTGGTGGAGTGCCGATAACGTATGAGCACCATGCGCAACGTATTTTGCCTCGCTAAAAGGTGCACATCCTACGCTCCTCGTTCACGAGTGCCCTCAGGAGAAATACTGCGTGTAGTTCATCGTATGCTGCGCCGCCTCACTCATCAGGGATATTATTCTGTGAAAGATAATTCGATACTTAGGCTAATAACGTTTTATTAATACACGCACTGCATAGAAGAAAGTTGCACGAGGCGAGTTCAATAAGTAAGGCAACCCTTTTCTTGTCAAAGCAGGTTGTTTTCTTCAGGATTCACAATACTGCTATCCACTCTTTAGCCAAACGCTCATTTCCATTTCCAGAGTGGTATCATGCGGGCATACACGCCCTCCCAGTAAAGTGGCGTAAGGACGGCGCATTGAACGGAGGTTATGTTGAAAAATAGGTTTTTGCGGGGCAGAAAAAAAGGGTTCAAATGGCTCTGAGCACTATGGGAGTTATCATCTGAGGTCATCAGTCCCCTAGATCTTAGAACTACTTAAACCTAACTAACCTAAGGACACCACACACATCCATGCCCGAGGCAGGATTCGAGCCTGCGACCGTGGCGGTGGCGCGTTTCCAGACTGTAGCGCCTAGAACCGCTCGGCCACACCGGCCGACCTTGCGGGGCAGATCCGGTCGCCTTGGTGCAGGTCTTACTACATTCGTCGCCATATTGGGCAACCTTCGCGCTGGATGGGGATGAAATGATGATGAAGACAACACAACACCCAGTCCCTCAGCGGAAAATCTCCGACCCAACCGGGAATCGAACCCGGGCCCGTACGACGGCAATCCGTCACGCTGACCACTTTTTTTGTTTGTTCGTTGCGGACGTCACATGACTTCCGTTGAAGTTCGTTTGTTGATCCTGCACTCAGTTCTTTTTTTTTTTTTTTTTTATTACAGAGGCCAACCGGCTCTCTGACCGAACACGCAGAGCTACCGTGCAGGCGTGCATCGGTAACCAATGTTCGACAAAGAATTTTCGCGATCGCCTTCGTAATGTGCAGACATTTCCTCACAGATGGTCCTCCGTTGCGCGATATGATGTTCTGTTTGGCGGCGAGGAACCAAGCGGGCGCGCACCTCTGAGTACCTTGAATGGTGGATGAGTGTGTCAGCACTACCAGTAGATACGTCCAGTTGTGCAGCGTAGTGTTTGATTGTGATCCGTCCATCACCTCGAATAAGAGTGTCCACACGTTCTAACACCGCAGGAGTCACAGCTACCGGCCGGCAGGCGGAAGATCGGACAGGGTTGCGCAACCTTGTGATGATGACAGACGCCTCGCTGAACGACTCACCGCGCTTTTACTCGCTGCAAGGTCGCCTAGATATTCTGCAAAGGCCTATGAATATCTTAGGTGCTCTGGTTTCCAGCAAATGAAACTCAGTGACAGCTTTCTGCCAGGAACACACTTCCGTCACAGGCGAAAGTTTAAAGGCTATATATAGCACGGCCTCCTACCGGAACGCCATGAAACTGTTGTGAGTAAATCGGGAGTATTCTGCAATGGCCCACAACAAAATTCATTTTTTCAACCAAAATTAGTGGAGAAAAATAAAAAACGGCTCTGAGCACTACGGGACTTGAGGTCAACAATCCCCTAGAACTTAAAACTACTTAAACCCAACTAACATAAGTACATCACACACATCCATGCCCGAGGCAGGATTCGAACCTACGACCGTTGCGGTCGCACAGTTGCAGACTGAAGCGCCTAGAACCGCTCGGCCACACCGGCCGGCGAGAAAAAGAATCTGTCTTGCATTACTTATTGAATGCCCCTCGTAGCTTCCACAGATACGTATGTGAAACTGATACTCAGGCCATAAAAACTTGATTTGCGACGTAGATTGGGTTCTGAATACGTCTTGTGTTCATGCTTTCACTGTTACGTAAAGTTCTGCTGCCATGATCTTCATTCCAAAAAATAGTTTGTCGTGGCTCTCAACGTTAGTAAATCCTGTGCGAGTCTCATCATCTTTGCGTAACAGCTGGGACCTACATCCATTCGAAGATGCCTACCTTCTACAAGGTTTCGTTATCGTCTACAATTTTTAACCATTCCCCTCGTCATCCTTATTTTTCTCTCATTGCCAAATTTACTATTACTTTATCGCTCAGAGTGTGCCTTATCAACCGATCCCTCCTTTTAGTAAAGCTGTGCCACAAATTTTCTTTCTCCCTGATTCGATGAATATCTCTTCATTAGTTATAAACCCCCACTTCCAGTATTCGATATTCTGTGGCACCACAGTTGAAAAGTCTCTATTCGCTTCTCGTCTGTACCGTTTATCGTCCACGATTCACTTCCGTACGAGGATATATTAAAGAATACATTTTCAGAATGAACTTCACTGTACTTAAGTTTGTATTCAATATTAACAACTTTCTCTTTCTCACGGATGACTTTCTTGTTGTTGTCGTCTTCATTTTATTCTCTCAACTTCTTCCATTTCTATTTTGCTTCCCTAATAGCAGAAATAATCGACGTCTCTTACTGTCTCATTTCCTAATATAATTTCCACACCATTACCTGATTTACTTCGACTGCAGTCTGTCACCTGTGTTTTATTTTGGTCGATGTTTATCTCTTAACCACATAAACTACCCATTACGTACCCATTGCGTGAAACCGCCCTTGCGTGTACTTTGCTGTCTCTGACAGATTTAAAAGTTTTTTTTTTAATTCTTCTCCCATAACTTAAATACTCTTCCAAATCTCTCGTTGGTTTCATTTTGTGTTTTCCGAATCTACTCACTGAATACCATAAGCTATAGGCAGCAAACCTGCCTCAGTCTCTACCCAATTACTACTACCTCTTCATGCTCCTCGTTTCTCATAACTGCAGTCTAGATTCTGTACTAGTTGTACATAAGAAGGAACAAGGCATTCCAGTCCACATCAACCAAATTTTCTTCTACATTTACAAATGCTTTATACTGCGGTAGTACTCTCACCTGTCCCCATCTGCCATCATTGGCCTTGAGTTTATTACGTTAGTCTTGAAGTTTTGGATTATTTCCCCTATCTCATCGCTAAAACTTCTATTGTGTAGTGGAAGCCTCAGTTTAAATTACATTTACTTCTGCCCTTTCTCATGGTATGTGATGGTTGTCAGTCATTTCATGTAAAATGAGATGAAGTTGCTCCCCAGCAGTCTGCATGAAGTCGAAGCAAAAGGAAGATCAGGTTTTAACAACCCTTCGACGACCACTTCATTGAAGACGGAGCACGAGATGATACACTGCAAGGACTTTCAAGGAACTGAGGTGCTACGGAGGACAGCGAGTGCCACCGCAGCGGGTGAGGGCGTGTTTACCATCTTCCATCGCAACATAGCTTACATTGAGAGTGCCGTGGCAACCGAAAGAAACGCCCCTGGACACCACGTCACGTCCCTGGACATGCTTCTGTGCCTCTGGGCCTCTATAAAATTGCACACCAGGACCACAGCAGCCGGGATTCTGGCTGTTCTTCGGTTCTCCGCTCGGTGATCCAATGTAAGCTAGATTCTAGGTATCAGATAGTGGAATTGTGCGTCAGGATGCCCTTATTATGGGACAAGACAGAGCACATTTAGGCCAAGACAGCTGTTAGGCCCGGTCCTGTGTCTGAGACAATTCTGCTTCAAATTCTGACGCCAACCCAGTCCGCCATATGGCGCTCATAAACTACAATGACTGATGGGGACAAAATTGGGCAGTCAGATCACACACGATAGGACAATGCCGGGAAAGGTCAAAAAGGAAAATAAGCGTAAAGCACAAAATGCACACCCACAAGCAGGAGCGTTTGCTACACATTCCGAATAAACGTCTGTCCCAGAAAGGAATCCTTCCTCTAGTAGAAGCCCCAAGTGATTCAGACACTTATGGTGATGAATGTGGAAGATAGACACACGTGGTGTTCGCATATGAAGCAACAACGCTGTCTCTGATGACGAGGATATTCAGTTGCAAAAACCGGATTTTCTGTTGTCTATATGATAAAGCATTTGTGAGGTAGCAACTGAGAAAAATCGGCTGCGAATATTAACAGAAATTACAAAATTCTTCATTAATTCATAGAAGACTCCGATGTCCTGACATATTCTTATGCAGAAACACACCTTAGAGAACAGAAATAACTGTTGTAAATGATCTAGAAACCGATCACAATCCCATTGTGCTCACTTTGAAAGAGAGCGTCATACCCTGTTGTTCTGACAGGTTAGTAAACTTCCCACGCTAGCTGGAAGTAGTACAACACGTTAGCCACTGTGCGTTCGCACATTGCGGCCCTGAGAAATAAAGAAGCCCCTGGGTCAGTAATACTACGTCATTATAATTGAAGCATCTGCCACCCAATATTACAGACTTCCTCAACAACATTTATAACCTCTGATTTTAATTCCCCAAACTATGGAACGTGCTGAAGTTATCACTTTATCAAAACCAGGTAAGAATCAATAATTTCTACAAAAATATTCAGCAGTTTCCCTTTTTACGTGTCCTGGAAAAAATTTCGTAAAAGCCATCCTAAAATTCCTTAGCAATTTTCTAAAATGGAGAAAAATCTTCAATTCCCAGCAATTCCATTTCCGCGAAAAGCACGACGACATTTGTCAAGCAGTGCGACCTGTTAAATGCAATCATTTAGCCTTGCATACCAAACACAGCAGTAGAGTCGTGTTTCTTGATTTCGAGAAAGCTTTCTATATAGTGTAGCATCCGAGAAACATATATAAATTACTTGAGCAAGGAATTCATATTTTCTGAAAAATTAGCAATTTTGTGTAAAATTCAGAAATGCAATAGTGAAGTGAGTCAAAATGAAGCCGGAGTACTTCGGCTATCCGTTATGGGCCAAACACTTTATTCAATTCATTGAAATGACATGCCACAACGAGCAGGGGGAAAAATCTCGTTGTTTTCGGGCAACTCAACTACCTACAGAAGCAGCTCAAACCAAACATTCATCGCACGAAAATTACAGCACCACCCTGAAGAAATCCAGAACTGAGTTGTTCATTGTAAAGTTAAGATTAACGTCAACAAATGTAATGCCATTATTTTTAGCAAGAAACGAAGAACTCTGGACGATGCAATTATTATATATGGAACCGCCTTACCATGGGAAACCAACTTCAGATATCTAGGTCTCAGCATAGATTCTAAATTAATATTCAAAACCACTTCGCATATATCTGCAACAAATGAAATCAACTGATACATCAAAAGGACCCGCTGATCAAAGGCAGTTCAATCAACATCAAGACCAAACTGAAAATTTTCAGTTTTCTCCTACCCGTGCTCAGTTATGGCATTGAAACGTGGTCCTTAGTAGCAAAAATAAACTTCAATAACATTCAAGTTACATAAAAGAAATTTCAATGAATGACAACATTTGCATCCGATTACATACCAAACGCAGTCATTCACATAACGAAAATTGACGTAGCAATACTGCATCAAGCTCGAACATTTAACAAGAGGTAGAATTATCCCCTTATCGAATTTTCAGTTCCATAAAACAATACAGCCCTCCTCCAGAACTCCCCAGAACTGCTGTATTTGCACAGTGTGATATATAAAAACAAAACTAAAACAATACTAATGAATTCCGAACCGACACTTTTGAAACCTTAATCTCAGGCATAAAGAGTAAGCCTTGGTCCTCAAACCTTCAACGTAATTGATCTCGAACACCTCAGATTGTTAGTCCATCCATCTGGCAGCAGAAAGACCCAGGAGTGTCTAGCGTATATGTACTTAATATCCTCTCATATGGACTTGAGTTGGTATGGATTATTTGTGGTGTTGACATTGAAAGGTGTCGAAGCCGGCATGCCTGGCGTATGCGACGTGATAGTCTCACCTTTTATAGCCTGGTCACAGAGTCAGTTAAGGTTTTAGCACGATGGAGAGTTTTCTAAGTGATTGCTGGCGCCAACGAGTCATATATGTATCTCTGCACCGAGGTGCGGAAGAACTCTGGCCTGTAGGGCAGGCACTTTGGATGGAGCTAGTTCACAACCATTTTTCAATACAGTGCTATGCTTCATTTTCGGGATAATACGACTTGCTATAGGCTATAGCTACAAAGCCACAGTTTATTAATATTCAGTTGCCTATTTTCATTTTATGTTTTAAGAAGTATCCTCTTTGCGTTCACACAAATTTTAAAAAAAATTACTCAAAATCCTTAAACTGTCTAGATCGCAAACAATACACTAAATTAAATCTGGTAACTAGTTATGGTTGTTCAGTACCATTATGGCAAAGACATGGCGTCAGCGTACAGAGATTTTCTCTAGCGTTTTAGAGCCTACATCTTGCAGGATTCCGCGTCTCCCCCAGAATAAATACGATTTTAAAATACCATTATCTATTGGCAGTAGGATAATCTTGTTCATAACTGGAAACCTGTGTATTCTCCCTTAAAAAACTCCGACGTACAAATCCAGCCTATTACATAGGACAGACACGATGAGCAAATTGCTGTTAAATTTAAAGAACGTTTCCAAATATATACATACCTTTTCTTCCTAAGAAATGTTCTTTAAATCTAACAGCAATTTGCTCGTCGTGTGTGTCCTATGTAATAGACTGGATTTGTGTCACAGCTAATTTTATAAACATCTGAGTTTTGTAAGGGAGATTATTTTTCAAACTACTTTTCCAATCGTACTTACTCTGGAGGGGATGCCGAATCCTGCAGGATACAGCCCCTAAAACACTAGAGAAAACCGTAAGTAGTTATCACATTTAATTTCGTGTATTGTTTGTTGGTCATTTATTAACTACAGTCCATAAGCCGAAAGAAGTTCATGACATCAGTATCCCGCACGCAAAAAAGACAGGCTTTAGGCTTAAAATCCTTGAAAAAATAGAAATTTTCTAACACCTTTCTCTTAATGAAGGTTTCATTGTGAATGAACAGTTGCAGCTACGTAATCAAAATTTATTTAATGGAATAAAGGTGTTTCTTAGTAAAGCCTAAAACTATCTCCTCTGTTTCCCTTCAGTAGGCTCTAAAATATAGTGATCGTCTCTCCTTTTTGTTTATTACTTTGTAATTCGTTTTCACACAAAACGTACGGAGTATTTGCTATTGCTCTGGCCTATACAAATTTTTATTTTGCATAATACTGGCTGTTGACTTGCGAGATGAACAGTTACACGATATTTATAACATTTTCGTTAACGTAAGCAGCTGATATCTTCGATTGTTAATAGATGGCGTCACTTCTTTCGTGTCCACTTTGTGCCAGCTACAGCCTTTAAGCCTCTTACTCTGATGCCATATCCTGTGCCTGTTTCCTCTTACAGGCCTTAGCGGTGTACACTGTGCTACATGGTGTAGCTATAATTTTTACTGGCAAGTACCATTGGTATACTAGTTACAGTACCGTGTTTTACGGACTATAAGACGCTACGGACTATAATTTATAATTAATTTTAAGCAATTTTACCCTTTTTGTTATTAGATTGCAAAGTCATTTAAAAAAATTCGAAGTTTACAAAATCGAACTGACCTTTAAAATCCCAGAAAATCGTCATCTGAGTTTTCTCGTTTTTCTTCCTCTTCGTCGTCACTGTTGTCCTCTCCACATATAACACGGTCTTCACTGGCATCGAGGGCGTTAGTTATGCCGCGCTTCTCGAAAAATTTAACAATTATCTCGTCTCTCCTTTTAGATAACGAATATTTTATCCAATGGTACACTTGTTTGATAATAGGTCGTTTTAAAGTCCTCTTCTGCTTGAATTTATGTTGGGTTTCATCCGTCATCCATTTGTTCCATTCTCCTCTCATATACACTTTAAATAATTTATCTGTCGAGACATCAATACGTCGCAATTGCGAAGTAAGTCCTCCCGGAATAAGAGCAAGCTCTGTATCTCCCTGTCTCAGTTTCTTTTTAACAGAACTTTTCAAATGACTGCTGAACTGACGTAGCGCAAGAAGAGAACTTCTGTTCAGTAAAGCATCTTTCCTTCTGCCCTACACTCTGTTAATCCATAATGTCATACTAGCCTCGCCGATCCAATCCTTGTCATGTACGTGAACAAAAACACTTGATAATATTTCAGAGGGTTTTTGACATTGTTTTTCTCTTTAAAATGATCATTGAATTAAGTCTAGCAGCGTCAGGACAATACTGGAGTGTATTTTTTCATGCCCATTTGTTTCTGTAGTTGCAATTTTAGCACCTTCCATGGCAACAGTTCTGTTACTCGGCACATCAAACGTCTGAGAAGTTTCGTCGATATTCGCTTTTTGTCTGAGTTCCACACTGGTTTCATTCGATGTTGAATAATAAAGCGATGCAAAGATGATTTTTCTCTTCATACTCCTATGGCATTTTCTGAAATATTTTCGTTTTTGTTCGCATGCTAAGTCCAATTCGCTTCATAAACCTGTAACACCAACCAACAAACTCCACTCTGTAAGTTTGTTAAATTCCACTGTAACACTAACTTACCAGCGTATTAATTCCAATGCCATTTGAAGGTGTCCTTGAATTCGTTTCGATATGTCATCTTCTAGTTTTGGTCATTTTGCATGCAGTCCACTATTTGCACATTTAGTCATTCTCATTTTTTGAGTTGTTGTGTATTAGAGCACCAATTGCGAATTTTTTTCTGTTGGTGGATGGCAGATATGTCGTTCAGCTGCTCTGTTTCCATGTTCTCCTGCTTATACTACTTTCAATTTATAGCCCGCATCCTATGAATACCTTTTATTTCTTACCGTTGCAAAACTAGCTACTAACAAAAATATTTTACTGTTACCGATAACACAAATCACTTCCAACTGAAATTCACTGACATCGTAGACTGCGATGAAACGTCATAGACTAGACAGTGATTTGGGTTTGTGACGGCGGGTTGGGAGTCAGACAGTGTTAGCAAACTTGTGAATCCCCGCAACTCGTGTTTGCCACATCGCTGCTGTGTCAGTAGAACCCACTGTTGCCAGATAGAGACAGGCTTCCCGTGGTATCGAATATATGGCCTTTTTTAAGACTGGCGCGTATTTTAAAACCAACAGTGGTCTTTTTATATTAATTTTGAGTTAAAGAGGCACCTGTATTTTTAGTAGGCAATTCTTCTAAGAAAAAAGTGGGTCTTAAAATCAACAAAATATGGTACCCTTAATTTTTATATGATTTTAAGAACCTATTTTAAATGTCGAGACCATTATGATTGTAAAATAGTTCATCTGTCACTACATGTGAGTGTAGTTGCCACATAAATTTGTTACGTACAGTAATTGTGCATTACAGGTTTTCTCTATGTTAATGGTTTTGTAATCTTTTCAGGGAAATTTTTTGGATGTTCTGATTAAGACACTCATAATCGTGGTCGAAACCAGATTAAGCTATATTTTGTGGCAACCGGCTGGCTGTGTTACACAAATCGCATACAGTAACGTTAGACTGCATCATCCGAATATCTTGGTACATTGTCATACAAGAGACAATTTCAATAAATACGAGATAAAAAAGCATGCCCATTAAATTTGCACTTCGACATAAATTTTTACACTTCCTCGTTACAAAACGTAACTTGTCGAACCCCAGGAGATAAGATATAAAAGTATGCATAGTGGACAAGACTCGTTTGTGACACATTCGAATCCATTTTTGTGCTGCACGATTTGGTCGTGCGCATAATGTGTTGCACTGATGGTTCACTAAACGCACTTCATATACACACGCCAGAGAATTTGCTGTGTTTCTTTCGATTCACCCCTCCAGCCTTCATTACATTTCCATCTGATCCTCTCGTTTATTTTCATGCTCCCGGGTAGAAGCCAGAATGATACAAATATTCTTATAGGGATAGACAGGCATCACAAGGATCAAGACTCGAGATTAGGGCAGTTCTGCACGGAAAACAACCACATCGCAACTACACTGCAGCGAAAACATTTGCGGACCCTTTTCAGAAGTTTCCAATTGATCAAGATTTGTTGTTACATCAGTGCATATTGAGTTTATGAAACTGTTACATTTACAGATCAATAGCACAAGCGGTTTTGAGGTACAACGTATTGACCCATGCTGAATATTTGTATTCGTGCGTGGTGTAGTCTCCATGGGCGACAATGCACGCACTGACTGAGGCATCCAGTCGATCGTACAGATGACGAATGCTGTCCTGGGATACGTTACGCCACGCCTGATCGACCCGTTCACGTAGTTCTGTAAGAGTTGGAGGTTGAGGAGTGACACAAGTTACTTGTCGTCCCCTCATACCCCACACGACTTTGAATGGACGCAAGTCCAGAGATCATGTTGGCCAGGGAAGAAGCTGCACGTCTTGCGGAGCACTTTGAGTTTCACGGGCCATGTATGGGCGAGCATTACCCTGTTGGAATGACACACAACTTTCAGTTGCAAGAACGGCAAATGAACGGGTCTAACAATATTTTGCACGAACTGAGCGCTGGTTAGCGTCGCCTCTGGAAACAATAGCGGCGAACGAGAGTTGTAGCTTCTCGCGCCCTATATCGTGATGCCTGGAGTGGGATAAGATCTACCTGGGTCAGTGCACTCTACGAGACAAGGTCCAGTAGGTCTACATTGTATGCTAAAACGATCATCACATGTGTGCAGGCAGAATCTGATTTCATCGCTATAGATCATGGCACGCCATTGCAAGTGATCCTAGGACGGGACCAGTGGCGCCGTGGTCGATGCAGTGGCGTGAATTGAGGACGGGTTAGAGGTGTGGGTAATCGTAGACCCACTGCCAATAACGAGTTCGTGACAGCTCGTGTTGACACGTCTGGGCTCACAAGCTCTCCTTATATGCTGTGGTAGGTGTACTATGTGCCACTGCTGTGCTTACAGTACGACGATCCTGGCAGACGTTTGTGAGTGTGTGAATTCCTAAGGAACCAAAATGGTGATGTCATCGGTTCCCAGGCATACTCACTGCTTAAACTAACATTCTATGAACAACATGCACACCTATGCCCGAGGAAGCACTCGAACCTCCGGCGGGACAGCGCAATCCTTGACATGGCGCCTCAAGCCGCGCGGCAGCTCTTCACGGATAATCTGTGGTAGGCTCCTATGGGACCAAAGTGCTGAGGTCACCGGTCCCTAGGCTTACACACTACTTCATCTTACAATAACTTACGCTAAGGACAACACACACTCAACCATGCCCCTAGGGAGGATTCGAACGTCCGACAGGGGTAACCGTACGAACCGTGGCAAGACGCATAGACCACCCGGCTACCCCGCGCGGCGAGCACGACTGTGGTGCGTGGACTTCCAGAAACTCATCTAGGGTTGTGAGAATGTTCACGTGACGACTGATATCGAGTGACACAGTACGTCCAACTTCTGTGGCAGTTCATCCTTCCAAAGAAGCACAGTTGTTTGTAGGAAGCGTCTCCGTGGCACAGTTTCCTGCGTGCTTCACACGTGTGTACCACACTGAGTTTTCTGGCCGTGAGAGTTCGCTATTGAAGGACAGACAGAGATGGCGTTCTGACAGCGATGCCACTACCATCTCTGTTGGCGGCACTTTGAAAACATTGTAAGTACATCTACTATTTAAAGCAGTGGAACATGCCGTCATCGGATCAGAATCGCTGTCGTATTTCCAAATGCACTAATTTTTTCTGGCAGTGAATATTAGACGCTTGATTTTTTGGGTTGCTCTTGCAATGGTTACGAAAACGGCCTCATCATTTTCGTTGAAATTTGTGTGCATTTTGCAAAATACGGAGTGGCGATTCTACGACATATCGGTGTCGACGACGACTAGCAACTGGCAGTAATTCAAGGTGGATGCTGCAGTGACGGGAATACTAAAACAACATTAGCAGATGAGAATCTGCAACGACAAATAGAACTACTGTGTTATTACTTGGCCATCCTTCAGCAGCGACCAGTGCCGTAACTAGCCCTAGAATCACCTACACGGGCACTCAGATCATTCCCAACGATCTCAGAAAGTAACAGCATGTGGGAAATGTATCAACTGGCCTTCAAAGCAAGGTAACAGATCCAGATATTCAAAGCCAAACACTAGGGAAAACAGCCACATCATCCTGTTTCTTTCGCTTCATTCATCCCATGACTTTCTATTTGGAGGTTGTTCTTTGCCTAATAATATTCTCATATGGATAGTCTCTTGATGACCAGTACTTCGAGCTTTTCTTCCTACACTACTTGTCATTAAAATTGCTACACCAAGAAGAAATGCAGATGATAAACGGGTATTCATTGGACAAATACATTATACTAGAATTGACATGTGATTACATTTTCACGCAATATGGGTGCATAGATCCTGAGAATTCAGTACCCAGAACAACCACCTCTGGCCGTAATAACGGCCTTGATACGCCTGGGCATTGAGTCAGAGCTTGGATGGCGTGAACAGGTACAGCTGCCCATGCAGCATCAACAGTAGTGACTGGCGTATTGTGACGGGGCAGTTGCTCGGCCACCATTGACCAGACGTTTTCAATTACTGAGAGATCTGGAAAATGTGCTGGCCAGGACAGCAGTCGAATATTTTCCCGCGCATAACCTGCAACATGCGGTCGTGCAATATCCTGCTGAAATGTAGGGTTTCGTAGGGAGAGAATGAAGGGTAGAGCCACGGGTCGTAACACATCTGAAATGTAACGTCCACTGTTCAAAGTGCCGTCAATGCGAACAAGAGGTGACTGAGAGGTGTAACCAATGGCACACCGTACCATCACGCTGGGTGATATGCCAGTATGGCGATGACGAATATACGCTTCCAATGCGCGTTCACCGCGATGTCGCTAAACACGGATGCGACCATCATGATGCTGTAAACAGATCCAGGATTCATCCGAAAAAATGACGTTTTGCCATTACTGCACCCTGGTTCATCGTTGAGTACACCATCGCAGGCGCTCCTGTCTGTGATGCAGCGTCAAGGGTAACCGCAGCCATGGTCTCCGAGCTGATAGTCCATGCTGCTGCAAATGTCGTCGAACTGTTCGTGCAGATGGTTGTTGTCTTACAAACGTCCCCATCTGTCGACTCAGGAATCGAGACGTGGCTGCACGATCCGTTGCAACCATGCGAATAACATGCCTGTCATCTCGACTGCTAGTGATACGAGGCCGTTGGGATCCAGCACGGCGTTCCGTATTACTCTCCTGAACCCACCGATTCCATATTCTTCTAACAGTCATTGGATCTCGACCAACGCGAGCAGCAGTGTCGCGATATTATTCACCGCAATCGCGATAGGCTGCAATCCGACCTTTATCAATGTCGGAAACGTGATGGTACGCATTTCTCCTCCTTACACGAGGGATCACAACAACGTTTCACCAACCAACGCCGGTCAACTGCTGTTTGTGTAGGAGAAATCGGTTGGAAACTTTCCTTATGTCAGCACGTTGTTGGCGTCGCCACCGGCGCCAACCTTGTGTGAATGCTCTGAAAAAGTAGTCATTTGCATATCACAGCGTCGTTTTCCTGTCGGTTAAATTTCGCGTCTGTAGCACGTCATCTTCGTGGTGTAGCAATTTTAATTGTGTAGGTCCAGACATTCAAACGCCAAACTCTAGGGAAGACAACCGCATCATCCTGCCTCCTTCGCTTCATTCATTCCATGATCTTCTATTTGGAGGTTGTTCTTTCCCTAATAACATTCTCATATCTTATGGATAGTCCCTTGATCGCCAGTATTTAGAGCTATCCTTCCTAATTAAATTTCCAAAGTTATCTACACAACATTTTCAGTAACAGTGGAAGAGAAGAAGAAGAGAGAGAGCAGTAGTAATTGGACTTTTCTGAGCTGGAAGCATCGTTCCTCCCCGAGAGATCCCCCTGCTGCCTTGAGTTATCGAACGCTCCACTCGAGTGCTCCATTCTTCTTCGTCGGGGCGCCAGTGCCGAGAGGTATGTTTTATGACGGCTTCTTCTCCTAACGTGATCGATGAGTATCTCCTGAGAGACGTCGTACTTCATCACCTCACAGCTGCTCCGCCATTGAAGGCGTCTGTCTTAAGAGAGCCTTCCACTGCAGTTCTGTTACGGAAATGATGAGCCGCATTAGTTACTAATTCATTAAATTAGAACTTCCGAAATGGAGAAGTTGGCCGTTCCGTTCTGAATGCATGCTCTGTATGAATACTTTAATCAGGTCGCTATTTGACGACTCTCCAATTCAGTTTAGCCCAATGCCTATAAGATTCTAGATTTTCGCCTCAGGGACAAAATAAGTGGTATATTGAGTATACAAATAAGAGTTTGCACATGTAACAGATCTATTGCGGTAGAGATCTTCTCCTCCCTCTACTCCAAAATGCTGCCTCCCTCCACGCCTCATGCAGACAGGAATGAGACTGAACAAAGAAAGAGATACTGGCTTTTTCACTAGCTTTAATTGTTAAGTTGTTAGCTATGGGTGTTTATAATGTGAATTGGTATTTCTTTGGGTAGAATGAGAGTGGAATTTTACTGGGAGACAACAGGTGTAACGGTTTACTCAGAAACGAATGGTTGGGTTGTTTAGGGGGAGAAGACCAGACAGCGTGCTCATCGGTCTCATCGTATTAGGGAAGGACAGGGAAGGAAGTCGGCCGTGCCCTTTCAGAGGAACCATCCCGGCATTTGCCTGGAGCGATTTAGGGAAATCACAGAAAACCTAAATCAGGATGGCCGGACGCGGGATTGAACTGTCGTTCTCCCGAATGCGAGTCCAGTGTGCTAACCACTGCGCCACCTCTCTCGGTCAGAAACGAATGCGTAACAGATCACCCGTACTAAAATTTGAATTACTTGAGTAGTTAATTTGTGAAATTCATAGATTAATTTAGCGATGACTTGGAAGAATTAGAATTCAACTAACAATCTCATTATGATCCTGAAGAATCGCAAACTGTTTTCCAGGTTTATGGATAGCTGACATCTCACATTGCGTTGTTTCATAAATTACCAGTGATGGTAGACAACTGATTTCAGAAGTTTCGTCCTTCTGGATCACGACCGAGCACGCCAGAAACGCGCGCTGCGTAGAGCGATATCCTAGTGGTTCACGTGAAGAAATGGTTGGAAATATCCTAACAAATACGCACCGCTCCAGCCCATTCGATTTTTCTTCGTATCTACCAGTACTCCGGGGACGTTTCTACACCAAAGCTGTTCTTACAGGAAGGAAGAGTACCATCTCTTAGCATTCAGCAGCTCTGGTTGAATCGATAGGAGCTAATTCCTTACGCCAATCCTCTAGGAATGAGGTTTCAAAAGGAAGAATTTATATTCTCTGTCTCTTGCGGCTTCACATTACGCACATCACTTACGTTTTCCGGATGTGATCTCATCACTGATTCAAGGTGGGTGCTGCGGTGACGGAAATACTAAAACAACATTTAGATTGCGAAGCTTCTGTCAAGTGAGAAATGGAAACACTACTACACATTAGTTCCTGGTGCTCGGAAATTTACAAGCGACCGTCAGTATTAAGTGGGAATGGTTTCCGAATTATCATACACGTGCTCCGCGAGCCGCTGGCCTGTAGAGAGCTCGCCAGACTAAGAAAATGGCGCTGAGCACTATGGGACTTAACTTCTGAAGTCATCAGTCTCCTAGAACTTAGAACTACTTAAACCTAACTAACCTAAGGACATCACACACATCCATGCCCGAGGCAGGATTCGAACCTGCGACCATAGCGGTCGCGCGGTTCCAGATTGTAGCGCCTAGAACCGCTCGGCCACACTGACCGGCCATGCCAGAGTTGTAATCTTCATGAGATGTTACAACTGCCACCGGTTGCTAGCTTTCTTTTCCTTCGTAATTTTGTCTGCACGATATTTAGGCAGTGTTAATCTCTTCCTCTTGTACCTAGTCGTTTAAACGTTTCTGGGGACTGATATACACTACTGGCCATTAAAATTGCTACACCACAAAGATGACGTGCTACAGACGCGAAATTTAACCGACAGGAAGAACATGCTGTCACATGTAAATTATTAGCTTTTCAGAGCATTCACACAAGGTTGGCGCGACACCTACAACGTGCTGACATGAGGAAAATTTCCAACCGATTTCTCATACACAAACAGCAGTTGACCGGCGTTGCCTGGTTAAATGTTGTTGTGATGCCTCGTGTAAGGAGGAGAAATGCGTACCATCACGTTTCCGACTTTGGTAAAGGTCGGATTGTAGCCTATCGCGGTTGCGGTTTATCGTATCACGACATTGCTACTCGCGTTGGTCGAGATCCAATTACTGTTAGAATATGGAAACGGTGGGTTCAGGAGGGTAATACGGAACGCCGTGCTGGATCCCAACGGCCTCGTATCACTAGCAGTTGAGATCACAGGCATCTTATCCGCATGGCTATAACCGATCGTGCAGTCACGTCTAGATCCCTGAGGCAACAGATGGGGACGTTTGCAAGACAACAACCATCTGCACGAACAGTTAGACGACGTTTCCAGCACCATGGACAATCAGCTCGGAGACCATGGCTGCGGTTACCCTTGACGCTGCATCACAGACAGGAGCGCCTGTGATAGTCTACTCAACGACGAACCTGGATGCACGAGTGGCAAACCGTCATTTTTTTCGGATGAATCCAGATTCTGTTTACAGCATCATGATGGTCGCATCCGTGTTTGGCAAAATCGCAGTGAACGCACATTGGAAGCGTGTATTCGTCATCGCCATACTGGCGTATCACCCAGCGTGATGGTATGGGGTGTCGCTGGTTACACGTCTCGGTCACCTCTTGTTCGCATTGACGGCACTTTGAACAGTGGACGTTACATTTCAGATGTGTTACGACCCTTGGCTCTAACCTCATTCGATCCTTGCCAATCACAATATTTCAGCAGGATAGTGCACGACCGCGTGTTGCAGGTCCTCTACGGGCCTTTCTGGATACAGGAAATGTTTGACTGCTGCCCCGTCCAGCACATTCTCCAGATATCTAACCAATTAAAAACGTCTGGTTAACGGTGGCCGAGCAACTGGCTCGTCACAATACTGTGGTATCGCGTTGAAGCTGCACTGGCAGCTGTACCTGTACACGCCATCCAAGCTCTGTTTGACTCAATGCCCAGGCGTATCAAGACCGTTATTACGGCCAGAGGTGGTTGTTCTGGGTACTGATTTCTCGGGATCTATGCACCCAGATTGCGTAAAAATGTAATCACATGTCAGTTCTAGTATAATATATTTGTCCAATGAATACCCGTTTATTATCTGCATTTCTCCTTGGTGTAGCAATTTTAACGGCCAGTAGAGTATGTTCTCGGCAAACGCACATGCTCCACGAAATCAAGACTTCATTATGTACGAAATAATAATAAGTGATTTTTATGATTCTCCATTATTCTGATTAATTCTTACACTTAAGGTTTGTAACTTGCCTGTGATTTCTGAGCTTTGTACCCTAGGAACTAATAAATCAGTTGGACTGAAATCATCAAACTTATGTTATTTCTATTAAATTGTTGAGATGTGGTCTTCTCCACCCATGCTCAAATGCTGAGCGGATTGAAAAGGTTCCCCATATATTGGGCAATGGGTATTGTCTGAATTTTCACAGCCAGATGAAGAGTGTGAAATTAAAATGCGGGATTTTAAATTGGCTAACGTGAAATCCAGTTTTGCACAAAAATATTTATTGTCTTTAAATGCTAATAGTTACTAAGGAAAACTTAATTAGTAATGATGCTAGCTATGTAAATGAATTTCATTTCTTGCTTCTTAGCTGAATGGTACCTTCGTTGCCTCCCATCAGCGGGCCCGGGTTCGTTTCCCGGCCGGGTTGGAGATTTTCTCCGCTCATGGACTGTCCTCATCATCATTTGATTCTCATCACCGGCACTCAAGTCGCCCAATATGGCGTCGACTGAAATAAGACTTCCACTTGGCGACCGAACTTCCCCGGATGGAGCCTCCCAGCCAACAATGCGATACGATCATTTTATTTCATCTCTTTTTTGTTCATGAAAGCTACATTTGTGTGTTATTGAACTGTCAAAAACAATTTCTTCTGTTGAAATTGTCAACCGTGGAGAGTGTAATGAGACGTCTGGATGACAGTAGATTTGTTCAGCTAATTTCTTAATTCTATCCCTCAACCGTAGTACATCAGGAACGGCTTAATGGAGGCGTCTCAGGCAATCCAATAGATGTCTGGTACTGCTAGAAGCGCAAATAGTGAATACCGCTGTCAACAATATATCAAGCTGCGACCATGATGACAACACCGCAGTGGAACGGACGATAGCCGTGAACTTCCTCCAGTGAGCAATCGACTCCATCATAACTCAGGGCAGGCTGCCTTGTCTCGTGGTCGAACAGTGGACCCCATACTGCATACCGGGATGTCACTCATGATGTAACAGGATTGTGGTATAGACTGTGATCCTGGGACAAGAATGATTTCCCACACAAATGGCTGTGTTTGTTTAGGGTTTCAGGCACGTACTGTAAACAACTGCCATGGTGGAAAGTGAGGAAAGGCTCCCGTCCTTCCAATAGCTCATTGCAGAGTTGGCTTCTGCTATACTACACCCAGGTGGCTCCGCTTCGCGACGCCAGTTGGTCGCGTTTTGCTTTGCAACGTTCAACACTCTCTCTCGTCCACGGCTGGCTCTGTTGCCACTCGCTTCCGCTCTGGCGCATTATTTGACGCAATACGATCGATATGGCAGACTTCGTATCAAGTACTAAATTTAAGATATTTCGAGAACAGAATACTCTAAGGAAAACAAATGAGGTGCTCAAACGTTCATCTCTTCAAAGAGTGGCAGTTTTGCATAAAAATGTTGCATTGATGTGACATTTGATTTTTAAAATGTTTTCCATCGAATCAGGTGCTAAATTTAGTATCTTTTCAGAACAGAAGGCCTAAAGGAGGTGTCAATATCGTTATGTTTCCTGAACAAAACTTGAAAATAAAATTAAAAAATTTGGAGAAAAGTCAGTCAAATATTTTGTGAAATGATTCATCTAAAAATAAGAAAAGAAATAGATCAGGGAAATATCTGGCACACATTTGAATGATATTCGATATCATGAAGAGGAAACAAGGTGATCAGATGTCTCTCTAATCTACTGTATTTCTTACTCTTAGAGTATTCATTTCACAAAACATTTAACGGATATTTTCAAGTTTCACTTTTCACTTGCGCTGTTGTTTTTGAAGAAGCCAATGATTTGTTTTCTGACGACACACGATTCCCTGCTGAATTCCGTACGGTATCTAGATTGCTACAGTATCACCTTCCGCATTGAATGAATAATCCTAAATCCTGACCCCTCCTTTCTTTTGTACCATTAAGATCAGTCCAAAGAGAAACTGCACCAAGTTATAGGACATAGAGGAAAGTACCCAAAAGTGAATCCACATTTTGTTTTCATTTTTTTAAAAATATAGTATCTGAAATTATGAGCATTCTATATACACTTCATTTAGTAGGCAACTTGCTTAAGTGAAACTTTTAACAGTTCCAAATAATTTTCATTCTCTAAAAAAAATTACAAAACAGGCTTGCATTTTTTCTTTTTGGAGAATTGGTGCCTAATTCGGACCCCCTTTTAAAATATTTTAAATAGCAATGAAAATGAGTCACAGGGATGTCGCAGTGAAATAAAACACAATTAACGACAGAAGTATTGCTTTAATGAAACCAAGTACGCATTTGGAAGCAGAAAAAATTACAAAATGAAACTAAAATCTAACAATTTATGAATACATTGCCTTTAGCGGCAGAAGTAACAAATGTAACTGTCTTTTTCAGCCCCTGCACATTCTGTATGTGCCCACAAGCTACA
This sequence comes from Schistocerca americana, assembly GCF_021461395.2. Taxonomy (NCBI): domain Eukaryota; kingdom Metazoa; phylum Arthropoda; class Insecta; order Orthoptera; family Acrididae; genus Schistocerca; species Schistocerca americana. Next base: position 203,794,929 of record NC_060119.1, read on the forward strand.
CATCGGGCACATGACCAACAACTCTCCTTTTGTGTGTTGTGAAAACTTCCTGGAACGGAAGATGCACTTAGCGTCTTCGTTATCTTGGGAAGACGTAACTCTTGGAATGACTTCTAATTCAGACGTTCCACTAGAGACGCTGACATGTTCATCTTCATTGCTGTGTTTATCGTCTTCTTTCTTGCAATCAAGTCGCCTTTTTACTGGTACTTTTCCTTTTCCTGAAGACATGACTGATAAGGAATCGTGACCACAACCACATCTGCCCTATTGGCCTTGACCATGTCTCTGTTCCTTTGTAGCTTCTTTTTCTTCTTTAGCTTTCGTTTCAACCAGTTATGTTTTGCAGGGCGGGGAAGTGATCACAATGGGACTACAATCTCTTATCCCCCCGAGGAACTGCAATGCATTATCTTTCTCCACCTCCATGATGAACTGGATATTACTGTTGATTTCATTGAGGTGTTCCAAACACTCATCTAGTTTCTCGCGTCCGTGTGCCCAAATGACGAACGTGTCGTCAACGTATCGAAAGAAACACTTCGGCTTCAATGGCGCAGTATATATGGCAATATCCGCAAAATTCTCCGTGAAGAGGTTTGCAACAGCCTTGTGAGTGTGGCCAGAAGTACATCGGACAAACAGTGCGCACTGTGGAACAACACAGGAAAGAATATGAGAGGTATTATCGCCTACGCTATCCAGAGAAATCTGCGTTAGCGGAGCATGCGTTAGAAAACGGTCACCACATAAAAGTTGACGATACATCTGTCGTGGCTCGCACTAACGGCTTCTGGGACAGTTTAATAAAGGAAGCTATTGAAATGAAAATTACCGCAAACACCCTGAATAGAGTCGGTGGTTTGCAGCTCAGCGCTGCGTGCGATCCAGTGATCGCGCCGTTGAAAAGGGCACATTGAACGCCGACTCAAAACATGCCCATACATGGCAATGTCACGGGCACCAGTGACGTCACAGCCGGCAGCTAGCGCATATAAGGGCGCACCAACAGCCCACTGGCAGTCATATCACTTGACAGTAGCCGAGGAGTGCTTAGCCGAAAGCTCGTGTAGTTTTAATCAATTGACGCGGTTGGAAACCCGAGAACGTTTCATTCAATGTTATCGCCGCAAAACTCTGCATTCACACAGGTTCTTGGTTGGTTCTTCAGCTGTCTCTAGGTCGCGCTGCCATCCGATTATTTATTGTTACAGTTTCCTCCCTAGGCCTACCCTTAGAACACATCTGAGCACGACTGTGCTGTTGTTTGTGATTATGAGTTTCTTTTGTCGCAAGTACTGTGCGAGGCCTTAAGCCGTGTATAAATTTTCTCTCTTCTATGTTTAATATATGGCCTTCGGTCGAACCTTGTGTGAATATTCTTGTTTGCTCTGTATTTAGGCCTTCAGCTGCATTTGTTCTAAAACTTGTGGCTGTCAGTCGTAATGCGTAAATTCCTGTCTGTAAGGTTTATCTTTAATTATCTTGAATTCTTAAAATGGCCTTTAGCCGTACTGTGTAAATGCTTATCTTAAGATCTGTCTTTAATTATTCTGGATAATTGTTTGGGCCTTCAGCAGTCAAGATACTTCAAGTTTTCTTAAGATGGTTTTCTGTTGTACTGTGTAAATGCTTGTCTTTAAAGGTTGCCTTTTATTATGTTGAAATATTATTGGGCTTTCAGCCGAGGAATTAATTAAATTTTCCTTAATATCGCTTTTGTGGCAACGGCAATGCCGCAGTGGCTACACCGGTTCTCGTGAGATCACCGAAGTTAAGCGCTGTCGGGCGTGGTCGGCACTTGGATAGGTGACCATCCAGGCCGCCATGCACTGTTGACATTTTTCGGGGCGCACTCAGCCTCGTGATGCCAATTGAGGAGCTACTCGACCGAACAGTAGAGGCTTCGGTCAAGAATACCATCTTACGAGCGGGAGAGCGGTGTGCTGACTCCACGCCCCTCCAATCTGCATCCTCCACCGAGGATGACACGGAGGTCGGATGGTCCCGGTAGGCCACTCGTGGCCTGAAGACGGAGTGCTTTTAATATGGCTTTTAGCCGAAATTAAAGAATTTCCGTTGCTGATAGCAAACATTATTTAGACCTTTAGCCGAGAAGATATTTGAATTTTACTTAAAGTAAGGCCTTCAGCCGTTTCTTTAAATCCTTTTGTTTTAAAAGGAATTATTTAAACCTTATTATTGAGAAGGTACTTGGGCCTTCAGCCGTGAATTAATTCTTGTTGTTTTAAAGAGAAAACTGTGCATTGTGTTTTCGAGGAATAAAGTTCTGTGTTCTTGTGTAACTAACAGTAACTGATTTTGGTCCCTTCCCACAACCTGATCCGCTCTGTCCTGCGAAACCAGATTTCAACAGTTATAAGAGCTCCTCTTCTGCTGATGTTAAAGCAGCTATTTATTTTTTCCCCTTCAGGCAGATTACTTTCGCAGCTTTGGATAGTACGACAGTGATTCCGCTTTCGTTCACATAATAGATTTTGTCTGGGCTGAACTTTCCTTTGTCGTAAACTTCCTGTAGAAGTTTGTAGGACTTCCGTGTATTTTATTTGTTGAAACCAAAGGCCCTCCTGTAAGAGGTACCAGTAGGTTTCCTTTCTGATAATTTAGCATGATAACGTTTTAAAAGCAGACTAACCCACTTTCTTCCAGCGATGATTGAAGATATGTTCAAGGCCATTGGTTTCTGCCAACTGAACAGTCATTCTCCTCAGGTCACAACGAGTAAGCCCGAAAAACGAAGCTTCCATTTGCAAGACAATAATTGACAATCTCATCTTGAAAGGTACTGCCTAAAACTGTACGTCTGTCCCTTTTAACACTCGCTGCCTCCTCTGGAGGGCCGTATTTTATGTACGATAATCTCATTAGCGTAGTTTTTTTGGACATTATACTGCTTACTTGCTTTTTTCTAACCCATCATTTACTTCTAATAGCAACTACAGCGTCTTTCATTTTGGTTGGACTACACCATTTCTGCTTCGTTTTCACCATTTTATTCCCTTGGATTCTGGAACAGAAATACAAAAGAATCCATTAAAAAATAAGGGATCTGTTTTGGCAACCAGAAGGGCGTCCGATCTGAGGCACCCATCCTATCAGATTTATAATTAAAATAACTTCTCAGATAAACGTCAAAATACCATAATTTGGATATAAACATGATCCCCAATCCATCCCATTAAAGAATGTGTTGTTGTCGTTGTGGTCTTCAGTCCTGAGACTGGTTTGATGCAGCTCTTCATGATACTCTATCCTGTGCAAGCTTCTTCATCTCCGGGTAACTACTGCAACCTACATCCTTCTGAATCTGTTTGTTGTGTTCATCTATTGGTCTCCCTCTACGATTTGTACCCTCCACGCTGCCCTCCAACGCTAAATTTGTGATCCCTTGATGCCTCAGAACATGTCATACCAACCGATCCCTTCTTCTAGTCAAGTTGTGCCACAAACGTCTCATCTCCCCAATCCTATTCAATACCTCCTCATTAGTTATGTGATCTACCCATCTAATCTTCAACATTCTTCTGTTGCACCATATTTCGAAAGTTTCTATTCTCTTCTTGTCCAAACTAGTTATCGTCCATGTTTCACTTCCATACATGGCTACGCTCCATACAAATATCTTCAGAAACGACTTCCTGACACTTAAATCTATGCTCGATATTAACAAATTTCTCTTCTTCAGAAACGCTTTCCTTGCCATTGCCAGTCTACATTTTATATCCTGTCTACTTCGACCATCATCAGTTACTTTTCTCCTCAAATAGCAAAACTCCTTTACTACTTTAAGTGTCTCATTTCCTAATCTAACTCGCTCAGCATCACCCGACTTAACTCGACTTCATTCCATTATCCTCGTTTTGCTTTTGTTGATGTTCATCTTATATCCTCCTTTCAAGACAATATCCATTCCGTTCAACCGCTCTTCTAAGTCCTTTGCTGTCTCTGACAGAATTACAATATCATCGGCGAACCTCAAAGTTTTTATTTCTTCTCCATGGATTTGAATACCTACTCAGAATTTTTCTTTTGTTTCCTCCACTGCTTGCTCAATATACAGATTGAATAACTGCGGGGATAGGCTATAACCCTGTCTCACTCCCTTCCCAACCACTGCTTCCCTTACACGCCCCTCGACTCTTATAACTGCCATCTGGTATCTGTACAAATTGTAAATAGCCTTTCTCTGCCTGCCACCTTCAGAATTTGAAAGAGAGTTTCCAGTCAACATTGTCAACAGGTTTCTCTAAGTCTACAAATCCTAGAAACGTAGTTTTGCCTTTCCTTAATCTAGCGTCTAAGATAAGTCGTAGGGTCAGTATTGCCTCACGTGTTACGATATTTCTACGATATCCAAACTTATCTTCCCCGAGGTCCGCTTCTACCAGTTTTTCCATTCGTCTGTAAAGAATTCGCAGTAGTATTTTGGATCCGTGACTTATTAAACTGATTGTTCGGTAATTTTCACATCTGTCAGCACCTGCTTTCTTTGGGATTGGAATTATCATATTCTTCTTTAAGTCTGAGGCTATTTCTCCTGTGTCATTCATCTTGCTCACCAGAAGGTAGAGTTCTGTCGGGACTGGCTCTCCCAAGGCCGTCAGTAGTTCTACTGGAATGTTGTCTACTCCCGGGGCCTTGTTTCGACTCAGGTCTTTCAGTGCTCTGTCAAACGCTTCACGCAGTATCGTATCCCCCATTTCATCTTCATCTACATCCTCTTCCATTTCCATAATATTGTGCTCAAGTACATCGCCCTTGTATAGACCCTCTATATATTCCTTCCACGTTTCTGCTTTCCCTTCTTTGCTTAAAACTGGGTTTCCATCTGAGCTCTTGATATTCATACAAGTGGTTCTCTTTTCTCCAAAGGTCTCTTTAATTTTCCTGTAGGCAGTATCTATCTTACCGCTAGTGAGATAAGCCTCTACATCCCTACATTTGTCCTCTAGCCATCCCTGCTTAGCCATTTTTCACATCCTGTCGATTTCATTTTTGAGACGTTTGTATACCATTTTGCCTGCTTCATTTACTGTATTTTTAAATTTTCCCCTTTCATCAATTAAATTCAATATTTCTTCTGTTACCCAAGGATTTCTACCAGTCCTCGTCTTTTTACCTACTAGATCCTCTGCTGCTACTTCATCTCTCAAAGCTACCCATTAATTGTTCCCTTATGATCTCCCTGAAACTCTCTACAACCTCTGGTTTAGTCAGTTTATCCAGGTCCCATCTCAATAAATTCCCACCTTTTTGCAGTTTCTTCAGTTTTAATCTACAGTTCATAACCAATAAATTGTGTTCAGAGTCCACATCTGTCCCTGGAAATGTCTTACAATTTAAAACCTGGTTCCTAATTCTCTGTCTTACCATTATATAATCTATCTGAAACCTCCTGAATGAGATTTTCACTCTGCAGCGGAATGTGCGCTGATATGAAACTTCCTGGCAGATTAGAACTGTGTGCCCGACCGAGACTCGAATTCGGGACCTTTGCCTTTCGCGGGCAAGTGCTCTACCATCTGAGCTACCGAAGCACGACTCACGCCCGGTACTCACAGCTTTACCTCTGCCAGTATCTCGTCTCCTACCTTCCAAACTTTTCAGAAGGCAAAGGTCCCGAGTTCGAGTCTCGGTCGGGCACACAGTTTTAATCTGCCAGGAAGTTTCATATCAGCGCACACTCCGCTGCAGAGTAAATATCTCATTCTGGAAACATCCCCCAGGCTGTGGCTAAGCCATGTCTCCGCAGTATCCTTTCTTTCAGGAGTGCTAGTTCTGCAAGTTTCGCAGAAGATCTTCTGTAAAGTTTGGAAGGTAGGAGACGAGATACTGGTAGAAGTATAGCTGTGAGTACCGGGCGTGAGTCGTGCTTCGGTAGCTCAGATGGTAGAGCACTTGCCCGCGAAAGGCAAAGGTCCCGCGTTCGAGTCTCGGTCGGGCACACAGTTTTAATCTGCCAGGAAGTTTCATATCTGAAACCTGTCAGTATCTCTAGGCTTCTTCCATGTATACAACCTTCTTTTATGATTCTTGAACCAAGTGTTAGTTATGATTATGTTGTGCTCTGTGCAAAATTCTATCAGGCGTCTTCCTCTTTCATTTCGTAGCCCCAATCCATATTCACCTACTACGATTCCTCTTCTCCCTTTTTTTTTTTTCTACTACCGAATTCCAGTCACCCATGACTATTAAATTTTCGTCTCCCTTCACTATACAAATAATTTGTTTTATTCCATCATAGATTTCTTTAATTTCTTCGTCATCTGCAGAGCTAGTTGGCACATAAACTTGTACAACTGTAGTAGGCGTGGGCTTCGTGTCTATCTTGGCCACAATAATGCGTTCACTAGGCTGTTTGTAGTAACATACCCGCACTCTTACTTTTTCAATTCATTATTAAACCGACTCCTGCATTACCCCTATTTGATTTTGTATTTATAACCCTGTTTTCGCCTGACCAAAAGTCTTGTTCCTCCTGCCACCGAACTTCACTAATTCCTACTATATCTAACTTTAACCTATCCATTTCCCTTTTTAAATTTTCTAACCTACCTTCTCGTTTAAGGAATCTGACATTCCACGCTCCGATCTGTAGAACGCCAGTTTCCTTTCTCCTGATAACAACGTCCTCCTGAGTAGTCCCCGCCCGGAGATCCGAATGGGGGACTATTTTACCTCCGAAATATTTTACCCACGAGGACGTCATCAACATTTAACCATACAGTAAAGCTGCATGCCCTCGGGAAAAATTACGGCTGTAGTTTCCTCTTGCTTTCAGCCGTTCGCAGTACCAGCACAGCAAGGCCGATAAGGTTAGTGTTACAAGGCCAGATCAGTCAATCATCCAGACTGTTGGCCCTGCAACTACTGAAAAGGCTGCTGTCCCTCTTCTGGAATCACACGTTTTTCTGGCCTCTCAACAGATACCCCTCCGTTGTGGTTGCACCTACGGTGCGGCTATCTTCATTGCTGAGGCACGCAAGCCTTCCCACCAACGGCAAGGTCCATGGTTCTTGGGGGAGAAAAAAGGTGTATAGATATTATTACTCACCTTTCAGTATGCTAACGAAAAATTGGAATAAGTAGCACTGCCTCGAAACTTCTATTTCACGAAAAACACATGTTGTCATCTGAGCAAGCCACAGCTTGAGCGGATGATGCGCGATCTCCACTACATAGTGGCACAAGCCTAAGCCAATGTTTAGAGGGATCTCTACCAGAGTTCAGCACAATTCAGAGTCTGGAGCCCTAGGGGTCCGCTTTGGGACCGGGGTCCGGATTTCGATACTTTCCTCTACTAAAATACACATGTATGTTCCCTCTTTTTTCAGCATAGCATGTAACGCGTGTTTCCATATTAGGAGTACTTGCATCATTTCCATCTAAGTTTTTATGTCCCAAGGCGTATTATAGTGTGCGATGCAGGGTTTCATGCTAACCTTTTCATCTCTGCACAATTACTGAAGCAACGTTATATATGGGACCTGAAATTTACAATTCTTCAACAGTCATCAAGAGCAATCACTAGAAAACGCAAACACAAGCTTGTAGTTCCAAAACAGTTTTACAAAACCGTCTTTCTAGCAGCCACCAATAACAGGGATAATCAAAGCCCTTATGCGATCTTTACATGAGTGCATAAACTGAAACGAGTTAAGTAAAGTTCCCTCATTTTCAATTAAACGAATAAAAGGACCCCAATGAATATGAATGACAAGTGTAATTAACCGCACAAACTTAACAGGAATATACTAGGAGAAACGGTCACCGGTGCATTAAGCAACAGTGTAGAAAATTTAATAACTACTTGCTAAAGAACAATTTTAGCAATGGGAAGCTTAGTCCATTAAACAGGTTAACGAAATCCCACTAATAATGTAATGGATATTCCACAGGACTCACTCGTGGAATTCCTACCGAGTATAACACCAAATATGTGCAAAACATTTATTGTAATAGTCACTTTAAATGACACGCAACAGCGGGAACATCGCTACGGATGTCCCAGACAAAACCAAGAGAAGCCAATTACTAGAAACACGGGACGCACCTTGTTGTAACTCGAACACCCTAACGAGAGAAATCCCCAAATAAAAGCGAGAGAAAAATAACTTCTGTCAACTACTGGGGCGAGCAGCGACATTGTCAGGATACAACCAAATAGCGTGGAGCGTCGCCAAAACTTAGCTGACCGAGCTAACCGTATCCGAACAGATTTCAAAACCGTTCAAATGTGTGTGAAATCTTATAGGACTTAACCGCTGAGGTCATCAGTCCCTAAGCTTACACACAACTTAACCTAAATTATCCTAAGGACAAGCACACACACCCATGCCCGAGGGAGGACTCGAACCTCCGCCAGGACTAGCCACACAGTTCATGACTGCTGCGCCTTCAACCGCTCGGCTAATCTCGCGCGGCGGACATATTTCGCCCAAGGCGGTGACCCCAGTATCGGTCAGTCCGGGACTGGTTGTGCGCGGCGCTGGTAGTACACTGGAACATTTTTAATGCAAAACAAGGACAGACAACCAAACCAAAATGGGCAACACGAGGCACTCTAATTTCAAGGTTATGTCCCGTTTAAATTAAACACAACAGAAAGTAACCTCAAATAAATGACATGGAAAATTATTCACTGATTACAGTGTATAATTCAAAATTTTTATAGGCACCCCCCCCCCCTCTCCCAATTAACGAGCATAAAGTCAGGAGAAGTTAACGGCCTGCCAAACTAAGAGTATTAAAACTATAATACAAGACGGGAAGGTCACGGCCCCTTCGAACGGAGACCACAGTAATTATCACAAGATACTTAAGTACATTAGAAACCCACCATCTTAATACGAAACATGGCCTGCGCACTGTACTAGAATGACTCATGCAGGATTCACACTACTCACGCTTTTACTCCCGTCACTGGGCACTGTTTTGTACTCTGAACACCACTATTTAATATACATACACCGGAACCAAGAGTGAATTCCTTATTTCCGCCTCAGCGGGGATAGTCACAGTCAAACACTGTTTCCGGGTGTGAACACACAAATTACAATCAGTTTGATCACCAGTGCCACTTCGAAGGAAATAGCGTGTGCCCACTGTGAGTAGCCGCAAGCAATGAGACTCCACATAGCGTACATAGTTTAGTTTACCAATTGTGTCATACTAAGAGCCAGACGTAAAATTCAAGGAAGTTCTCCACGGCTCGATATCAATGTTTGCTACCCCCATTGTACGTTACTGAACAAAATATCTTCAGATGAGGTGAACGGCCTTGGTTTCATATAGAAATTTAAACTCTGTACATGTGTTTGGTAATGACATTGATTTATTCCTTGTAGTGGGATCCTACATTTACAATATTTAGGGAATGTTTCTCACTTCATCAGCAAAGGGCTCTTCGAAATCAGGAAACAACATGAGACATGAAGCACAATGAAAGATCAAAACTGTATGTGAAACCGGGGCTCGAAACTGTGACTTTTATGTTTCGCGGGTAGGGTCGGTAGAGAACTTGCTCACAAAAGGTATACACCTGAGGTTCGTGTCTTGGTGGAGCAGTCACTCTAATTGCTGGTGCGGAACTGTGTGTGTGTCTGTGGCGAGTGCTTTGGTGCCTGTCTGCAAAAGTATTTACATGTCCACCAGTATGAGACGAAAGCAATGTGGCCCGCAGTTGACTGTGTTCCCTATTAGCTGTCCGTACTATCGGCGGATGTACACGACACACTGAAGAAAGTGACACGGAGACAGGTAGAGTTTCGGATTTTTGAGCGCTATTTGGAGGCTGCTGCAGGGAGTTGCGATGAGGCAGGCCAGTGTTTGTGCCAGTGTGGAGGTGACTGCTCGCAGTATTTTTTGTGTACCTCTTGCTTGATACACAACAAGATGATGTGTCTACATTACAGGATGTGACAGGATTCTGACCAGAAGAGGTCACTGGGGCGCTATTTTGGACCGTCACTACAGTATCGACAGGACTACGAAATGTCGCACGTATGAGCAAGACGAAAAACGCCAAGAAATCACAGCGTGACCGACACAGTCAAACTAAGAGAATGAATTATGTACAGTTACATTTGTTCTAGTGAACGATTTTGTACCAGTCATGTACAGTTACATTTGTTTTTCGTGATCGAATTTTTACCATTTGCATAAGGCAAAAAAGGAATAAAGCGTAGTCCTCCAGAACGAATATAAGTCCTCAAAACCAATTCATGTCTTTTGAATTACTATGTTTTTCTGCGTTATTTAAGTCATCCATACAGCAAACTACAACATGTGACGTTGATAAGGAATCTGGTTTATGATTCGACTAGGTGCCGTCCCATCTGCACCCCATTTAATGGTTTTTGGTTAATGACGTGAATATTTGCAAGTTTGCCTCATTTTAGAACAAAATATAACAAGATACAGAACCTCTTTTTCGTCAACGATACCAGAAATTATCATAACGTATACTACCTGCTGATTTTTCTTCACTATCCAGACAACTAACGACGATTACTACCAGGTATTCAATAAAACTCGGTGAGCCTCCGAATTCTGTGATAGACGTTACAAGTGAAATAAAATTTTTCAACGCAGCTGTAATCGCAATATGCATTTTTCATCGACATTCAGTTTATAGTTCATTCCTATCTTTTAATCACCAATATACTGTTTTGGAAAAGTTTTTCTGCCATATATTTTAAAACCAAAGAATTCCTTAAGTCTTTGCAGAATTTAAGGACTTTGCGAATTATAGGTAACAAGTAGTTACACGGTAGTCACAACTGAGTCCGGATAGATACATTAGTTAGTATTGAATGATCAAGTTATTAGTTGTTTTCACAAACATTTCGACTGGATTTTTTTACACGAGATATATACACTGAAGCGCCAAAGAAACTGGTACAGGCATGCCTATTTAAATACAAAGATATGAAAACAGGCAGATTACGGCGCTGCGGCCGGCAACGCCCGTATAAGACAACAAGTGTCTGGCGCAAGTGATAGATCTGTTAACTGCTGCTACAATGACAGCATATCTGAGGTAGTGACGAAATGAGAATTTTCCCGTACGACCATTTCAAGTTTGTAACGCGAACGTTAGGAATCTGGTAAAACATCAAATATCCGACATCGCTGGGGCTGGAAAAAGATACTGCAAAAAGAAACCAATAACGACTGAAGAGAATCGTTCTACGTGACTGAAGTGCAACCCTTCCGCAAATTTCTGCAGATTTCAATGCTGCACCATGAACAACTCTCAGCGTGCGAACCATTCAACGAAGCATTGCCGATATGGGCTTTCGGAGCCTATGGCCGAATTGCGTACCCCCGATGACTGCACGACACAAAGCTTTACGCCTCGCCTGTGCTCACCATTGGATTCTTGATGACTGGAAACATGTTGCCTTGTAGAACGAGTCTTGTTTCAAATCGTATAGAGAGGATGGACTGTACAGGTATGGAGACAGCCACATGAATCCATGGACACTGCACGTCAGCAAGGTGCTGTTCAAGCTGGTGGGGGCTCTGTAATGGTGTGGGGCGTGTGCAGTTTGAGTGATACGGGACCCTTGGCAGGTCTAGATACGACTCTGACAGGTGACAAATACGAAAGCATCCCGTCTGATCACCTGCTTCCATTCATGTCCATTGTCCATTGCGACAGACTTGGCCAATTCCAGCAGGAAAATGCGACACCTCACGCAGCCGGGTGCCAGGAACACTCTTCTAAGTTTAAGCACTTCCGCTGAGCTTCAAACTCCCCAGACATGAAAATTATTGAGCATATCTGGAACGCCTGACAAGTGCTGTTCAGATCTCCACCCCTCGTACTCTTACGGATTTATGGACAGACCTGCAGAATTCATGGTGTCAGTTCCCTCCAGCACTACTTCAGAAATTATTCGAGTCCACGCCACGTCGTGTTGCTGGACTTCTGCGTGCTCGCGGGGACCATACATGATATTAGAGAGGTGTACCAGTATTTTTGACTCTTCAGTGTACAATGTACGTAATAAAAAGTGCCAACTCATTTCTTAAAAATTAGACATAATTCTGCGGTGGCCAGAGAGAAATTGAATATAGTTTGTAAGACATTCATTTCATCCTTTATTCATTCAGTTATTTCATGTTTCCTGCTGTAATGGAGGTACTGACGAAGCCTTGACTCGTGCCTCGCCACATATCTGCAATGTTACGCGTAACCAGAAAACGTAAACGTTTTGTAATATGCATTAAACACAAATACTATTATTAGACTGTGATTAAAGTAACTGTATACAGTACCTTACATCATGTTGGTGAAGATGTTCTCAGTGATACTGCGCATCTCTTTTATCACTACAGCTGGCGAGTACATAGAGAAAGGAATATGCTTCTGATGATTTTAAAACCATATTGCAGCAAGTGTAGCCATCTCAAGTTGGCCATAAAATAATTGCCTTAATCATGGCAATAAAACAAATTTGTAAAATTTTGTAGTGGCTTCACGTCGGCTGTTGCTTTATTAAAGTATTTACTTTACTTCGTTTAGCACGATTGGCCACTTTCAGCCTTACATACTACTCTCAAGTGGTACTTACAAAGCCGGCCGTGGTGGCCGAGCGGTTCTAGGTGCTACAGTCTGGAACCGCGCGACCGCTACGGTCGCAGGTTCGAATCCTGCCTCGGGCATGGATGCGTGTGGTGTCCTTAGGTTAGTTAGGTTTAAGGAGTTCTAAGTTCTAGGGGACTAATGACCTCAGACGTTAAGTCCCATAGCGCTCAGAGCCATTTGAACCACCTGAACCATACCTACAAAGGACAGTATCACACATACGACCAGTTTATTTTCGGCTCACTAAAAGACCAAATATATTTTTAAATAGAACAGTCTAAACTCGTACTTACTGTCGCCAACATTTCGTAATATATACGGCTATTAAGCAACGGACGTGACTCTTCCGGAAGTGAATATATACGTTCAAGCGTCGTATTTAGAATGGGATGTTGACGGTTAAACGTATATGTGCTCACCTTGGAAGCTGCTATGTTGGCTGCTAAGCAGTCGGATGTACACTGAAACGTCAAAGAAACTGGTATAGGCATGAGTATTCAAATACAGAAATTTGTAAACAGGCAGAATGCTGCGATCGATTACGCCTATACAAGGCAAGTGTCTCGCGTTGTTAGATCGTTTACTGCTGCTACAGTGGCAGTTCACCAAGGTTTAAGTGATTTTGAACGTGGTCGGCGCATGAGCGATGGGACATAGCATCTCGGAGCTAGCGATAAAGAGGGAATTTTCCCGTACGATCGTTTCATGAATGAACCGTGAATATCAGTAATCCAGTAAAACATCAAATCTCGGAAATCGCTGTGGCCGGAAAAGGATCTTCAAGAACGGGACCAACAACGACTGAAGAGAATCGATCAACGTGACAGAAGTGCAACTCTTCCGCAAATTGCTGCAAATTTCAATGCTGAACCATCAGCAAGTCTCACCGTGCGAACCATTCAACGGAACATCGTCAATAAGGGCTTTTGGAGCCGAAGGTCCATTAGATGACCTAGATGACTGTTCGACACAATGCTTTACGTCTCTCCTGGACCCATCAACACCACTGGGCTGTTGATGGCTGGAAACCTGTTGCCTGGTCGGACGAGTCTCGTTGCAAATTGTATCGAACGGATGGGCCTGTACGGGTATGGAGCCAACCTAATGAATCCATGGACCCTGTATGTAAGAAGGGGACCGTTCAAGCTGGTAGAAGCGTGTGAACCCTGATACGTCTAGATACGAGTCTGACAGTTGGCACGTACGTAAGTACCTTGTATGATCACATGCATCCCTTCATGTCCACTGTGCATTCCGAGGCACTTGGGAAATTCCAGCAGAACAGTACTACACCCCACACGTCCATAATTGCTACAGATTGATTCCAGGAACACTCTTCTGAGTTCAAACACTTCCGCTGATCACCAAACTCCCAACCCCTTCGTTCTCTTACGGATTTATGAGCAGCCCTGCAGGGTTCATGGTGTTAGTTCCGTCCAGCACTACTTCAGACATCAGTCGACTGCATGCCAAGTCGTGTTGCGGCACTTCTGCGTGCTCGCGGGGGCCCTATACAGTATTAGGCTGGTGTACCAGTTTCTTCGGCTCTTCAGTGCATTATCGCGTGTTTGCACCAATAAGCACGAATTTTCGGCTACTATATTTAAAAATATTTTTTATCTGTTACTAAGGTAAACATTAACTTCCTGTTTATTTGATGAGTTTTGTGGAAAACATTTACTATTGTCCAGCAGTGCCGAAAGATGGTCATTCATTCCACATCTACATCTACATCCATACTCGGAAAGCCACCTAATGTGTGTGGCGGAGGGTACCTTGAGTACCTCTATCGGTTCTCCCTTCTATTCCAGTCTCGTATTGTTCGTAGAAAGATCGATTGTCGGTATGCCTCTGTGTGGGCTCTATTGTGTCTGATTTTATCCTCCTGGTCTCTTCGCGAGATAAACGCAGGAGGGAGCAATATACTGCTGACTCCTCGGTGAAGGTATGTTCTCGAAACTTCAACAATAGCCCGTACCGAGCTACTGAGCGTCTCTCCTGCACAGTCTTCCACTGGAGTTTATCTATCATCTCCGTAACACTTTCGCGATTACTAAATGATCCTGTAACGAAGCGCGCTGCTCTCCGTTGGATCTTCTCTATCTCTTCTATCAACCCTATCTGGTACGGATCCCTCACTGCTGAGCAGTATTCAAGCAGTGGGCGAACAAGCGTCCTGTAACCTACTTCCGTTGTTTTCAATTCTCAATGAAATAAAGTAAATACGTGTTAATCAACCAACATCCAAGGTGGAACTGTTACTATGTAAACGCAACCGTAAACTCTGTCCACATCAAGTACCTCTTCGGTGAGGAGATGGTTTCATGGATCCATAGTTTGCGACACCAGAGAGCAAGACTATTTAGCTCGTTGAGTTTCTTTCTGAAGTACCGGGACCATGGAGTTGTCCCAAAATTTGCATGGTTGGTTCACCGTGTTAAGAGCGCTCCAGTAAATAGAATTTTACATAAGGCTGGTTCTGCTATTGTCAGAGAAGGAATTCGTTTTACTCGTCGGAAGCTGGACATTGTTTCTGAACACTTGCATCGTCTGCATTTGAAGGTAGCAGCTGTTTTATCTCCTGACTCATGAGACAGGATTGAAGGCACGACATGGGCCAAGTCTGGGTTCGCGAAGTGGCCTCAAAAAGACAGATTACAAAGTACAACCGATTGGACCAGCCTTGTCAGATGGACTCTGTTATTCGACGTCCTGTCATAAATTTGATGGGTAAGGACCTGGACGAAGCTACGTTATCTGTCTTGAATAAAGGGCTAAATTTTGCCCCTGCTCCAAAGACTTTGCCGGCATTATCTTTCATCAGTGCCATTGAAGAAGCTGTACGACCACTAACAGAGGATTCTGCTGAAGAAATCAGACGAAACACCTGTCGAGCAATTACGAAACATCGTCCACAAAGAATCATTGTGTGCAAGGAAGAAAGATGTGCGATACGAAACTGCGTGAGGATACTGACACAGTCGTCCTGCGTGCTGATAAAGGTAATGCTACCGTCATTTGGCGTCAGGAAGCCTACAAGGAAGACATATGTGATCTACTTAGTTCTGGTGCATACCGGAAGATTAACAAAGATCCTACTAACAAGGTGACAATAAGGACTGCTGCCTTGCTGAACGCTTCATCACTATCGAGGCAAGTCATAAGAAGTTTAAAAGTGCGAGGTGCAGTACCACCGAGATTTTATGGTTTTCCTACAGATCACAAGAGGGGTAAGGACTTGTCTATGAGACCTACAACGAGCACTATTGGCTCACCAACGCATTTTTCTGCCAAATATTTAGCTTCCTTATGAAAACCATTGGTAGGAAAATGTAGTCACCACATTCGTAATGATATGGACTTCACTCAGAGACTTAGCAATGTCAGGCTAAATAGTACGGATGCGCTTGTTAGTTTTGACGTGGTATCATTATACACCAAGATACCTTTAAATGACTCTTTTTCTCTTATCGGCTAACATTTTGATAAGAACATTACGGCCTTATTGAAACGTGTTCTTTTATCATCTTATTTTCAGTTTAATGGTGAATTTTATGAGCAGATTGATGGCGTTGCTATGGGATCCCCTTCTCCCCTCTGGTAGCTAATTTATTCATGGAAGACTTCGAGGACAAGGCACTGGACTCAGCATGTTTTAAACCTACGGTCTTCTGGACGCACGTGGACGACACATTTGTGGTATGGCCGCACGGGATGGACGAATTACATCGATTTCTTGATCGTTCGAATTCTATCCACGCTAGTATAAAATTTGCCATGGAAATAGAGAAAGACGGCTGCCTCCCGTTTCTGGGTATTGTCGTTCGCCGTAAAGTTGATGGCACATTAGGACATGCCGCATATCGGAAACCTAGACACAAAAATCTATGTCTTCATGCCAGTGGCTGCTTTCACCCTTCACAGACTATAGGTGTCCTTAAGACCTTAGTGCATAGGGCGCACTGTGTATCCGATAAAGTTAATTTGCAAGAAGAGATCAAATAACTCAAGAGCATTTTTAAACTGAATGGATTTTCTCAGCAAAACCTAGAATACAGCTATGTGATGGGGAAGAAGATAGTAATTCCGTCAGATCCAGTGCGTTTTTGCCCTATGTGGGTGCTCTTTCCTCGAAGAGGAAACACTGTGTATTCTTGAGAAACATTGTGTTACAGTGATCTTCCGGCCCCACACAAAGATTGCAACTTTACACGGTTCTGTGAAGGACGATTGACAGCTTCGTAAAGCGGGCGTGTATCAGACTCCTAGCGGAAATTGTGAGAAGTCGTACATAGGTCGAACAACACGCACCGTTCATGAGAGATGTGTGGAGCATCGAAGATACACACACTTATTACAGCCAGACACGTCAGCTCTGGCCGAACATTGTGTTGATACAGGGCATTCCATGAATTACAGTGATGTGAATATTTTTAACCTCTACCTCTTCCTTTTCGGAATCTGACTTCAAGGAAGTTATAGGGATTAGATTAGCTAATAATTTAATAAATAGGATAATTGTTTTAGTTTGGACAAAACATGGAATCCGGCTCTTGGGGTAATTAAACAGCAGAGAAGTCGTCATGGAGTCGATAAGCGAATCGAATGTTTGTACACCTTCGCCATAGGCGGCACAAGTGTAAGGTATTTCTTTGCCGCCGACCAGCATCTGTGACCCGCATGCGCAGTACCACAACGGTGGAGCGTGTAAATCCGCGCTTCGCATCTTGTCGTCAGTCTTGGGACTCACTCTGAGGATGGCTAGACGATACGCGCCCGAAATATTAGTAGAGGGAAATTTATTTGCGCGGCTGCATACTCGAAATTTAATGGACTATCCGTCCACAGGCTCTCACGGACACTTCAGTACTGACCGACCATCGTGACATCCTCTACCAATTGCGTCATAGTATGCATGTAGAAGAGTGGATTCAGCACACTGCTGTCGAGTTCGTTGTCTTTTTCGTCACATACAGCCGACTTAAAGCAGTCAAACAATTCCTCAATTGTCATCAAGAGGCTGAGTGCACTCTGTTCCTGCCCTCCTATACAGGGAACTGAGGGTCGAACCCAGTTCCTCTCCGTGGCAGTAGGCCGCACTAACCACTTAGCTGCGAAGGCAGCCACCATTACAATCTCCTTCAACAAATTTACGGCTATGGTGCCCTATATGGAGAAAATGAATTAAAGAATGTTTTAGTGGCTGCTTGCAGTCTCCCTCAACAACTCATCTACATCTACAATTACATCCATACCCAGCAAGCCACCTGACGGTGTATGGCGGAGGATACCTTGAGTACCTCTATCAGTTCTCCCTTCTATTCCAGTCTCGTTTTGTTCGTGGAAAGAAGGATTGTCGGTATGCCTCTGTGTGGGCTCTAATCTCTCTGATTTTATCCTTATGGTCCCTTCGCGAGATATAAGTACGAGGAGCAATATACTGCTTGAGTCCTCGGTGAAGGTATGTTTTCGAAACTTCAACAAAAGCCCGTACCGAGCTACTGAGCGTCTCTCCTGCAGAGTCTTCCACTGGAGTTCATCTATCATCTCCGTAACGCTTTCGCGATTACTAAATGATCCTGTAACGAAGCGCGCTGCTCTCCGTTGGATCTTCTCTGTCTCTTCTATCAACCCTACCTGATACGGATCCCACACTACTGAGTAGAATTCAAGCAGTGGGCGAAAAAGTGTACTGTAACCTACTTCCTTTGTCTGCGGATTGCGTTTCCTTAGGATTCTTCCAATGAATCTCAGTCTGGCATATGTTTTACCGACGATCAACTTTACGTGATCATTCCACTTTAAATCACTCCTAATGCCTCCTCCCAGATAATTTATGGAATTAACTGCTTCCAGTCGCTGACCTGCTATTGTTGTTGTTGTTGTTGTTGTGGTCTTCAGTCCTGAGACTGGTTTGATGCAGCTCTCCATGCTACTCTACCCTGTGCAAGCTTCTTCATCTCCCAGTACCTACTGCAACCTACATCCTTCTAAATCTGCTTAGTGTATTCATCTCTTGGTCTCCCTCTACGATTTTTACCCTCCACGCTGCCCTCCAATGCTAAATTTGTGATCCCTTGATGCCTCAAAACGTGTCCTACCAACCGATCCCTTCTTCTAGTCAAGTTGTGCCACAAACTTCTCTTCTCCCCAATCCTATTCAATACCTCCTCATTAGTTACGTGATCTACCCACCTTATCTTCAGCATTCTTCTGTAGCACCACATTTCGAAAGCTTCTATTCTCTTCTTGTCCAAACTAGTTATCGTCCATGTTTCACTTCCATACATGGCTACACTCCATACAAATGCTTTCAGAAACAACTTCCTGACACTTAAATCTATACTCGATGTTAACAGATTTCTCTTCTTCAGAAACGCTTTCCTTGCCATTGCCAGTCTACAATTTATATCCTCTCTACTTCGACCATCATTGGTTATTTTACCCCCTAAATAGCAAAACTCCTTTACTACTTTAAGTGTCTCATTTCCTAATCTAATTTCCTCAGCATCACCCGAATTAATTTGACTACATTCCATTATCCTCGTTTTGCTTTTGTTGATGTTCATCTTATATCCTCCATTCAAGACACTGTCCATTCCGTTCAACTGCTCTTCCGAGTCCTTTGCTGTCTCTGACAGAATTACAATGTCATCGGCGAACCTCAAAGTTTTTACTTCTTCTCCATGATTTTAATACCTACTCCGAATTTTTCTTTTGTTTCCATTACTGCTTGCTCAATATACAGATTGAATAACATCGGGGAGAGGCTACATCCCTGTCTCACTCCTTTCCCAACCACTGCTTCCCTTTCATGCCCCTCGACTCTTACAACTGTCGTCTGGTTTCTGTACAAATAGTAAATAGCCTTTCGCTCCCTGTATTTTACCCCTGCCACCTTGAGAATTTGAAAGAGAGTATTCCAGTTAACATTGTCAAAAGCTTTCTCTAAGTCTACAAATGCTAGAAACGTAGGTTTGCCTTTTCTTAATCTTTCTTCTAAGATAAGTCGTAAGGTTAGTATCACCTCACGTGTTCCAACATTTCTACGGAATCCAAACTAATCTTCCCCGAGGTCCGCTTCTACCTGTTTTTCCATTCGTCTGTAAAGAATTCGCGTTAGTATTTTGCAGCTGTGACTTATTAAACTGATTGTTCGGTAATTTTCACATCTGTCAACACCTGCTTTCTATGGTATTGGAATTATTATATTCTTCTTGAAGTCTGAGGGTATTTCGCCTGTCTCATACATCTTGCTCACCAGATGGTAGAGTTTTGTCATGACTGGCTCTCCCAAGGCCATCAGTAGTTCTAATGGAATGTTGTCTACTCCCCGGGCCTTGTTTCGACTCAGGTCTTTCAGTGCTCTGTCAAACTCTTCACGCAGTATCTTACCTCCCATTTCGTCTTCATCTACACCCTCTTCCATTTCCATAATATTGTCCTCAAGTACATCGCCCTTGTATAAACCCTCTATATACTCCTTCCACCTTCCTGCCTTCCCTTCTTTGCTTAGAACTGGGTTGCCATCTGAGCTCTTGATATTCATACAAGTGGTTCTCTTCTCTCCAAAGGTCTCTTTAATTTTCCTGTAGGCAGTATCTATCTTACCCCTAGTGAGACAAGCCTCTACATCCTTACATTTGTCCTCTAGCCATCCCTGCTTAGCCATTTTGCACTTCCTGTCGATCTCATTTTTGAGACGTTTGTATTCCTTTTTGCCTGTTTCATTTACTGTATTTTTATATTTTCTCCTTTCATCAATTCAAATGGCTCTGAGCACTGTGGGACTTAACATCTGTGGTCATCAGTCACCTAGAACTTAGAACTACTTGAACCTAACTAACCTAAGGTCATCACACACATCCATGCCCGAGGCAGGATTCGAACCTGCGACCGTAGTAGTCGCGCGGTTCCGGACTGAGCGCCTGAACCGCTGGACCACCGCGGCCGGCTTTCATCAATTAAATTCAATATTTCTTCTGTTACCCAAGGATTTCTACTAGCCCTCGTCTTTCTACCTACTTGATCGTCTGCTGCCTTCACTACTTCATCCCTCAGAGCTACCCATTCTTCTTCTACTGTATTTCTTTCCCCCATTCCTGTCAATTGTTCCCTTATGCTCTCCCTGAAACTCTCTACAACCTCTGGTTCTTTCAGTTTATCCAGGTCCCATCTCCTTAAATTCCCACCTTTTTGCAGCTTCTTCAGTTTCAATCTGCAGTTCATAACCAATAGATTGTGGTCAGAATCCACATCTGCCCCTGGAAATGTCTTACAATTTAAAACCTGGTTCCTAAATCTCTGTCTTACCATTATATAATCTATCTGATACCTTTTAGTATCTCCAGGATTCTTCCAGGTATACAACATTCTTTTATGATTCTTGAACCAAGTGTTAGCTATGATTAAGTTATGCTCTGTGCAAAATTCTACCAGACGGCTTCCTCTTTCATTTCTTCCCCCCAATCCATATTCACCTACTGTGTTTCCTTCTCTCCCTTTTCCTACTGACGAATTCCAGTCACCCATGACTATTAAATTTTCGTCTCCCTTCACTACCTGAATAATTTCTTTTATCTCGTCATACATTTCATCTATTTCTTCATCATCTGCAGAGCTAGTTGGCATATAAACTTGTACTACTGTAGTAGGCATGGGCTTTGTGTCTATCTTGGCCACATGACCTTCTATATTGTAGCTAAATGATAAGGGATCTTTCTTTCTATGCATTCGGAGCATATTACACTTGTCTACATTGAGATTCAATTGCCATTCCGTGCGACATGCGTCAATTCGCTGCAGATCCTCCTACATTTCAGCACAATTTTCCAATGTTACAACCTCTCGATATACCACAGCATCATCCGCTAAAAGCCTCAGTGAACTTCCGATGTCATCCACAAGGTCACTTATGCATATTGTGAATAGCAACGTTCCTTCGACACTCCCCTGCGGCACACCTGAAATCAGCCTTACTTCGGAAGACTTCTCTCCATTGAGAATGAAATGCTGCGTTCTGTTATCTAGGAACTCTTCAATCCAATCACAAAATTGGTCTGATAGTCCATATGCTCTTACTTTGTTCGTTAAACGACCGTGGGGAACTGTGCCGAAGGCCTTGCGGAAGTCAAGAAACACGGCATCTACCTGGGAACCCGTGTCTATGGCCCTCTGAGTCTCGTGGACGAATAGCGCGAGCTGGGTTTCACACGATCGTCTTTTTCGAAACCCATGCTGATTCCTACAAAGTAGATTTCTGATCTCCAGAAAAGTCATTACATACTCGAATATCAGCCACAGACTCGACAGGATAGATAATGTATTCAGTAAAAGACTGAACGATAGATAGACTGGGGGTATCTAACATTGAAGTGACGATCATACGGCATGAATAACCAGTGAAAGGAAGTCCGTGTCTCTGCTTTTCATTTACCGGCAGACCGACTGGTGCTCACTTTGCACAGCATGTTAAAGTTCCCATGCATACAAATCGACTTTCGCTGATAATGTACCAGGGCGGAATATTGACTTCGGCTTCCGGCCACATTTCTGGCTAGGCCCTCCGCCCCCGATACGCTCATCTTTAAGAGTCAATCCCGCCTCGTCCGCCATTCCATTCCGCCCCCAATCTGCCGGGCTGCTCCGATCTTTCCTCTATGAATCTGTAACGAAGCCAGCCAGAAGGCCAGCCGGCTTATAGACCCTGGAGGCTCCTGAGATAACTGCCTCCTCTATAGAGGACGCGGCTGCTTTTCCGATACGTCGTTTCACGACCATTAATAATTACAGACTGCTCTCCTGAATGAACTCCTACTAAATCCAGGAAGTTGCCATCGGGGACCATTTTATTGAATGACCCACTCGAATTTCAGATACGAAGCCCTCTAACACTTTTCCACTACGTGACACCCGTCTTCCAACATAAATGTCAGAATACCCGTTAGTTTTCTCCTCTTGGAACGTGAGCTGTTTTGTTAGGTATACGAGGAATAGAGATTGGATTTTAATTATCACCTGGAAAAATTTAAATCACTCATTTAACATCTTTGATTTTTGTTTTGCTTTCGTCGTCACTAACGTGTAAAATTATGTAGGTAATTATTACTTTGAGTCCATTTAATTACTATTAAATAGAAACAAATTTTTCATACAAAAAGAGACCCACGACGAAGAAATTTTGTGGCAGAAATCTGTCATGAGCGAAGGCCACTCACCTTCGTACAAAATGAAATTAAATATGCCTTAGCTTAATTATGAAAGCTCCAGAATGAAAGAAACTGTTTCCATACGAAATATTTCGACTTATTTTAAGAATATTGCAAACATAAAATCAGTGAGCTACAGTTGTAGATATAGTCTTTACTTGAAGACTCCAGTATACTGTACTGTGACATTTTTAACTTTGTGCAAACATTGGGTAGTGATGACAGCTTTTGAATTGTTGATCTTCTTGTGTGGTGGGAAAGAAGCTTAACATTAAGACATATATCATAGAGTTTTATTTATGTTACTACTCTGACTTACATCAATCACAGGAAATTGATAGCTGAATAAAAGTGTTCACCATTACGTTACTAAACAAATGTGAAATTACATGTTTTCTCCGAGGCTTCTGAGAAACGTAAAGTACGTGCGCAGCTGATATTACAAACGATAGTATACAAGATTCTTGTTACGGAAACAAATGTATTGGAGTAGATGTTCAGAATAAATCACGGACACAACACACAGAAAGTATGATATTTCGTCACCATGTGTAGTCTTCCTTTATGAATGTACACTGTCGCGTCATTTCGGTCTTGGGAGTCGTTCTGGATTCTCTTTGCGAGGAGCAGAATTTATGTATTCATATTTCATGTAGACACTGTAGCAACGACAGACGAAATACATACGGGTAATTCAGCTGTCCGTGCCTACAGGCTATATGCAACCCACAGCATCTTCTGATACCATGTACAAGTTTTTCATATTCTCTCACTCTTTACATGCGAACTATTAGTCCCACAAAAAGACTGAACAGGACCTTTTGGAGGACATTTAATGTAGTTAAATTTTGTGCTGCGATACGGTTTAGCTAAATGTCATAGTTTTAGAGTTATTCAAGAGAAACCTTCAAAGGTGACCTCCACACGCTATTTTCTTGAATAACTCGAAAACTGTGGCCTCCAGCGTAAACGTATCCCAATCCAAAATGTCCAGTTCATATTTCTGTAGGATTAACGGTTTGCGCGTATTAAGCGAGAACATATGAAAATAATGCACATGGTACTTGAAGGTGTTACGGGTAGCACAAAACCCAAACGTAGAAGCAGATGAATAATCTTCTACAATCTCCAGGGTATTTTTGAGTAGGACATGTTTCCAATCAGCCGATAATCAACTGCTGCAGTTTGGAAGTCAGCTGTTATTTTGACACCTTTCGAGCACGTTGGCTACTCCATCTTTGTGCTGCCAGTCTTACATCACAAATGACCGTCCCACCTTTAGACAGTAACCTAGAGATTGTTTGGGATGAACCTGAACTCCAGCGAGAAAATTTGTTAGTTCAGAAATATACTCAGAGTTACTTGGCTAGAATGTTTTGTCATTGTTGCCGTCAGTGCATAGTGTCGTTTTAGTTCTGTTTCATTAGTTGAATAAACCCATACACTAAGTACACATCGACCCACTCTTCATTGGAAAAAGTATCCATACTGCTGTGTGTCACTGTGTGAAACAGAAACTGCGCGAAAAAAGCGAAAAACGGGAGCAGTACTGAATGCGACCTTAAGGACGAAGACTAAAATGGACATTACGGTTTTCAACAGCAGTTACCGTGAGTTTATTGTACAAGTTTTTTTACGGACAGGACATAGTGCAAACATTTGCAGCACGACACAAAGATAAATGGTGATAAGTCAGACGAAATGCAGTGTGCTATATAGGGAGGTAACAAAGACCAGAGTTCACTTATAATGAAATACCGAGAATGCATTCCTGAACTAGCTCCGAGATTCTGTGAGTGAATTTCTGATTCACTTTCTGTACAGGTAATTGAACAAGATTGCAGTGCCACTGGATTGCACGCTGTAGTTTAATGCAGTGCTACTGAGGCAACAAAAAAATACTCAGTTACTGCGTAACATGGTTTTCTGAATTATTGGTGTTTAGGGATTAATATCAGTCACTTGTTTAACAATCCACAGAATGCCTTTGAAGCGCGTTCCTCCTACGTGTCGCCAGGCGCATTTTCTCTGTGGTTTCGGCAGTTAGTTGTACGAGGGCAGTTGAATAAGTAATGCAACACATTTTTTTTCTCGGCCAATTTTGGTTGAAAAAACCGGAAATTTCTTGTGGAATATTTTCAAACATTCCCGCTTCGTCTCGTAAAGTTTCATTGACTTCCGACAGGTGGCAGCGCTGTACGGAGCTGTTAAAATGGCGTCTGTAACGGATGTGCGTTGCAAACAACGGGCAGTGATCGAGTTTCTTTTGGCGGAAAACCATGGCATCTCAGATATTCATAGGCACTTGCAGAATGTCTACGGTGATCTGGCAGTGGACAAAAGCACGGTGAGTCGTTGGGCAAAGCGTGTGTCATCATCGCCGCAAGGTCAAGCAAGACTGTCTGATCTCCCGCGTGCGGGCCGGCCGTGCACAGCTGTGACTCCTGCAATGGCGGAGCGTGCGAACACACTCGTTCGAGATGATCGACGGATCACCATCAAACAACTCAGTGCTCAACTTGACATCTCTGTTGGTAGTGCTGTCACAATTGTTCACCAGTTGGGATATTCAAAGGTTTGTTCCCGCTGGGTCCCTCGTTGTCTAACCGAACACCATAAAGAGCAAAGGAGAACCATCTGTGCGGAATTGCTTGCTCGTCATGTGGCTGAGGGTGACAATTTATTGTCAAAGATTGTTACAGGCGATGAAACATGGGTTCATCACTTCGAACCTGAAACAAAACGGCAATCAATGGAGTGGCGCCACACCCACTCCCCTACCAAGAAAAAGTTTAAAGCCATACCGTCAGCCGGTAAAGTCATGGTTACAGTCTTCTGGGACGCTGAAGTGGTTATTCTGATCGATGTTCTTCCCCATGGTCAAACTCTGAAGTGTATTGTGCTACTCCTCAGAAATTGAAGAAACGACTTCAGCGTGTTCGTAGGCACAAAAATCTGAACGAACTTCTCCTTCTTCATGACAACGCAAGACCTCACACAAGTCTTCGCACCCGAGAGGAGCTCACAAAACTTCAGTGGACTGTTCTTCCTCATGCACCCTACAGCCCCGATCTCGCACCGTCGGATTTCCATATGTTTGGCCCAATGAAGGACGCAATCCGTGGGAGGCACTACGCGGATGACGAAGAAGTTATTGATGCGGTACGATGTTGGCTCCGACATCGACCAGTGGAATGGTACCGTGCAGGCATACAGGCCCTCATTTCAAGGTGGCGTAAGGCCGTAGCATTGAATGGAGATTACGTTGAAAAATAGTGTTGTGTAGCTAAAAGATTGGGGAATAACCTGGTGTATTTCAATGCTGAATAAAACAACCCCTGTTTCAGAAAAAAAGTGTTGCATTACTTATTGAATTGCCCTCGTAGTTTCGTTCTTGCAGTGCGTAGCTGGGCTCAACCTAAACCAAGACTGCTATAACGTCCTTGATGCGAAACCCAGAGGAAGCTTCGGTTTGATGCCCCTTACGAACGAAATTATTTTTAAAGAGGAATATTGTGTGTCCATTCTACGGATCGGTGTCAGATTAGTGTATTAGTGAAATTCGCTTTAACGATACGCATGAAGAGACTGTAAAACAGGCATTCTAGCAGCGACAAAAGCGCCCTGGCCCGTTTTGAATCCTACTGCCATGCAGCAGTGCTGCTCTGTCGTTGCTAGAGTACTTGTTATTCTCCTTTTTTTACTGCCCCTGTTAATAAATACCCATAAATCTAATATCAATACTACAGTAATATGGGACAGCCGTATCGAATGGGAACGCAAAATTCCGCTTCAAAAATAATTTTGTTGATAACTGGAGACAAACTGCCGTTTCTGTATCGAAAAGGGCGTCGCAAGAAAAACGTGATTGGCACTATTTGTTGGGGCTGACTCTAGCTACACACTGCAAGAAAGAAATTGCAAATAAGCGCCGATAGAACAGAAAGTAAGCGCCTGGCGACTCTTATTTGGGGCACCCCGTATGTTAGTGAGGATACATTTTTGAAAATATATGTTATAGTCATTGTAGCTGACAAAACATGCGTGCATATGTTGTACACAGTTTGATATGTTGTAACAATACATGTACCCTCTTTCGTTGCTGCTCCAGACACAGCACTTTGTGTACATATAGGTACAAATTTCATTTTATGTCTGTAGTGTTTACATGTACGAAGACCGCTGAGTAGAAATGAAGGGCTTATTTCAGTAGTTGTAGAAGTCCATTTTTGTTCGTATTGCGATGCAGAGTCCTAAAGTTAAATGAGCGCTGAAAAATCTGCAGTTGAGATATCGGAAATATTCAAGCATATGGCTTCTTGCTAATGATGAACCTTCGTTTCTGTTTGTTTGGCTCATTAATTTCAGAAGCACTACAGACAAAAAAGTGGAGGTAATGGACTTGAACCACTATTGAAATAAGCCCTTCAAATAGATCTCATGTGGTTGAATTTATTACATGAGAAGTAGTATTATGCTAAACAAGTATAATATGGAAAAGAAATATATACTCACACTGGATGTGTTGTGTCGACGTTTAGCAAGCCATGTGGTAATCTGTTTCTTGGAAATAGGCTGCATGTTGTAAATAAAGTGTTTTGTAGACAAAAAATTTCGAAGTAAGTCGATTGTATTTCGAGCTAGTGAATTCATGGTTATAAGCAACACCAGAATGTACTGCTAGGCGAATATTTTATGTATTTTGGAATTCTCTTTTTCAACTGCAAACTACCTTTATCCGCCGACACTAGGTAAGGGACTTTCAAGTAAAATGGGGATATGCATAATATACGTAAGAGTACAGGTTGAGAACATGTAGAAGTTTGGGACTGGCCGTGAGTAGAACACGGATAGGGAAACGGTAAGGTGACCGTTCGCTATAAGGACAAAATTTGGGTTTGTGTGTCACGCGTGGTAGCATCGCGGTATAGGGCTCCTTGCCACGGTTCACGCGGCTCCCCGCGTCGGAGGTTCGAGTCTTGCCTCGGGCATGGGTGTGTGTGTTGTCCTTACCGTAAGTTAGTTTACTTTAAGTTAGATTAAGCACTGTTTAAGCCTAGGGACCGATCTCCTCAGCAGTTTGGTCCTATAGGAATATAGGTCTTCGCTCTTTTCACGCGCTGTACGAGACTTGAATAATAAAGAATTCTTGTGAACCCTCTCCCAGGCACTTAAGTGTGATCTGCAGAGTATCAATGTAGATGTAGGTCTTAACGTAGATCTGAGCTTTAAATACAGTTTGATACCATAGCTACATTTCATACACAGTGTAAGTGACGTGCACTTAATTGGTGTTTATGAAATGAGTGGAGCCCCGAGCTATATCCTGATGGCTGAAAGAGCCACACGCAAATGGAAATGCTATCTGACATTAAATTCAAAGTAAAAGAGTGGGTCGCCACCAACTCTAGCCACACGACAAACAAGAGGTTCGACTGAGTTGGAAAATTAATTAATTTAGTCATTAAAATACAAAAAAACTCATGTAATGTTACTCTAAAAAGTGGGATGTAATTATCAATACTACCCAGGGATTGTTCACATGAATCAAATATTAAAATAAAGCAAAAAGTGTGTGAACACTGAATAAGAGCAGCTTGCAGTAACATTTCTGAAAAGATCTATTCTAAGGAATTTGTTTTAAAATAAAAAGAGGACACTAATTATTGGACCTTTGCGCATGGAAACGGTATGGATGGGCAAAGTACGAGGTGAATGGGATAGGGAAAGGAGACGTAACATCGGTAGATTGGATAAGACTTCAAACAAAATTATTTATTTCTTAAGACATTTGTATGAGACATCTGTATAATTGCTGTTGCCTAGTACTACGTACGATTGCTTGTGAAACGCTATATGATTCACAACAGAATCTCGTAATTTAGAATTGCGGTTGTAATTAGAGGGGGACGGGAAAGGTTTAATACTCGCAATCAGATCCACATTCACTCAAAGAACATCAAGGACGGCCCCAACACCAACATGCAACGAAGCTACGAGGTTTGTTCCACTGTGTGGAGAAATTATTAAATAAAGGAGTAAATCTGAATATCATGATTATATTTAAAGTTGAACCTCGGTTTGGAGAAACCGCCTCAACGAGGGCACACACACACGCTTACGCGCTAACATGAAATCACAAACCACAACTACAACTGAATAATCCGGACAGGGTATATTTAATATTCCAAAATCAAAGCATGTCTCTTCGGCAGAGACAGGGGGCCACAAGAGAGTTAGGCTCACAGTTAACTCGTGTGGTCACGTGGTTCGTGGAAAAACAATTTCTGCGTACCGTGGCCAAATTTTAGCAACATTAAACCACGCAGCAGCGAACAATTAACATTTTACGGAGGACACATTTGAATAGACAAAGGGTAACGGCAGAGGGCCAACAAACTCTAATATTAACCCACTTGGATGATATCCAAAGGACATATAGTAATGAAACAGGCAAAAATTGTCAAGGTTCGGAAAAATTTAGAATGTATGCACACGCAGTCGCTGGCACACAAGCACTTCTTAGATGAGATCGCTTCAACATATGCAACACCTTTGTGCTACGTTCTTCTAACGGACCAAAGTCTGCATTAGGAATCAAACTGAAAGTCTGCAAAAGCCTTGCATTCGTTGCTGCGACCCAGCAAAACAATCTTTATAAGACAAAGGCGAGGCCAAAAGCTGCACAATGTACAAGTTCAGTGAGATTGAATTACAAAAAGTTTCCCTCTCGCTATGAGACGAAGCGCCACGCGGTTAAATCAACTCACCCTTCTTCGAAGAAACCTCGGCAGAGGACCCTCAGAGAGCTGGAAGCAGACTGCCCATCTCACACTAAAACTTCTCCCCCACAAAACCCTGTGGCCAGGAAAACCAAGAGATGAGGTTTCCTCTACCAACATAACACCGGTAACTTCCACACAAGAGGAAAAAACCTCTTTTCCTACCTGAAGACTACAAGGGTTGGCCATTCGGTACGACTACCGATGATTCTCTACAGCAGACTAAACCACAGCACAGCAAAATGAAACACACCCACATTCATTCACTCACGCATGCCAAAGAGTTTTGGAATAGTAGAACAAGGGATAAACATTTTATGGAATCATAGTCGTGAGTTGAGTTTCATATAAAAACATGGAAGACCTATAATGACGTTATAGACGCATTTGCAAGCCTAAAAAGAACCAAAGTAACAGACATATGATGGTTGCAAATCGTAGAAAGAAATAGGCTACGGCTAGATTGAATCATAGCTGTCTTCTCTGGTACGAAATTTGGCAACGAAAACACACGAATTGGTCTGTAGGATGCAAAGTGCATCGGAAAGCAAATAAAATGATAATGAAAAGGGGCTATAGGACCCTTTCATCTGCAATCAGTGAAGTAAAACGAACCATACGCATATTCTACGCAGAGTCTCAGCAAATATTTTAAAATGTCGTGCTATGCTTTATTTCATTACATACAGCACAGTATCTAGGACGAATAACGAATTTATCGAGCGGGTATATCATGAAATTTTTTCGCCAAATAATTTACTTTAAATCGGATGGTAAGTATTTTATTAGCGGTCTGCATGTTCACTCAGCCCTACCGCTGACCATTCGTGAACGAAATCAACAATCGCAGAGCGATGAAGTTTTTACCGTACAGTGGTTCCTGTCGACTGCCAATGTACTAGAGCGATATCACTGGCAGATTCACTGTTCCTTTGAGTTATTACAGTTACGAATATATGTAGGACAGCAGATTTATGGAAGAGTAACTACGGAAGAACACTAGGTTGTTGGGATGAATCGAAAGTGACATTTCACTTTCGTCATAGGCTTCTAACATCCGACTAAAACCTCCAGGGCAGATGTTGTTCCTAGGAGTGAAACAATGTTGACATACCTGCGGGTTTGTGTAAGCAGTGGTCCATTTCTATCGGAGCTTCAAAGTCAAAAACTTAAGTTGTTCGAGTAACTGCATTTACAGCAGATTCTTGACCATCCAGTTCGTTACTTTACGACACCGGTACTACTTGGCCTGCTTCACAGTAATACTCCTCTCTGGTAAAATAAGGATTAATTAAACGTATGTACTGCACTTTCCCAAAGCTACGGGATGCGGGCGCCGGCTACATTGCTGTGTGATTCAAAAATGTGTTATAATTTTTGCGCTTCTAGCCCATCTGGAGTCACAATTGTGAAGTACGTACTGTACTGTTAATACTGAATAAATTACCGAAACCATTCTTGAACAAATAATACTTAAAGCCTTTTCCAGCGCTTACAAACAATGAACAAACGTAGAGGGCGGTTCTGTTGGTAGCGCCAACATCCAGACTGTTTACACTATTAAACTGTTGTTTTGTGTGGTCCTTTGTGTTTTAATTAAAGAGTCCGAAATTGATGATATGTATTACGTAAGAAGTCAGAAAACGTTAATAAAGTAAGGTTTTGGTATTAAAACTTTTCGGATGGTACAGCTGGCATTAGAAAAGACGATTTATGCACACCCGGCCTATCCAGCTTCTTTTTTACGCGACTTCACATTTAGTAAATTGGGGCGGACAGTCAAGAGTCTACCGTATTTTGTATTGGAGGCACCGAAACCCAGAGCGGCAGAAGAAATCGTCACGCCAAGGGCGCCAGAAATATTCAGTTCAGGGGAGCTGGGCCGTGTGGCAGAATCAGTTCACAGATAACGGCAGAAACTCTGTTTCCCAGCGCGGGCAGAAGTACAGGGCCGAAAACAAAGGGCGCTCTCTGCGGAGTGCACCGGGCGCGTTAGTAGCAGAGGCTTTCAAGCTTCGCAGAGAGCAATTAGGAATCCTTGATACTTGTTAGGCATTTCGTGGCTTACCACGGCGGATTAGTTTAGTCGCTTGCTTGTTGAATTTTGAAACCGTGTCACTGAAAGCTCGTTATCTACTGCAAGCGATTACAGACGCAATAACATTCGCACAGCGACTTTGCTCTCCTTGTTCTGTTAGGCTGTTGTTGCCTGCAAGAAGGCCTTAGGGCAGATTAGTTTTTGTAATCAAGAAACAGTGTTCTCAAATTCTGATGCTTTGAATTTGGTATCACGATACCTTTCATTATCAAAGATAGGCTTATCACACTCTTACGAAGTCATGTTACTGATACAATGGGATGACATGTGTCTATGAAGGGAAGGTTTCCAGTTAGTGTCATATTTTTTATTAAGCCAGCCTTGCCTTGAATCCACGTCATGAGGATATATTTATTCAGTGAAATTTAAGTTTTAACCGTAATATTACTTTATGCCTCTTAGATTAAGGTTTCATTGTTAACTTGTTGATTGTTACCTGATTGAGGGTTTCGAGTATTATTGAGTTAAAAGTCTTTATGACCTGTGAGAGTTACATATTCAGAATGATTGAGTTCCGTTATTAGTGTGCTACTGATATTGATATCTCTCTTACTGAATTATAATTATTTATATTTAAAATTTTGCTCTTATTATTGTGCTTGTTGTAATATTTGGTGTTGAACAGAAAATAGGAAAACGTAAAAGTAGGCACGTTCGTGACTGCGCCACCAAATCAAAACTGACCGTACTGTCACCCTCATTACATGGCAGGCGATTAACTCGGCTAGTAAAATCTGCTGAGTTTTGAATGTGTTGCTATAGTTCAATTCTTTTATCTTGGCGGCTCGCGCATGCCCGCCCAGACGCGGGAGATTACTGCGTTGCTAGTTGCACACGACGCACGCGCCAAGAGAAGCAGCGCCATAGTATAGCATAGTTCGCAAGCTTACGTTTAGGGGGGTGCTCGCAGTTCATGAAGTAAAGCCACCACGGCCGCATTAACCCTTTCGCTGCTACAGAGACTTGCTCCCCGCATTCCGCGCTGTGCGCGATTTTGTCACTGCACTGCTCGCCTGTGCAGACACATGGTGTCCCAAAAATTAGATTTTTACACACCTTGTTGACTGATACCTTCCCCCCATAAATGACTTAATTTTGTTTCGATGTTCAACGCAGATACTATGCAGCATTAAATATAGTAAACCACTGCACGAAATTTTGAAGAGTTTGCAGAGGTAAAAGCCCACAGCGTATACTTTCCGTATGGTCGATTTTAGTTGCCACAATGCTGAGAATGAAATGTGGACTAGATACCTAAATTTTTTACGTAAAATTTACTATATAACAATATCTCATTTAATTTAACTACCACATAAGCGTCGTATGTAATATTGAGAAATATTCCGTCTTTGGCGACTGTAATAAAAGTTTTATTTACACCGGGCACGTTTGGCTTTATTTTAAATCCTCAATGAGGACTGTAACAGGTCACGCAAAATACTGACAAACACTGTTGGTATGACTATGAATTACTCACACTTCGTCGAAGTACAATAGGAAATAAACTATTACCGCTGTTCTTTATTGCGAAAAAGCGATTCGTGAGATTGATACAAACACCTTTCCTTGCTATCGCCTAAATTAGGAGTCTTATTGCTTGTTTGGTTCAATTAATTAATAGAATATGAAGCAATTGGTATAAAGAAAGCTTTTTCCAAACTTTCTATAAAAGAAAGTCTGCCATCAAGACATTGCTTTTGTTGTATTACTTTATTTATGACTGAACGTTTCTGAAACTGAAGGCACTCTTCCGTGCTCTGCTCTGCAGTTGAGATGTGGCAACGTCGTTCTCTGTTCATTGGCTGATTGTGTTTTGTGACGACAGATGCGCAGAACGAACCTAAACTCGGCCGCCAACATAAATGGCGCGCACTTTAGCAGTGTCCCACACGTGGAACGTGTGGATTGCTCAAGTACTTGTATGTTCGTGAACCGATGTTGGATACAACGAAGCGAAATGGAGTCCCATCCTTTTACATCTTCGGTAAAGCATAAGCTGTAGGTAGCCTAGGTGCCTATGGGAGAAGATTCTAGACCAAGATGTCTTCCAACGAAGAGCGCCTGCGAAGTTTAGAGGTCTTTCTTATTTTTTCCAATTTTGGATTGCGGAGGATTTACGGTATCTCTGTTCATGTAACGCGCAGATTTTCTTATCATAGTTCACGTATTCCATAATTATATATTCTTGAATATTGTCAGCAGGAAGGATCGCAATGCTTTCACCACTGCGTAATGCTGTGTAGTGTGTAGAGTGTAGTGTTTTATTCAAGCAACTGATTAAAATCCAGAACTATTAACACCAGATTAACAGAAGAAACTCGCCATGACACAACGATACCAAAGTTAAGCTTCTGCTATCATCTGTTAAATGGCTCCATTACAAACTAACTGTAAGTGCAAAATAGAAGCGAACAGCTGTAAAATACCTTCATTTGAATGTGTTTCCAGTTATATCATTATGGGAGCTAGGCACATTTCAAATTCTACAGTCTATTTTGCCTCTAATGCATAGTTCTCCACACCACTATCTTCCGACCAAAAGCTGCGTTATTCCCTATGAAAATCAGCGCTTTCTGAAATAATCACATTGCCTTCGTCAGTTAAGCGACTGACTGTCGAAGAAATAACGGAAAAACACAAATGTAATAGCCGTCAGTAACGACTACTGCCATCAGGGATTACAATGATACCAACGATAAATGTCAAAATTCGTTAAATGTCGTCTTTACGTTCTGTGACTCTTCACCTAAGCAGCTTCTGCTCAGAAAGCATTAAAATTTGTGGCGAACAGATTTGTGTATCTGCCTTTTCTTGTTTAGCAAACCTGCGCACAGCAGAGGGACCTTACATTACTCTCTTGGAATTGCCACAAATTGAGTCTGTTACATACTGAAATTCCTCGGATGAAAAAACGAAAAACTAGTCAATTTACTACCAACGTTAAGGTGATATTTTAAGCTGCGCAGTTAATCAGTTGTGCATGGCTAAGGAAACACGTGGATCTGTAAAGAGCGGTGTTTAATTTTTTTACCCAAAAAATATTTTTCTGTAAAAAGTAACTCCAGAAATTATGAAGCTTCGCATCATTTCTATAAAGTCTTACAGATACAAAATAGCTCTATAGCGGCTTTACCCATTGGCGCCGCGTGCAGCCAGCCACAGCTGACGAGGCTCTGCATATACCTATGCAGCAAGCATCACAGCATAGAGCACGTGAAGTTCGACAAAGTACGACTGGCTGACGGTTGATCGCCGACAGTCGGATCGCTGAAACTCCTGTTTTTCTCCGTCTTGGTTTCTAATTTCTGTTCCGGTTTTGATCACTCTACCAAGAATTCCTTTCTTGCGCCAATCTCCTCACTCAGAGTGAAACATACGGCTAGCGTCCTCACTCGCTTTGTGAGACATCTCCCAATCTCTGTTTTCGGCTAGATTTTTGTCGTCCGTGACTCCCCCTAGTAGAAAGATATCTACTCCACCAGCGTCTTAACACATTTCCTGTTTTACTGTCCTTTCCTATAGTCAGATGCTGCGTACACTCCTTTATCCGCCAATTCTTGGGAAGACGTGCCATCTTCGTATCTCATCAGTTCACTTCGTTTTCAGCATCCTTCTATGAGTGGGAGACAAATGAAAACCGAACACCTGCCACAATGAGACTATTGAGTGGTTTCATTTAAAAGTAATCGCAACTCGCATCAAGACATTAATCCCACTGGAAAACGAGACGATCAGTTCCTATTTCGTAGAAGACAGTGGGAAACTGATGGATCAGCAACGGCACCCAGTTTTGCGCTTCCTCGTCCAGCTGAAACCAAAGACTACGCATGTCTTTCTTCAGGTCGCTACTGTTTCGAGCCCTAGAGCAGGAAAACAGTTGAAAGATCCCACATCTCCCCCGCCAAAGAAATCCATAACTGTTCAGACGTGTTTCACAAGGTCATGATGACCTTCTTCAAATGTAATTTATTTATTTCATTAATGGAGCAGGGTAACCCACCGCCTTGAAATTTAAGGTTGGGCAGATGATTCTGAATCCAATAGCAAACACTTCTCAGTAGTACTGTGTTATTGGTATTGAGTTGTTATAGCTCTTTTTAAAAAATAGTATCAAGAACATAATATAAAAATTTATCTACGTTTACAGCGAATTGAGATACAAATGGTTCCATACAATTTGTTTCTGCCGGCCGGAGTGGCCGAGCGGTTCTAGGCGCTTCAGTCTGGAACCGCTCGACCGCTACGGTTGCAGATTCGAATCCTGCCTCGGGCATGGATGTGTGTGATGTACTTAGGTTAAGTACGTTTAAGTAGTTCTAAGATCTAGGGGACTGATGACCTGAGATGTTAAGTCCCATAGTGCTCAGAACCATTTTTTGAATTTGTTTCAGCCTTGCTGATGAGAATATAATTTATACATGCTAATGTTAAAGACAAATAAAAGAAAAATGTAAAACAATGAGAATGGTGGAAATAATTTTCAATATGTTGAGGGAAGTGATATACTGTACCTGGATGTGTAATGTAGCCATTCAACATGTTGGTTGGTTATGGTCTATTTCTACCCATTTCAGGTGAGAAGGTCTGGGTAGAACCTCGAGCTATTCTCATCTGAAATGGTTTGTGCTTATGTATGTTTACTTAGTTTGTGTGTATTGGTATATTACCTGGAGTGTTGCAAGTCAGGACACTACATGATATTCAGCAGCTGTTTGTTGGCCCTATTGTTGGTAGTTGCGGTATATTCTATGTGATACCTTAGGTACATACACCTGGTATTATACAGGTGAAATACTGACTGAGCATTTGATGCATTGAATACATTAATTTTAGCTTTACATGGGAAATACACTTATGTTTGTAAATTAGCTAGTCGAAAAAGAATGTAGTTCATTGCTACTTCAGTGCATTATTCCTTAAATAACTTAAAACATTACATTTTTAGTTTTTTACATACTTTATACGGGTAACACGCAGGGTTAGCAGAGAGAGCAAAAGCGCTGCTTCCTGACGCTGGTAGGGGCGCCGATCCCAGATCGAATCCGCCCGGCGGATTAACGACGAGGGCCGGTGTGCCGGCCAGCCTGGATGTGGTTATTAGGCGTTTTTCCACATACACCTTGGCGAATACTGGGCTAGTCTCCATGTCCCGCCTCAGTTATACGACTCGCAGACATCTGAAATACGTTCGCACTATTTCATGATTTACACTGGACACAGACAGCTGAGGTATACTGATTTCATCCCAGGGGGTACTGGGTGGCGGCAGGAAGGGCATCTGGCCACCCCTTCAAACTAACCATGCCAAATCCGATAGTAACAATGCCGACCCTGCCAAAACTCCGGGACAAAGGCACAAGCTAAAGAAAGACATACTTTATGCAGAAAATACATTGTAGCTTTAAATAGAGAAGAGAACATACTTCTGTCTACACAGTACTGCTTGTGTGCACTACGTAATACGTCGTTGGGGAGTACGAGCCTCGGAATAAAAGTTCTTCGAGCCTTCTCCTCCCAAGTGACGTTACGTTATTACTAGAGTCTTAGCATGTGATGTCGGTGTATGTTTGTTTTATGATTGTTACTGACTGTTGTGATGTTTGTGGCTGTGTTGTGACATGCAGTGTCATGCGTTGTTGGTTTGGGTCCCTTACGTGTTGATCCCTATTGAGTCATGTTCACTTAGCGTATTGGTTCCTTCCTCGGTATCGGAATCTGTTCAAAAATGTTCAAATGTGTGTGAAATCTTATGGGACTTAACTGCTAAGGTCATCAGTCCCTAAGCTTACACACTACTTAACCTAAATTAACCTAAGGACAAACACACACATCCATGCCCGAGGGAGGACTCGAACCTCCGCTGGCACCAGCCGCACAGTCCATGACTGCAGCGCCTTAGTCCGCTCGGCTAATCCCGCGCGGCCTCGGAATCTGTGTTCGTGCTTGTGTCCTCCCATGTAATTTGTTGTGTTGATTGTGCTTATCTACGCCTCCTTCCATATGGATTTTGGCGCTTGTATACTTCATGCAGTGTGTTCGATACAATATCGGCTGCACTATTTATCGGGTTCCTATCATCGGGATTACGTATTGTTCTGATGATATCACTGTCGTTCTGTATATGTCTTACTTGTGCAAGCATGTTGCATAGCAGTGTGACACGTTCTGGTGTCCCAGTTTCTCCGCATAAGCATATTTGATCGTTAGTTAGTCCCATGCGATTTAAATGTACCAGAAACAGTCCGTGGTCTGTCAGGAAATGGACCATCCACCGACATGGGTCGACATGTTTCAGATGTAATCTTCCGTGTACGTCAGGAAAGAGCGTACTCGGCGACCCTTGTCGGATGCGTCCCACTCTCTCTGCCATGTTTGAAGCCGCCATTGTTTCATTTGTATTTTCTTCATAATGTTGGTTCCTGTAATTTCAGTGACTTATCAAACCTGTCCCTCTTAAGCCAGTAAAGAGCAGCTCTAGGCCGTATTGTTATGTCTATAGGACAGGTAACCATCACAACGCAATGTGCTCATTCTCAGGAGTACACTACGTTGACTTCGTCTTGCAACTGTCTTGTTAGTCTCTATCTTCAGTCTGTGAGCCCAAGCACTTGCGGCGAAACATGTGATGGAGTCAAGTATCATAATGTGATAGGTCCTTATTGTCCTAATAGGTAATTTGTGCTGAGTTGTGTTGAGTCTTGCTAGTTTGTGCTTAATTTTGGAGTCTCTGTCAATTGGATATGACAGTTAAAAGTCTGTTTTTTGTCAAGATGGAGTCCTAGATAACATGTGGCTTGCTTCCTCTGTTACTTGTATTGTTTAATTTTAGAATTGGATTGCTCTGTAGTGTCTCTCTGAGCAGTAAATATACATATATTTTGTTAGGAGCGATTTTTAATTTAGTGTCTTTGCATCAATTGTCAATTTTCTGAAGCAGTTGCGTGAATTTTGTCTCTAGTGCTGCTCTCGAGTTGGCTGATACCACTACGAACAGGTCATCTGCGTGCGCCACTAGACCACTTATCCCATCGTCACCGTCCAGCGTGTTCAGCAAGAGCTCGATTGCGATATCAAAGAATATTGGTCCGCAAATCGAGCCCTGTGGACATTCCTTCGTTATTCTCTTGACAACCTTGCGTCACTTTCTGCGAATGCAGGGGTCTTCCGCTCGTGGTGTTCCTCGAGGGTGGACCCACAGTGAAAACGCAGCGCTACGAAGACACTGTACAGAAACTGCGCCTTATAGTCAAAACGCCCATGAATGCCGTTAGATGGAATCTTTCGTTGAGAAAGACTGCAGCATCCTCTGCAAATTTCCGATCGTTCACCGTGTCTTTTTCATATGTTTGGCGGTCGTTAGAAAGACATGCGTGGACGTCGGTTTTATTGAAACACGTGCAAGTCTGGATATTTCAGTGGCCGACCACGGCCTGCGAAACCGGAATTTATCATCTCGTCTCCCATTAGGACAAATCTAACACGTGTTTTGATTACTTTTGAAAGGAACCATTCAACGGTCCCACTGTGGTGGGTGTTTGTTTTTCATTTAACTGCCCCTAATAATGTAGCACATCTCAAATACTTCAAGTATTTTCTTTTCCGGTTTTTTCAACAGTCTTCTCAAATTATGGCCTCTGTTTGATACTGGAACTCTTCTCATAGTGAGAGATGCCCTCTTTGCCTGCACCACTCTGCTTCTTGTATATTGCTTGCTTCATCCGTCCAGCGTAATTTTAAACTTCGTCTGCAACTTGATCCCAAGTTTTGATGTTAGGTTGTTCGCCAGTCGCATGTGCGAAACTCTTCATTCCTGTATCTTTGGAGTTTTATTAATTCGTATTTTACTTTGAATATGTTCATATCATTTTAAAATGGTTCAAATGGCTCTGTCCGCTATGGGACTTTACATCTGAGGTCATTAGTCCCCTAGAACTTAGAACTGCTCAAACCTAACTAACCTAATGACATCACACACAGCCATGCCCGAGGCAGGATTCGAACCTGTGACCGTACCAGTAGCGCGGTTCCGGACTGAAGCGCCTAGAGCCGTTCGGCCACCGCGGCCGGCCCATTTTAAAGTTCCGGCAATTTTTCTTGGCTATTGCAGTATCGTCAGCCAATCACGTCATTGATATCCTTTCATCTTGAAATTTAATCCAAATCCTCGATCTTTCTTTCATAAGCGTCATTGCTTCTCCGATGCAGAAGTTGAAAGTAGGCGCCAAAGATCACATCCTAACTCACACCATTTTTGATACTGTTTTTTTTTTTGTCTTGGTTCATGTACATATGTTACACAGTGCTTCTATAGCTTATATATATTCTTCTGACAACGTCAAACATCATTCATAATGAAACGTCGTGTAACAGTTTCTCTAGAAATAAATCTTTGAATCGGGTATTCATTTCCCTTAAGAGTTGCTTCTATTATCAAGCGTAACAGCAGCTCTGGAGCCATTACTTTTCTGAAGCAAATCTATGGTCATCCAACTGTATAATACTCTTGTCAGCAAATAGAATGCATGAGCCATTCAGTAGCTGGCGCCGTAATTGTAAAGGTATCTACCATCTGTATCGCCGAGACTAGTCGATATTCTTCGGGAAATCCGATGGAATATCTCCAGTCTCATGTATTATGCATAGTGATTTTAACCGCATTGTAGTAAAGTGTGAAATCGATAGAGGATAAAGGGGCATTCCCCTCATTTATCTCCTGTTGGACAGGTCGAGCTTCTGCGACATGAGCCGAGTGCTAGAGCCACGGGAAGAGCAAACAGATCGCGCACTCAGGGAATCTGTAGGCGCGGTGCGGTGCGGCGCGGCCCGCTGCGACGCCAGTGAGACCTGCAGGCAGAGCAATCGGGCAGAAGGCGCGCTGCGGGTTGCCGCGCTGCCAGGCGCTGATTGCGGAGAGCGCAGGGAGGGGAGGCAGCGGCGGCGCTCATCTGTCTGGGAGAGGACGAGGCGAGCGCTACCGGCGCCCGGGCGCCAGCAGCCGGCAGTGGCGGCTACAACCAGTGCAGCCTGCCCGACTTATCAGGTAGAAGCAGCGCCTCGCGGGCACCAGCTCAGCAGTTCGGCACCTACTGTCCGCTACAAGGCACGCTTTCTTCCGAGATTGCCCTTCTCAACTTATTGTTGTTTAAACCTTCAGTCCAAAGTCTAGACTGATGCAGCTGTCAAACTAGTCTATCCCACATAAGCCTCTTCAATTCTACATGGCCAACTGTTGTATACAGCAACTGTATATTATTATTAGTCGCAATCCCGATGGCTTTTTATTATTCTTCTATATCCAGATTTCAGCTGTAAATAGCCATCTTCGATGCATTTTAGTGAATTATAATCCAACAAACTCCCAGCAGTACATGTCATCATACAACTTTATAGTTGCATAGGCAACAGTTCTCCTACTGCCTGTACACCTATAATTATGTATGGTGACACACAGGGTGTGGTAGATAAGTAATGAGACTCAGTCTAGAAAAACAAATTTATTGATCCAATTTGTACAAAACGTTAATACTCTTCAAAGTACTCGCCTTGGGCGTCGACACAACGTTGCCAGCGCGTTTTCCAAGCTTCATAGGCCCCACTGTAGTCCGTTTGAGTTATCCCAGTTAGTGCCTTCGTGACAGCACGTTGGATGTTCGGAATATCGTCGAAACGATGACCCTTCAGGCATCTTTTGACCTTCGGAAATAGGAAGAAATCAGGAGGACTCAAGCCAGGGCTGTATGGTGGCTGTGGCAAAACTTCAACTCCAATTCGGGTCAAGTAGGAACGCTGTGTGCGCCGGAGCGTTGTCGTGGTGGAGACGCCAGCATTGAGCAACGTCCTGTCGCTTCCGTTTGACGGCTCTGTGCAATCGCTGAAGGACTTCTTTGTAGAATTCGGCATTGACAGTCTTCCCCTGAGGGACAAACTCTTTGTGAATTAACCCCTGCTTGCCGAAAAACACAATCAGCATTGTCTTGATGCGGGACTTTGACATTCTTGCTTTCTTCGGCCGCGGGGATGCCGGTGTGTGCCACTCCGAGCTCTGGGCTTTCGTCTCCGGGTCGTACTGGAATGTCCACGATTCGTCGCCTGATACTACGTTGTCTAAAAAGTGTGGATTATTTTCCAAATCATTCAACATCTCACGGCAAACGTCCACTCGTTGTTGCTTTTGTTCGGCGGTGAGCACTCGGGGAACCAATTTTGCGCAAACTTTCCTCATCATCAAATCTTGTGTAACAATTTGGTGAACCGTAAATTTATTCACGGAGACCTCATCGGCGATCATTTTGAGACTTAAACGACGGTCGGAGTCCAGGAGTTCTTTCACTTTGGCCACCGTTTCATCCACACGACTCGTTGAAGGGCGTCCAGATCGTTCCATGTCTTCAACGGATTCCCTCCCGTTTTTAAATTCATTAAACCACCGGAACACTTGAGCTCTTGATAGGGAGTCTTCTTTGTAGGCCTCTGTAATCATAGCAAAAGTTTCCGAAGCAGTTTTGCCTAAGCGAAAGCAAAATTTGATTGCATACCGCTGTTCTATCGAGCGATCCATCTTCAGCGTTTTCACAAGTGTCACGGGCACACAAACAACGTAATACGCGAAGCTCGACCCTCACTGCACCAGAGCTCCGACGCGACTGCGAACCGGTTCTATTGTTAGCTCACATCCCCCACCACGTGACGTACAGGTGGAGACCGCCCTGCGAGCGACTGGGGCGCCGCGCGGCGGCCAGTCTCATTACTTATCTACCACACCCTGTATACTCCTGGGAGTTTATTGGTTTATAGCTCAATCAAGTGCACTGAAGATGGCTACTTATAGCTGAAATCTGCATATGCACGAATAAAAAAAAAAAATGTGGACTTGACTGTTTGCTATATTCCTATCCACCGCTACTCTACATAACTATTGCCACCCACTTTTGAACCTAACTACTTTATCCAAGTACTAATCTCCCTCTTTAATCTTTACCTCACAGACTTCCTTCTTTTAGCCAACTGACAATATGATGTGACTCTTTAAGCTATGATAATAAGTTGATGCCTCATGGTGTGCCCAATGAACAGATCCTTTCCTTTAGTCGGTTTCTGCCATATACGTTGCCAGCAAAATTTAACGTTTTTATTTCTTCTCCCTGAATTTTAATTCTCTTTCCTAAGGTCTCCTTAGTTTCTTTTATTGCTTGCAAAATATGTATACTGAACAATATTGGAGATATTCTATAAATTCCTCTCTTTCTACTCCCTTCTGGAACACCACCTCCTTTTCATGTTCATCGACCCTTACAACCGTAGATTGGTTTCTGTACAAGTTGTCTATAGCTTTTCACTAACTGTATCTGGTCACTGCAACCTTCATAATCCGAACAAAATCGGGGACGTGATATAGTTTTCTCTACTCCCTTCTCAAACACCACCTCTTTCTCATGTTCATCGACCCTTATAGCTATAGTCTGGTTCCTGTACAAACTGTAGATAACTTTTACTTTTCACTAACTGTGTCTGGTCACTGCAACCTTCAGAATTTCAGAGAGCATACTATAGTCAACACTGTCAAACGCTTTCTGTACATCTACAAACAGTACATAAAGCAGTGAGGATGATTAAAGAGAACAGGATACAAATTATTAAAACAAAGTTATAAGAAGTGGTATTTATAGGAAGATATTCTAAGGTCAAAATCGGTTTATTTCATGGTATATCCGTGTCATTACTCAAAAGTTGCTTTCGTAAAAGTTTTCCATAAAATCCATAGAAAACCAAGTAAGCTATGGGTAACTAAGCAAGAAAGGGGGCCATTTATAAGAAGGGTAGAGTAGGTCAAGATCTGACATTACTTGCACACTACAAAAAATAGTGTAGTATTTTAAGGGAAGTCATTAAAATTTCCAGAAGCATGTACATTCTGATAGAAATAAATAATACAAATAATAAGATTATAACTGTATGGGATATTGTCAAATGGGAGACAGGACAGCCCGTCAGTGTAGAAGATAGGATAAGAATTAAGCCAGGTAACAATTTTGTGACTTACACTTACAAGTTTAACAATCACTTTCTAAATGCAGTGGCAAAAATAGAATTAAATGGCTC
Organism: Schistocerca americana; assembly: GCF_021461395.2. Taxonomy (NCBI): domain Eukaryota; kingdom Metazoa; phylum Arthropoda; class Insecta; order Orthoptera; family Acrididae; genus Schistocerca; species Schistocerca americana. The sequence goes on from NC_060119.1 coordinate 203,838,732, forward strand.
AGTTGAAGAAGCAACGGAATATATTACGAATTAAAATTTAAAAAAATAAATTTTCATGTGGTGTTGATGCAATTTCAAACAGAATTTTGAAAAGTTGTTCCAACTTATTAAGTAATGTCCTCAATGATGTATACGATACATACCTGCCACAGGAATTTTTTTTCAGAGAAGTTAAAATATGCAGCTGTTAAATTTCATCAAAAGAAAGGTGACAAGCCGTACATAAACAAATACTGCCCATTTTCCTTAATGACACCGTTTCCCAAAATATTGGAAAAAGTAATGTACTCAAAAGTAGTCTCACACTTAAGTAGAAGTAATTACTTAATATATTGCAGTTTTGATTCCAGAAGTGTTGTTTGACTGAGAACGCATTTCAGACACTCACTTCTCAAATAGTAGAATGCTTAAATAATAAAATATCGCCAGGTTGTATTTTTGTGATCTCGCCAAGGCGTTTGATTGTGTAGATTATATTACTCTCCTCGAAAGATTCAAGTTTTATGGAATTGATGGCTTTATGCAATTCTGGTTTGAATCATATGTAACTAATAGAATAGAAAAGGCTGTGGTGAATAATTGAAACGATGTCGGGAGGGTAGAAAATTTCAATGATGGCGAAGAAATTATAAATGGAATCTCAGTGTATTCAGTTTTGGATCCACTCCGGTTCCTTATATACGTGAATGACCTTCCACGTAATATTGAACAAGCAGAATTTGCACTTTTCTCAGAGGGCAATAAAAATCTCATAAGAGAGATAGCAACAGAAGAAATGGTAAAGGATGTTTTCCAAAGAGTTATGAAGTGGTTTTCAGAGAAGCTGTCTTACGTTTTGAAAAAGACGCATGATATTCAGTTCTTCACAACAAGCAGAGTCATACCAACGATAGACGCAGCGCGTGAGAAGAAGTCGGTAAACATGATAGAATACTCCGAATTTTTGGTTGCACATATCTATGAAAACTTGAACTGAAAGAAGCGTGTTACTGAGCTTCTCAAACAATTTCAGCTACTTTTCCTTATCGTATAACTGCTAATCTTGGAAACTATCGAAGCAACCTCCTGACATATTTTGCATATTTCCGCTCAGTAATATCTTATTGAATAATTATTTGGGGTTACTTGTCAGTTACAAAGGCACTAGTGATTTCCTGGCAGTAGGAATGATGTGGTGTTCACTATTCCCTAATGAAATGCGTCACAAATAAGCCATCGCAGTTTGAGAAGAACAGTGAATTCAACAGCTACAACACTATGAGGAAAAATGATCATTATTACATATTACTATAGTGATCAGTCTCTTAGAAAGGAGTTAAATATGCGAGAGCAAAAAGTTTTGATCATCCACCCAACAATGTAAATGTCTAACAGGTAGCAAAACAAGTTTTAAAAGTGACTTACAATCATTTCTCCTGGACCACTTGTTCTGTTCCACTGACAAATTTCTAGTTACAAACTTGTAGCCAAAAACAGAAGAGAACTTGTTTATAATTGTAGCTGAGTTAGAAGGAGCGCCGAAAGAGAAAATAATATCTATTCAGAAAGCAGGGCAGGCACTTCTTGTGGCATGGCAAGATGCTTATCCACTGACACTCGCATATTTTTCCTGGAAGGCTTTCCTCGGCGCTAAAGTTTGAAGTTTGTTTGCCTCGGAAGCCTTTTCTCTTACAAAATCGTGGACTTCTACCCCGAGCTGGTGTTCTTCATGCCTCGTTAAGTATTTCTGTCGCTGCATACATGAACCCAGGTCCCTGGTCGTCGCCAGCTCGTACAATGGCGAGGCCCAGCACTGGTATCTGCCTGCTCGTGGCAACTGTTCTTTATACAGTCCTCTGAAACGACAGCCTTCAGTCCCTATGAAACGTTTAAGGCAACGAGGAGAATGTGATGTTGTCTCGCTGCTATCGTTCAAAATTTAGAGATTTACCAGCCAAAAAACGAGTCTCAGGTTTGATGTAAAAGGAAAATTCGAGCTTCTTGCACTGAACTGTAGATCTCATTTTACTTTCAAAACTTGATACGGACCTTAAGGCCCATGCGACTTCCAGAAAATGAACCAGATGGACTGGAGCCCTAAGATTTTGTCTTCAACAATATTCACCGTTTGATAAAATAGAAACGTCTGTATTACATAAACCACAAGTGCAAGCGATTAACAACAGCGACCGAATGGAAAGGGTCCCCTACATTGTTAATAACCCAGATCTGACAACAAGAAAAAATTTAAAGTCTCACAATATTGTTCCATGAAACTAACAAGAATCGAAACAGATAATCTTCTAATAGTGGCACAACGTGTCTCCAAAGAAGTTAAAACCAATTAATAGCATAATACTCACGAAATTACTGCATTCATCAGGGCTATAAGACGAAAAACATTTAGTGCCACAATTTCTTAAACATCTAACACTACTTCAGGAAATAAGTGTCCCTCCCAAAACCAAACAAGTAATTACTTAGAGAAAATCCGAAGAGACCCTAAGACTAATTGGCTGGCACTGAATTGCCAAAAAGAAAAAAAGTTTTAAATACATTCAATATTACAAATTTACTTTTGAGGAAATTAAGAATTTGAACTTCTTTCGCTGATATCTTATAACAGGAGACCCGTAAGAATTCGACAAAGCAGAAAGTACAACAGTTAGATCAAATCTCAAAGCCACATAACCAAAAGTGTACTCAATAATTTTGACAATAAACTTAACTCGTCTGCAGCATCCGCGCGTGGAAACTGGCAGGTTCTGCGTACAGACCGAGAATTTATTGCCGCCATTGCACACACCAGTTAGCATTTCGAAGTGTGTGTTGCCTTTGCGGAAACCAGGAATACGGTGCAACCGTCGAAAAGCTCCGAAGGGATCCGAGCTTGCTCACGTGGCTGCAAGGGCATAACCGAACTTAAATAACAATTACGGCAGGTGCACTTGAGATACAGGAAATCCTATTAAGATACAAGTATCAGATCTTCACATGACCTGCACGAGAGGAGAAACAAGGTATTGAAATACAGCGCGGGTACAATAATGTTAAGGGGCTCCGGAACGCCCTATACTTGCAATGTTAAAATAACGCTTATAAATTACATCTTTCCTCACAAAGTATTTGAGGTAGGGAACTTTTTACAGATTATTTATTGGAATATGGGCTACAACTTAACACAGGGATTTTACAAAATTTTAGTTCAGTTATTAAAGATGATTTTCTTTCAATTGTAATGAAAATTCACAACATTTTTTTGCAATTTTTTATTTATATATTAAAAAATATACAGTTTTTTGGAAAAAGGGTGTGTTAATTATGCAGAAGGTACTGTGTAACATTTACTGAAAGTTTGAAACAAATATGTTTGGAAGATCCTTAGAAAACATGTAATTAGTATGAGAAAATAAAAGTTTTGGGAATCGAGCGACAAAGATTGGATTAACTTTTTAGTGCATTCCAGGTCCATAGGATGTATTATCTTCATCCTCTGCAAACTCCTCCTCCAGCTTCCTCTTGTTCCTCCTCCTGTTTACTCTTGCTTGTATTTCTAGACTCTTTACAGCCCTGTCTGCAGCCCGAAGGCGTTCCTTGTCTAAAGCAACCATCGCTCGTTGTTGTGTTCGTAGATTTTGCTACTATTTTCTTCAGTTGCATTTACTGCAACACTGTTCCAAAAGGTGGTCATGTATGAACACTTATCACATTTTAGTTGTATTCCACTAGCAAGTCCTACGTGCTTTATTATGGAGAGTTCCAGACCAACTTCACTACGATGAATACATCTTACACAGTTTGAAAAAATTTCTTTGAGAACCGACGTATCAAATATTTCATTCACATCCGATTCGCCCATAAAACATTCATAGTTTTCACTTATTGAACCAAGCTTCTTCTGTGAAGTATTTTCTTTCCCACTTTGACTGCTATGGGCAGGTGTACTTGAGAGGTTAGGTTCACTCACTTGGTTATCGTCCTTATTGTTTACAGTAATAACACATACCTTTGGCTTTCCAACATTTCTCCTTTTCTTAAAAGCCTTCAGAGGATTTCTAATAACTTTACTTTTACTCATTATTATACTTCAACAAAACAGAGACTCAAGAAACAGAATTAATTACGAATATTTTCGAGATAACGACAGAGTAAATAAACATGAAACAATCGACAATCACCCAGCGATATATATTGAACCATCACAGGTTAGCCACAACACATACTTTATCTCACATCACTAACATGTACCTGATGAACACGGACGTTAATAATAACACCATTTGACAGCAGTTTAACGGCGCCACAGTGGGTCACGCCCATGTTGAACACATTTCAAAAATAATTTAAAAATAGTTGTAGTCTTCGGAATTGAATAAATTATACATATATTAAAAGGTAATAGTCTGCAGATTCAGAAAACGCAAAAAAGTAAAAATTGAACTTTTCATGATTTTGAGCCTCTTCGTGCTTAATGTCTACATTTAAAACTGACAAAAATACATTGGCGCCTTAGTAGCAAGTGGCGACTAACCAGTATAGGGCAAAATGACCCTTTAAACAATTTTCGCGTTAGGCGACAAAATAAATACAAAGGGTAACATATTACAATAAAAACATTAAATCAACGTCAATAAATGGAACACAACAAACAAGTCAGGGCCCTCCACTGATTATCGTCCACCAGCCACTGTTGCCGAGTCCGCTTCAGTCTGGAACTACGCTGCTGCTACTGTCGGAGGATCGAATCCGGCCTCTGGCATGGATGTGTGTGATGTCCTTAGGTAAGTTAGCTTTAAGTAGTTCTATGACCAGGGGACTGATCACCTCTAAGTCCCATAGTGCTTAAAGCCATTTGAACCATTTGAAAGCGGGAGAAGCGAAAAACTCTACTAGCTTACAGTGTGTGTGTGTTTTCCGAGAGTAAGCAGCCAGGTGAATAACACGCCGTGGACATCAACTGGTACAACCACATAGTTACGTAGGAGACACGTCATACTTAGTGGGCTCTCTGGACAATAATAAAACATACAACAATACACAATACTTCCTTATGGAATCAAAGCGCTCTAAGGATTAAATTAAAGCCGCTACGTGCGGTCTTAAGGATAGTAGCACATCATACACATCATATATGTAAATATTACAATTTCACTAAGGCAGCAAGACTCTATTTGAAAGGCTGTGTTTCCATCACCAAGAAGTGAAAGATCAGAACAAGGTGCTCACAAAGCATTCATTCAGAGTGCAACGACATGTAACAGCTCAGCTTCAAAAATAATCTTCGGCCGATACACCAAGAGGAAATGCCGAAGAAAAGAAAATATTGCTTCAAAAGAAACGTGCAACAAATCCGCAGCTCTATTTTAAGGATGATGTCGACAGCAATGCACTAGCAGGCCCAGAACATCACGGACCGCAACCGTCGAGGTGGGCCCCGCAGCTTTCACAAACTCGCTCGTCACGCCCCGTGCTCCACTCCGCCGACCTAGACTTAAGTTGCTTCCCGTGAGCCACCTCACCTCGCCCCCTCAGCGCCACCTGCCTTCCTCATACGGCGGCCGACCAAAGAGTGTACTTTCGTTGGAAGATCAGCTCTGAGCGAACCACTTAACTTCCCCCACCAAAACTACAAATTTCCTCCACTCCGGGCGAGTAACAGTTTGGGGCACACTACCTACTCTCCTTAATTTGGCTGGTATGTACACTAGGTGTCTTGCTGGTGGTCAGGTAAAAGCTAGGGCAATAACGGGGCTCAAAAATCTTCAGGCGTCACATGAGTCTCAAAAGGGAATGACTGATTTACTACAAGTCCTAGCCTCGCCTCTCTTTGCAACATTAAAATTGCGAACGAAAACCAGGTCGCCCACGTTGGTTTTAAATTCACATACCCATTGGTTGTAACGACGCCTCTGTGTTCCGTCTGGCGATTTTCCAGCTAAGCTCTATATCCTCCGGAGGGAAGGATCTGCTTTACGGATCACAGATTGGCCAGCGGAGAACTGAGGGGATAAGTAAAGTTCAAGGAGGGAAGAGCTGCCTTTATCATCTCATGCTGGGTGGAAAATTATTAACATGGACTTCACATTTTGATTTACCGTCTCCTCAAAGAACGGTTGTGGGTAAAAAGGGATTGTGATAACGAGCCTAATGGCGTTTTAGAAACAAAATCTTTTAAACTCCTTGAATGGATATGCATGCGCATTATGGCAAACCATGGACTTGGGTGGACCAAAGATGGAAAACATTTTGGACAGATGGTAAACAGACAAAGTCGCCATTACCATTCGACTAGAAATTAACCAGAAAATCGAGGCGTCAATTACGACAAGGATGTCACGGTTCCCACCCGAGTACGACAAAGATGACCCACATAATCAATAAAAGATTTATACATTAAACGGGCTTCCCTGGTTGACTACAAAAGTTGTGTTTAGCCGCCTTACACAACTCACACTCCCCCTCCTAGAGTCGAATATCCCTACGCGTGGGAGCACATATTACATGGTCCTTCATTTTGTTAATAGTTTTATACTCAACTGCCCTCCCACACAGGAATTATGAAAATAATTAAATATCTGATGTGCTAAATCCCTAGGGAAATACATTTTAGATAAACTTTATCTCCCACCTTCTTGCGACAAAGAATACCTCCATTTAAGGTGCACCCCATGACCTGCTAGTCACCAAGTAATATCTTTTCAAAGAACGGAATGGAAGGGTCACGATCCTGTTAACTCTTAAGACCTCCAAATAGTTCTGGAACCTTCGTCAGTACCCTGGACACACAAGCGACATGTTGGGCATGCCAAGACTCCGCTCAAGGCCTGTCTATCGGTTTCCAATACAAGCTGCCTGTGCTGTATATAAAATCTGAATTTTCCCAAGACGAAGAGCGCGTCTATGGGCTCCCAAGCACACACAGAGAAGTTCGGCAGGAGTCAGTCCCGTCGACGCGTAAGCGGCCAGATGGCGTTCACTCTTATGTTCTTGCAGAAGAACAGATGGAACACTGGAGTTTGCGCAACAAACGGGAGTTCAGAATTGGGAATTGCAGACACAGGAGGATTTTTAAGAGCCACCTTAGTGGCTGCAAAAGAGGCTTGATGACTTTCACCCCAGTTGAAAATGAGCCCCTTTTTAAGCAAGTTATTAAGACGAGCCACCAAGTGGGCAAAATTCAGCACGAATTTACAGACAAATTTACTATACCAATAAATCTGGCCACCTCTTCCCTGTTCTTCAAAGGAGGGATTATAACTCCATCTTCTGAGACTGTCCTTCTTAGAAGGAAACATGCCTGTGGGCCAATATGATTCTAAATGGTTTAACTGTGAGCCAACATTTCTAAGGTGGATCAAGACCTCTTCCAATTGCTGCAGATGCTCTGGAAACGTGGCACCATAAAAAATGAATAATTCAAGTAATTAAAACGGACTTAAGTTTGAAATCGCCCAAAACATTGTCCAAGAGACGCAACAAACCAGAGACTCTTGTCGACAGACCAAAAGGAACTCGGTTGAATTAATACAGATTCCTGTCTACGCAAATGGCTGTAACATGTTTAGTCTTCTGTTAACAGAATCTGGCAATACACCCGCAAATCAAGTAAGACAATTATGGAAGTTGGGAAGGGGAACAGGTTCCGAAACAACGTTTTGGTTCAGTGCCTTACAGTCCACGACTGGTCAATACTCCCCACTTTACCCCTTAGGGACAACTGAGCCGTGTACAGACTCGTGCTACACCTTGTGTTTAGATTGCATTGGTTTTCCTTTCCTTCCCCTGACATGTTTATTTGATATGTTGTCTGTCATTAAGTGGCTGCTTGGTTGTCTTTTCCCTCTGCTATCGATATCTGCGTTTTTGCTTCCGGGAAACTGCTATGGAGGAAGTGAGATCTTTGACCGGTTGTAACCTCGTGTGGTGGCGGAAGTAGGGGCGTTGCGCGCAGAGAGTGTGGTGGACACAGGAGGGCAATGTGGCTCTCCAGCGCGAAGCACACGTGGTCGGTTGTACCGAGTCGCCACGTGATGTATGTCGGCTGCGTGTAACGAGCGGGTCGAGTTGATGGAAGAGCTCCCCGCGTGTTGGTTGTATACAGAATCGCCCCACGAGTAGTTGCTGTTCATTTCGCCTTGGTGGGACGTTAACAAGCTTCTTTAAATCCTACATTTCAACACTGGAGTTTAAAAGGAGACACCTAACATGAAGGAGCGGTCACTACCCGTCAACATTGCAGAGAAGACGTGAACTCCGATGACAGAGCGTCTTGTCGCGTGACCGTGGCGTGTTGGGTACGCTGGCGACGCGTGCGCGGTCGGATGTGTGGATCCTTGCCATCGGAGGTCGTGTACTGCCTGTTCGAGCATAATTGCAAGTTCGTGGAAGGTTTAATCATTAAGTAGTAATTTTGTGTAACCAGCGTCTCTCCTGCCTTGTGGCCTCCGGAGACCGGGTTTCCTGTCCCTGGCACCGGTGTAATTGAAGACAGTGATCTTTCCTCCTCCTCTCGTTACTGTCCGATGGGAGGTGTAGTTTTGGCAGTTCAATTGTTTCGCTATTCTGTCGTGGGTTATGAGTAAATTCATGCTTCTTGTTGGCTGATCATGTGGTCGCTCATTCAGGACTGTGTGGTGTAATTTTTCCTTGCACGAGGTTAGCTCTAATTCTGTCAGCAAGTTAAGCCATCTTATAACAAGTTTTCGCTGGCTAAAAGTCAGTGCAGTGACCAGCCTGAGAGTGGCAATTGTGTTTACGGGCGTATTTAAATTGGTCAGTATTCTGTCTAGCCTGAGCATCCCAGAGTGGGTGCTTTGTGGCCGACTTAGACGGGTCCGTCATATCTGTTATGTTCTAATGATATTCCAGGACACTTTTATTAAAAAATTTTTAAATTCCTCCAAGTTTGTAAATTTCTTTTATTGACATTAATCGGGTGTTTGCTGAGACCTGTTTAATTTTTTTAATGGCGGTGTTGGTAACTCCACTACCTCACCTTAATTTACTAACGAAGTTCTGTATTTGATTTAGTAGCCTGTTTACTAATGTTCTTTAAAAAAATTTTAAAGTGTTGTATTGCTATAAATTACTTGATTGCCGTTAGCGGCGTGTTTTAAAAGGTTGTTTCTTGCCGTACTGCTAGCTTCTGTTTTTTTTTATTTTTTTTAAATTGTTTTATTGCTATAAAGTACTTGATTGCCGTTAACGGCGTGTTTAAAAGGCTGTTTATTGCCGTACTGCCAGTTTCTGTAAGATACGAATAAAACATTTGTGAAACTCTCAACTCGACAATAAATTACTAGAAATTTGGCCCCATTTCCCAACTTGTGGTGTGGCTTGTAGTAACCGTAACCACAGTATGTGTCAACAACTGTATTTGTCGTGGTATCTTTACTGGGAAATATAGCCCACAGATGAATTACGACGCAGTGTGCTCAGCGATGAATCGCTGTTCTGTACTATCCTGATGACCGTCGTTGGCGAATATGTCGGCTACCTTCCAATGTTTTGGAGAGGCAGAGTGGTGTCACTCCTGGCGTCGTGGTGTGGGGAAACAACGCTTGTTACTTCAGGTCACGGCTGTTACTGCCTTTTGGAGCTACTTATTGACATTGTCACTGGTCATATACACGATTAGTTGATTAAAACATGTGTGGATAAGAATCCTACCTAAATATTGGTAATTTACTTTACTGATAAGGAGTTCTCTCGGCATAACGCTATGTCACGGGCATCGTGCGTCCTCATATGTTACCTCTCATGCGGCAGTTCGGTGGTGCCATTTTTCAACAGGAGAATGCTCGTCAACTCTTGGCACGTATATGCATGAACTGTGAGCCGTGCGTGGCTCGTGTTCGTGCCATCTCTTATTTAACATCCTGTCTTTTTCCGTACTGTCACCTCGTTATGTTAGTTTCAATTACTTGTGTCACTGAGTTGCTGCTTTGCCTGCTCGTAAGTGGCAGCAGCGCTTATCGATATAAGCCCTGACGTATTATCTTTGCTGGCCTGCTATTACTTCCTGGTTGTCGTGTGTCGACCAGTCAGTTGGAACGTGCCAGCAGTTAGTTTGGACCTGGCAGTGTTGGAGTTGGCACCCGACAGAAGTTCAGTCGGGGCGCGGCAGCAGTGAGGTCCGGACCGTCATGACTCGCCCGACGGTTTCCGACACACATGTTTGGAGTGGGGACGACTCTGGTTGGTCGTTGGTCGGTCGTCTTGCCGGACGCCGTGTATTTAGCGGGCGATCGCTTATGGGTTGGCTGTGTGGCCGGCTCGTGATTCGTTTCTGTTGTTGTACAGTCACTGCCATTAGCGTTATCTAGTTCTTCGTGCAAGTGTTCGTGAAACTGTCTCTGGTTTGTGTGATTTTGACTGACGAGTTATTTTTAATGTTGTCGGCGTACTGGCTCTGACCAGTCGGTCGGTTGGTGTGGATCAATTAGAAAATCTCCTCTCTGTGCAGTGGGCCGGACCCGCTGGTGGTCTCTACGCAGTGTCGGAGTGTGTGGGAACTGTTCCGATTGCTACAGGGTTCGTGGCTCACTGACCCAGGACATTAAAGTGGAGTGGTGATTTAAGCCAGACTGTTCACACTGGTTTTCATGGTTGGCTGTTGGGGGTGTTCGCGTGAGCAACAGCGAGTGTTCGAATTGGCCACTATCCGGTGGAGTTTAACTGTATTTTGGTTATTTGAAGTCCAAGTGCATCAGCGGAATGTTCTGCCTTGTGGCCGTTAGCGTTCCGGTTACCTGTCTTGGCTGCTGACGTAAAATTCAGGCAGTGTCCTTTCCTCACCGTGTTGTCACTGTCCAACACGTGTGTGTAGTTTTGACAGCTCATGCATACTTGGTTGTGGGCGGCTACGCCTTTTACGTTTTAGCTTTGGAGTTCCTTGTGCACTAGTCGAGTGGAAAGCAAGTGGTCTTGTCGACTGGTCCGTTGAGTCTCTTGGTTTGGTTACCGGCGGATCGGATGTACTAGGGCCGACTACCTGTCTCCCCTAAGCGAACGTTAATATTTCAAGTGCAGACCGTCCCCAGAAACTTCTGACCGCCACAGGCTCTACTGCCTTTTCTTATTGGTGTTTGATTGTGTATGGCTCATAGCCGATAGTTTGAATTTGTATGCTTTAAAATTGTACGCTTTAAAATTGGAAGTTCCTTATTTGTCAAGTCTTGTATTGTTTGGGGCTTAAGCCTCATTTAAAATATTTTGTTTGGATAAAGCTTTGGGCCTTTTGCCTTTTGAAAATTTATTGTGGTTGTGTTTTTCAATGACGGGCCTTCAGCCGCTTTAAAATTTAAATTACTTACTTGTTAATCTTAGATTGTTTGGGTCTTCAACCTGGGTAAAATATTAAACTTTCTGGCAGATTAAAACTGTGCGTCAGACCGAGAGTCGAACTCGGGACCTTTGCCTTTCGCGGGCAAGTACTCTCCCAACTACGCTATCCAAGCACGACTCACGCCCCGTCCTCACAGCTTTACTTCTGCCAGTACCTCGTCTCCTACCTTCCAAACTTAACAGAAGCTCTCCTGCGAACCTTGCAGAACTAGCACTCCTGAAAGAAAGGATATTGCGGAGACATGGCTTAGCCACAACCTTGCAGAACTAGCACTCGTGAAAGAAAGGATATTGCGGAGACATGGCTAAGCCACTGCCTGGGGGATGTTTCCAGGCTGTGGCTAAGCCATGTCTCCGCAATATCCTTTCTTTCAGGAGTGCTAGTTCGCAGGAGAGCTTTGGAAGGTAGGAGTCGAGGTACTGGCAGAAGTAAAGCTGTGAGCACGGGGCGTGAGTCGTGCTTAGATAGCTCAGTTGGGAGAGCACTTGCCCGCGAAAGGCAAAGGTCCCGAGTTCGAGTCTCGGTCTGGCACACAGTTTTCATCTGCCAGAAAGTTTCGTATCAGCGCACACTCCGCTGCAGAGTGAAAATCTCATTCTGGGTAAAATATTGTTTAAAGATAAAGCTATGGGCCTTCTGCTTACTAAAAATCATTTGTTGTTTTGCGTAATCGGCCTTTAGCCGTTTTTAAATTAAAGTTCTTGCCTTTCAAGTATCAGACTGTGCGGGGCCTTCAGCCTAATTGAAGATAAGGCATTCTGCCTTGTCTTTTTTTTTTTTAACTAATCTTACCTTCAGTCTTAAATCATGGGCCTTCAGCCGTCTTTAAATTAAACTTGTCTGCTTTTCAGGTGTTACATTTGTTGAGCTTTCAGCCAAGTTATAGAACTTAGTTACGTGACGCCTTATGCCTTTTAAATATTCAGTTTTCAGTCTGAATTTTGAGGTAATGGCTTTCAGCCGTTTTTAAATTGAGATGGTTGTGTCCTTAACGCATAGGATAGTGTGACCTATTCAGCCAATAACTAAGTTCAAAAATTTTTGCTATGTAGTTTGGACAAATAAATAAACTTATATGTGTTTGAGTGTAACTAACAGCCCCCTTCTGGTCCTTTTCCACAATTCCTACTACCTGTTATGCCCTGCGGACTTAAGCAGGGCGTTTCAAACTGTCGGCTTGTTAATGATACAAGCTGAAGAAATGTGTTAAAATTTGTGCCATGTCAGGCACTTGAACCAATCTCTCCAGATTATTAGGCATTTGCGCTAGCCATTACACAACATTATCGAAGATAAAGTTGGGACTTATATGTCTCAAGGAAAATGTCTGCACGTTGTTGATACACTCTCATGGCCAGCAATATAGCCGGATTGTGTTCCCATTAGAATAAATGTAGGACAGCTCAGATGTCAATTCTGTTTAGTTGGCAGTATCCAGAATGTCAACAGCCAATTGGAATAGTTGTGAGTTTCACGTCTCAGGAGAGGATGCAAAGACTATATGACAACCTTCCCAACCGCTTCAGAGCATGCGTAGAGGATAGGTGTACAATGGCATACTGATAAGTCGGTGATAGTGCTTAGTTATTTGTTCATTTGACTCGATTTTGTAATCACTAAAATAAGATAACATGTCCTCTTGCGATGGGGTGGGTTAAAAAAGTTTGCTCGTTCGTCGTACTGTTCAATTCCAAAGTTCCACCTGCCTCAGTACGGCGGCAGATCACCAGCCCGTTTCTCTGCATACGTATGTACTGCGCTGACGACGTAAAGGCACCGTTGAAGGAAACGCTTCAATACTTATGTTGCAAAGTCCGCGTAAACTCTGGTAGCAAGCTATCCTGTAATATCTCATAATACTTTTCTGGCGGAAAGTGATTGCTTCGTTTTATCAGTAAAATGTCAAAATTCTTAAACAAGTCTTTTATTTCATCGCAGTTCAACAAAAAAAAATATATATATAAAAAATAAAAAAATACCCTGCCATCAGCACACATGTAATTAGCGAACAGCATCACAGTTCACAGTTCATGCAGCCCAGTGCACACGCAAGGCAGCCAGAAATGTACTTAAGTCCAACCCGAGGAATTACGCGATTTCACAGTTAGTACTCCGCTACTACATCTGAGCTTCACATTCAGTCCTTTCAGTGGATTTCTATTAAAGAAATTGCTCGCCAGATATTCCATATACGGATACGAAACATGCCACGTGGAATTTTACAAAGGCTGGAAGTTCACACATGTTTATCCTCCCATCAAAACAATTCTAGAACTTACAGACTTCACAAAACTGTTCGTAAATACATCTGCTTTCACGGAAACACAATCTGGACGCGACAAAACAATTACTTCTGAATTTTACACATAACGAAGACTGTAACGTTCAACATGACCTGCACGTCCATTAGCTGACTAACGACTGTCCTGAATGCTGCTTCTACACGGCATATCTATGCAGCAGTGCGCGGGACCTGCTTAACTCTGATTGGCTGAACATTTTGGCTCGCCAATCAGAAGAGTTGTTGGAGATCATTCTCGCTCCAAAACTGGCCTGCACTAATCATTATTCACAGATGCATTTACGCCATTCCAACATGCAAATACTAATATTCATTACTCACAGATGCATTTAGATCAGTCCAACATGCAAATACTAATATAAGATTTAATAAAATCCAACGAAAAGGAAATGAATCTTGGAATAAATTTAGGAAAGATCTAAACTTTAAACCGATATTCTGGCTGCCTCCTTACAAAAGCAAGTACACTTAGACGTACGTCATCAACAAAGTGGGCACAAATATGTTTCCCACACTATGATTACGTAATGTAATATATAAAACTAACCTTGAAATTTAACGTATGACCCACATACACACTCTCATCCACTCTCATTTATTCCCACAACAATATGAGACACAACTAAAATTTTGTCTGAATTTTATATTACGAAAATGAAAAATAATTAAAGTTCTTAAATTAAAATCTGAATTAAATAATTCTGCCGATTGAGACTTCTGGTTATGTTTTCAAATATAACGGAAAGATAAATTATTATAGTTCCTAACTGAATTTAATCCCCTAAGTGTCAAAATGGCTCAAATGCCTCTGAGCACTATGGGACTTAACGTCTGAGGTCATCAGTCCCCTAGAACTTAGAACTACTTAAACCTAACTAACCTAAGGACATCACACACATCCATGCCCGAGGCAGGATTCGAACCTGCGACCATAGCGGTCGCGTGGTTCCGGACTGTAGCACCTAGAAACGCTCGGCCACCCCGGCCAGGCCTAAGTGTCAGTTTTGGATTTTTTAAGTAATTTTCTCTGTCTCTGAAACTATGATAGTTACAATGTTGAAGTTTTTTTTACAATCTTTTCCTGAATAACTAAAACTAGTGTACCGATTTTGAAAATGATTAAATAATATTTAATATAGTGTATTTAGATTCATAAGTCGCATGAATATAAGCTCCTGTTACGTGACACGCTGGCGCGTTCACACGCTGCATAGCAACAGGTGCACATGACTCATTACTAAGACACAACTTGCTGTCTGCTTCACAGCCTCCGGCTCTAATAGGCTCCAGTACTGCGGGCTGTAGTCCAATGTAGCTTACTGCAGCAATTGTTACCGCGCATTAACTCGCAAGGCCACACTCTCAACCTGTAAAGTTTCACTTTGTTTCCTCCTCCTCTTCTGGGTGCTTCACTTAATTATCAGGCAGTGTATTTTATTATTTTGTTATTATTTTATTTAGATATGTGGGAATGCGGCATCTAATGAATGGATAAATAGGTTCTCCATTGAAAATTAGTTCAAGACTATTTGAGGAATAAATCTATAATACCAAGAGAAACGCAAATTAATGTTACTCATTGTCAGAATAATCTGAGAACGCATCTGACTCTGATTTACGAGCACTGGCTTAAGAGAAAATGCTGTGATGTAGCCAAACCGAGGCGACTCCGTGAGACAGAGCCAGAAACTCGTCTACTGCTGTGTAGGGAGTCCCCGTCAGTCCGTCTGATCTCGTTACCCGTGGACACACAGGGGCGCGCTCTGCTGCTGCTGCTTGTGGTGGACTGGATGCATAATGTATGGCGGGGCGGCCGCTGCCACAGGGGCAGGCAGACTTGAAAGAGCGCCGAATAGCTTTGAGCTGGCGCGCCGGCCAGGCTGACTCTCGCTAGCTGCCAGGGACTCCGCGCTCTGTAGTCGCAGCGGGAGGGGGAGGGGGGGGGGCGACGTGGCCGCACAGCCACAAAGCCGCCAGACGAGGTCACGCCTCAAGAGCAACTCTCTACTTATGGACCTACACCTGTGGTCGCTTCCACCTGTAGAGAGGGGCCACAGAAATGCACCAGCAGTGAGAACGGCGTAAAACATTTCGCAGCAGAGCATCGATATCTTAAACACATGAGTACCGGGGTGTCAGATAACTGATTATTTATGGACGAAAACATGTTTTTCTACAGCGGCCGTCATGAAAATGGGCACCTCAAGGTCATCTCACCGTCTTGCAGCTTTTCCACTTAATGATGATTTCAAATACTAGAAAAAATTCCGAAAAAGTATTACACATCTCTGCTCTTAGTCTAGAATATGGTGGAGTACTTTACCAAGATTCTTTCCAGCTGCTACGAACGGAAAAAAAGCAACGTCCCAAGAAGTTTTAAGAAAAACAATTTTTTACTTCAACCCATTGATAATACAGAACTATTGACATGTTACGAATGAAAAAAAAAAATTTGACTATTCTAACAGTTTATAGGTGCATGTGCTACACATTTTATCGTAAAAGCATAAAAGTATTCCGAGGTAAAAAAATATACCGCAAGACTTGTGGCACTGTTCCTCCTGTGTAACGAAAGCTGTCGTCGCTGTTGCGATCTGTTGGACCTCGTTGAAACGTCTAGGGAGAAAGTTGTTAAGAAAACCGTAAAATAAATTTTGATAATATCTGAGATATTATTATTGTATAGCGTCATCTATGAATGCTCCGTAACCGGCAACGCACGAGTACTGGTGTGCCACCGCCAGGATTTTTGTTCCGAGGGCTCGCCTTAATACGACCAAGAATATTCCCTACCTCCCGAAAATTTTGCATTTGTAGCTATTACTGAAGCCTCGCCACAGGACCCATCACTCAGATCGTCGATATATGCTACAGAAAAGTAGTTGTAGGTACTTTCAGGCAACTACTTCCGCTGAAATGGAGCAAAATACAGGGTGAGCACAAATCTCTTGCCCTGATTATAAAACATGACAGTATAACCGTTCGACATGATAAGTTACATTTGATGCCGTTACATAGGTTAATGTTACTAGTTGTTGTGACCAATAGATGGCGCTAGTGCTCCACAACACCGACGCTGTCTGTTAAGTCACGTTAGTTGCTGCCGAAATGGCGTCGAAGCAGAAGAAAGCGCAATGTGTGCTTTGGTTTCACGAAACGAAATCGCCCATCAGTGTTCGGCGTTAATTTCGGGCTTCTTACGGACGCAGTCCTCCTGACGTTAAATCAATAAAGGGATGGTATGCAAAGTCTAACGAAACAGGCAGCGTTGAAGGTCGTCCTCGAAGTGACAGGCCTCGTGTGAGTGATGCAATTCTTGATCGTGGACGGCAGTCGTTTCAGCGGAGTCTGTCCAAATCAACTCGTCAAGCATTACATGAAGTCCAAATACCGCAAGCAAGTGTGGTGAAGATTCTTCACGAAAGACTTAGGTTGCATGCTTACAAAGTGCAAATCGTGCAGGCCTTGCAACAGAATGATTTGCTGAGACGTGCTGAATTTGCAACTGAGATTCTCAACTGGATTAATGGCGCTAACGATTACTTAAATCGCATATGCTTTACCGGTGAATCCACCTTTCATGCCAGTGGAATGGTGTGTGTGTGTGTGTGTGAAATCTTATGCGACTTAACTGCTAAGGTCATCAGTCGATAAACTTACACACTACTTAACCTAAATTATCCTAAGGACAAACGCACACACCCATGCCCGAGGGAGGACTTGAACCTCCACCGGGACCAGCCGCACAGTCCATGACTGCAGCGCCATTAGACCACCCGGCTAATACCGCACGGCAGTGGATGGTAAATAGGCATAATATTCGTATGCGGAGTCGAGAGTCTCCACATGCTACTGCACAGTTACAGTGAGACAACGAAAAAGTCTGTTTGGTGCAGCCTCTTGCATAATACGGTTTTTGGACCGTTTTTCTTCGCGGAAAAATCCATTACCGCTAACATTTACTTAGACATTTTGCCACAGTTCATTACCCCATAGCTAGAAATGCTTCGATTCTCTTCTGTTCCGGTTTTCCCACAGTCCATGTTTCACTACCGTACAATGCTGTACTCCAAACATACGATGTCAGAAATTTCTTCTTGAAATTAAGGCCTATGTTTGATACTAATACACTTCTCTTGGTCAGGTATGCCCTTTTTGCCTGTGGTGGTCCGCTTTTGATGTACTCCTAGCTCCGTCATTGGTTATTTATATGAAGATGGTATCTGTTCTTTCAGACATGTCCGGAAGAGCACATACTATCTTTATATATATAGTTAAGGCTCATAGCCATTTCACCATCTTCATCCTCTGTGAGGATGCAAAAACAGTGCCCGAACTCTTACGGAATCGGCAAAAAACCGCGAGTAATGAGTATAATGGTCAGGGGCACTATGAATAAAGTGCGGAACAATAAGTTGGGCATGTGGGTCTCACGGGAGGCGTTCCAGAGATAAGTCCCTTCAGTCGCACTCCCCTCTGTCTCCTCGGTTGCTCAGATGGATGCCTGCAGGGTATCTCAGCATGTTCTGTTACAGAGGCGCTTCCATCCTGTAATAAAAGAACTGAGTAAAGGAATCAACAGTCAACTTGAACGGGTGTCATTTGATGTCC
This sequence comes from Schistocerca americana, assembly GCF_021461395.2. Classification (NCBI taxonomy): domain Eukaryota; kingdom Metazoa; phylum Arthropoda; class Insecta; order Orthoptera; family Acrididae; genus Schistocerca; species Schistocerca americana. The sequence goes on from NC_060119.1 coordinate 203,856,971, forward strand.
GCCCGGACCAGGCGGAACGAACAATACCATTTTTTTTTAATGATGGATAGAGCGACTGCCATGTAAGCAGGAAGTTCCGGGTTCGAGTCCCGGTCGGGGCACACATTTTCAACTGTCCCCGTTGACTTATATCAACGCCTGTATGCAGGTAACGGTATTCATTTCATGGTTATTTTACTGCCTAGGAATCAAAATCCTTAACTTCATCGACTTCATGTCCATCAATCCTGATGTTAAGCTTCTAGCAGCTTTCATTTCTGCTACTTCTCATTATTTACGTCTTTCTTTGATTTACTCTCAGACCATATACTGTATCATTAGTTATTTTATTCCATTCAGCAGATCCTGTAATTATTCTTCACTTTCACTCAGTATTGCAATGACGTCAGCGAATCATATGATTGATATCCTTTCACCGTCCCGCTCCTGAACCTTACTTTTGTTTCCAACACTGCTTCGTCGATACGCAGATTGATCAGTAGGAGTGGAAGACTACGTCCCTTTCTTACCTGTTTTAATCCGAGCACTTCGTTCTTGGTCGTCCACTCTTATTATTCCCTCTTGGCTCTTATGTATGCTGTATATTATGCGTCTTTCCATATTGCTTACCCCTTTTTTCTCAGAATTCCGAATTTCATTTTACATTGTCAAATGCTTCCTCCAATTCGACAAACCCTACGACCGTGTCCTGATTTTTCTTTACTCTAAAGCCAAACTGATAGTCATCTAATACATAGTTCTCTTTTACCATTCTTCTGTATACCATTCTTGTCAGCAACTTGGATGCATGAGCTGATAACTGATTGTGCGATAATTCTCGAGTTGTTAGCTCTTGTCATCTTCGGAATTGTGTGGATGATGTATTCCTGAAAGTCAGATGGTATGTCGCCAGACTCATACATTCTACACACCAACGTGAATAGTCGTTTTGTTGCCACTCCCTCCAACGATTTTAGAAATTCTGATGGAATGTTATCTATCTCTCCTGCCTTATTTGATCTCAAGTCTTCCAAAGTTCTTTTAAATTCTGATTCTAACACGGGCCCCTATTTCTAAATCGACTCCTGTTTCTTCTTCTATCACATCAAACAAATCTTCCCCCATATAGAGGCTTTCCATGTATTCTTTCCACCTATCCGCTCTCTCGTCTGCATTTAACAGTGGAGTTCCCTTTGTACTCTTAATGTTATCACCCTTGCTTTTAATGTCAGCGAAGGTTGCTCTGACTTTGCTGTATGCTGAGTCTGTCCTACTGACAATCATTTCTTTTTCGATTTCTTCAAATTTTCCATGCAGTCATTTCGTCTTAGCTTCCCTGCACTTCCTATTTATTTCATTCCTCAGCGACTTGTATTTCTGTATTCCTGAGTCTCCCGGAACATTTTTGTACTTCCTTCTTTCATCGATTAATTGAAATATTTCATCTGTTGCCCATTGTTTCTTCGCAATTACCTTCTTTGTGCCTATATTTCCCTTCCCTACTTCTGTTACCGACATTTTATGGATATCTTTTCCTCTTAACTGTACTGCCTACTAACGAGGGAACCTCACCATCGCACCCCCCTCAGAATTAGTTAAAAGTTGGCACAGTGGATAGGCCTTGAAAACCTGAACACAGATCAATCGAGAAAACTGGAAGAAGCTGTGTGGAACTATCAAAAAAACAAGCAAAATATACAAACTGAGTAGTCCATGGGCAAGATATGCAACATCAAGGATAGTGAGAGTTCAGGAGCGCCGTGGTTCGGTTGTTAGCGTGAGCAGCTGCGGAACGAGAGGTCCTTGGTTCAAGTCTTCCCTCTAGTGAAAAGTTTAATTTTTTATTTTCAGACAATTATTATGAGTCCCCATCCGTCCGATGCGAGGTAACTGCGCCGTAGTATGGGAACGCTACACCTAAACAAACATCGAAACACACGACGTCAGTCGACTACAGCGTACGGAAGAAAGTGTATTCCTGCTAACGAGGCTCCCTGGCTGGCATTTGATTGTTCGCTACTTTGAACGAGAGTGCATTAAATACGTGAGACGTATTCCGTGCGCAATATGAATCCAGCAAATGTTTGCGGTTCCCATTAGAGAGGCACATCCTTTCGTCTACTAATCGCACGGTTTTGCGGTGCGGTCGCAAAACACAGACACTAAACTTATTACAGTGAACAGAGACGTCAATGAACGAACGGACAGATCATAACTTTGCGAAACTGAACTTTTCACTCGAGGGAAGACTTGAACCAAGGACCTCTCGTTCAGCAGCTGCTCACGCTAACCGCGGGACCACTGCGCTCCTGAGTTCGTACTGTCCTTGATGTTGCCTATCTTGCCCATGGACTACTCAGTTTGTATATTTTGATTATTTTTTCATAGTTCCACACAACATCTTCCTGTTTTCTCGATTGATCTGTGTTCAGTTTTTCAAGGCCTATCCACTGTGCCAACTTATAACTAAATCTGAGGGGGGGGGGTGCGATGAGGAGGTTTCCTTGTAAGCTATTCCTTATTGCTGTATCTAGAGCCTTAGAGAACTTCACCCGTAACTCGTTATTCCTCACTACCTTCGTATCCCACTTCTTTGCGTATTGATTCTTTCTGACTAATGTCTTAAACTTAAGCCTATTCTTCATCACTACCATGCTGTGATCTGAGTTTATTTTTTGCTCCTGGGTACGCCTTAAAATCCAGTAGTTGATTTCGGAATCTCTTTCTGACCATGATGTAATATAACTGAAATCTTCCCGTATTACTACTCTTTTTGTGATTCCTGAACAGAGTATTCGCTAGTACCAGCTGAAGTTTATTGCAGAACTCAATTAATCTATCTCCTCTCTCATTCCTTGTCCCAAGCCCATATTCTCCTGTTATCCTTTCTTTTACTCCTTCACCTACAATTGCATTCCAGTCCCACATGGCTCTTACATTTTCCTCTCCCTTTACGTACTGTATTACCATTTCAATATCCTCATACACTCTGTCTCTTCATCTTCAGCTTGCGACATCGGTATGTTTACCTGAACTAATGTTGTCGATGTTGGTTTGTTGTCGATTATGATAAGAATTACCCTATTACTGAACTGTTCATAGTAACGCACTCTGTGCCCTATCTCCCTATTCATAACGAATCTTACTACCGTTTTACCATTTACTGCTCCTGTTGATATTACCCCATACTCATCTGGCCAGAAATCCTTGTCTTCTTTCCACTTCACTTCAATGACCCCTATCATAACTAGCTTGAGTCTTTGCATTTCCCTTTTCAGATTTTCTAGTTTCTCTACCATGTTGAAGCTTCTGGCATTCCACGCCCAGACTCGAAGAATATTATTATTTCGTTGGGTGGGTCTGAGCACTATGGGACTTAACATCTGAGGTCATCAGTCCCCTAGAACTTAGAACTACTTAAACCTAACCAACCTAAGGACATCACACACATCCATGCCCGAGGCAGGATTCGAACCTGCGACCGTAGCAGTCGAGCGGTTCCAGACTGTAGCGCCTAGAACCACTCGGCCACTTAGGCCGGCTATTACTTCGTTGATTATTAAATGTTTTTCTCACAGTAACCTGCCCTTTGGCAGTCCCTTCCCAGAGATCCGAATGGGGGACCATTCCGGAATCTTTTGCAAAATGAGAGATCATGACAGTTCTTCAATTACAGCCCACATGTCTTATGGATACACGATATGTGTCTTTAGCACAGCGGTTTCCATTGCCTTCTGCATCCTCCTGCCGTTGATCATTGCCGATTCTTCCGCCTTTAGGGGCAGTTTCCAACCCTTAGGGCAACAGAGTGCCCTTAACCTCTGTCCGCTCCTCCGTCCTCTTTGACAAGGCCGTTGGCAGAATAAGGGTGACTTCTTACGCCGGATGCCTTCGGCCACCAGTGTTGATTATTAATGAAAATTTAAGCAGCAGCGGAATTCGACCCAGGGGCCGAAGACATTTTCGTTATGAACAAAGACGCTACCCGAAGACCAAGGATATCTTACAGATACTAAATACCGAGGACCTAACGGTGTTCAGAAGTGGTAGATAAAATTCGCTTGGTTTTGGCGTGTTTGTTGATGTTAGCTGTAATTTATCTTGAGTTAGTATAGGTAAAGCTTGCACTTGACAACCGGAAAAAATTAAATAACTAGTTCCTTCTACCGACTCCCCGACTCACGTCCTTGCCAGATAGGACTGACGGAGACCATCGAAAGCGTTGAAACAGCTTGTTTTGTATTATCGCGAGAAATGGAAGAGCATTTCACAAGTATGATAAGCGAACTGAGATGCCAATCCATTAGGCAATTGCGTTTCTCGCTACGGTGAGTTCATTACACTGAATTTCAGTCATCAAATTTCTCTTCTCTCCGACTCGCGAAAAGCAATTTAGGCTGGGTGTGTGGAGGGGAAATGGTGATGGCGGGGGAGTTTGTGAAGGCCTGTACTGCGGCGTCCTGCTCGGCGGTTACGGCGTGCGTTGTTCCAGACCTGGAGGTGCACTTCTCTACATCACCCTTAAACTGGAGCCGTGTATTTGTCGAAGGTCGCGTTACATGCACGATTTTATTTTCTTCGGCGTTTCCTCTTGCCGTCTCGGTCCGAACTTGAAAGGAATGGAGATTATTATTTGGGAATTTCTCTATCCATGCTTTATAACCGCCTAATTCGTATCTTTCACTTTTTGCTATTGAAAGAAAAATACCTCTGAGTCACAATTAGAACCTTGCTGCTTCGGAGAAACTGTAATATTTGTATGTATGATGTGCTGATTTCTTAAGACTGCACATGATCGGCTTTAATTAAATTTTCAATGCGTTTTGCTTACATAAAGAATCGAAGTGTGTTGTACTATATTTTAGTATTGTCCACAGACACAGTCTAAGGTGTGTCCTACGTCACTGTTCGATTGTACCCATTGATTCATTTACCTGCCTGCTTGCTGGTAGGAAAGATGCGCAAAGAAAGCTAGAAGCGTTTTTCACTTCTCCCGCTTTCTAAACTTCAGGTCATTGGAGGGCACCCCTCAGTGCTCTGAGCTGATGTTAGTATTCCATTTAACGAACATGACTTTATATATGCATTGTAGTAGAACACCCTTCGAGTTTATGCTGATAAGACAAAACATTATGACCACTGCCCACTGCGACGGTGGCTGCCACCTGGTGGAGATGCGGGCACGTGACGCGGTAACGAAAGTATGTAAGTGGAGCAGACACGAACGGTGAATCACCCTAGCGAAGGTGGGCTGCAAATGAGGAAATCCATTGAAATAAGCGACTTCAATAAAGGGCAGAATGTTGTTACGCAAAGGCTGTGAACGAGTACCTCCAAAACGGCGAAGCTGATCGAATGTTCACTTGCTGCCGTTGTGAGCATCTATGGAAAGAATAGGATAGTGATGGGAATGAGCGTTTGGCGTCATTGGCCGGGAGGCCCCTTGCGGGGCAGGTCCGGCCGCCTTGGTGCAGGTCTTATTACGTTCGACGCCACATTGGGCGACCTGAGCGCCTGATGGGGATGAAATGATAATGAAGACAACACCCAGTTTCTGGGCGGAGAAAATCCTCGACCCAGCCGGGAATCGAACCCGGGCCCGTAGGACGGCCATCCGTCCCGATGACCACTTAGCTATCGGGGCGGACAAGATAGTGATACTACCACTAGACACTAACTGGTTGGACGTCCACGACTCTTCACAGAACGTGAGGCTCGTCTGCTCTGTAAAGTAGGATAGATGGTGATCTGTGGCATCTCTGCCGTAAGAGCGCAATGTTGGTACACGCAGTAGTGATTCGGAGCACATTAGTTCATTGTTCCAAATGGAGCTTCGCAGAAGCGCCCCCCCCCCCCATCCCCCCACCCCTTCCGTACGTGTTCACCTGTTGACACAACGATATCTTCAATTACGATTGCAATTGGCACGGGACCATCGGGAATAGGCCGCAGAAGGCAATAATTTCATGAGAATTATGCTATTTATAGGTTTTATTCTCCTTAGAAACATGTCCCACAATTAGATTATTTGGTTTGTTTTTTGTTGGTTTTATGGAACAGTATTTTTATATTACAAATTTTTTTCTTGTTGTCAAATCTATGCCGGTTAATAACGTTAGGAGGCCCTTTCAGTTTTATTACTAATAATTTGCTGTTGTTAATCGCTAACACTTGTTATTTCAGTAATAAAGAAACGTTTGTATTTTTATCAAACGGTGAACACTCGAAGAAGCTGCAAGTATGCGCAGAACACGCTGGTTTAATTGATCAGTTGCTTGACCAACTCAGAGTGTGGCAGGTTGACGGGAGCGTTCTGATTTTAGATGATATGGCACGGGACAGTGAAGGAGCTACTTCGTCAATCACCCAGTTAGTGCAGATTAATGTTCGTGGAGGGTAGGTAACAGGAAATAGACCCGATGTCGAATCTTTCGCCAGGTTGGCTGATCCTGTTGTTCATTTGTTTCAGGGAACTGCCGAACTTACTGTCGAAAGGCTTGAGGAATTTGAATTTATCTTGTGGTTCAGTTTTCTTGTTTATTACACATCGAGTTATTCTCAATCTGTTGTATCCTTTAACCTGTGAATTGTTGAGAAGGGTATTCTTCGAGATTTTACAAGGGCAATTACCACTGCGTGATTTGAGAAAACGGACTATTCAGTTCAAATGAAATGAAATGTCGTGTGGCGAGAACCTCCCGGCGAGATAGACCTATCGCCTCATGCAAGTCTTTTGAGGTGACCCCACTTCGGCAACTTGAGTGTCGATGAGGATGAAACACCCAATCCCAAAGTGGAGAAAATCTCCAGTCCTGCCGGGAATCGAACCCGGGCTCCTAGCATTCAATTTAAATCAACCCGAGATATTAACAGTGAAATTGAGTGCAAACAGTTTTGAAACTTGCGTACCCTTGGCGAAATTCTGACAAGATATATTGAGGAGACTCGGAGGGCTGTCTTTGCCTTAGAACTCCCGGTTTAGGATGGGTGAAATTATTGAGAATGTAATGAAATTTATGAAACCTGACGATCATTTACGAGTAGCCTTTCCTTGAAAGCACACTACATTTGTGGACCTAGATAACTTGGTTTCCGACACTGAAGGTCTGAGATTTCCTGATGAACAGTGCGGGGAATTTATAGAGTTATCCTTTTCCCTAGGTAAACCAGAGAGAACCAGCAACACTTTTCCCTCCCCCCCCCCCTTCCCCCCCCCCCCGCCCCCCCCCCACTCCAAGAAAGCCTAAGCTGAAAGTAGTTTATTTCCGATGTGACAGTGAGGCCCAATTTATGAATAACTGTCCAACAAAGCATGGGCGACAGCTAAACAGCTGACGCCATCAGAAACAGGCAAGAGAGTGTACCTCAGTCCTGTAGAGGCACTGTGCTTATATTATGCCGGTAACAGGCCGCTATGTTGATGCTCAACTTAATAATAAATCTGTTGCTCGATTCTGGCAGCACTATCTCATCCTTGGATTGTAACTGATATCTTGAATTTACACCATATGTAAGCTCCCTCCTTTGCGTGATTCTTCTCAGAAATGTTAGTCAGTCAACGGGCAGATATTTCCTCTGGTAGGTGAGATGCTCAGGAAGCTTAGTATATTCGACTTTTTGTTGCCAATTGATTTAATTATAATTATGAATTTGTGTGTTAATCTTATTCTGGTATATGACAGACTAGCCCAGTTCTTCATTATGCTGATAGAGTTATATTTTTTAATTATTGTGAAAGGATAGCGTTATGATTTTTTCCAAGGTTTTCAATGAAAGTATATTGTTCAGCCTCAGCACTGGGATTTCTGAGTTAGTCTTCTAGGACCAGTTGAAGTTAGTCAACTTCTGGAGGTTCTGAGTTCTTTTCCTGATGTTCTTACTAATAACTTGGGGGCTACAAACAAAATTAAATTTATAAATCCGCGTAACGGATGAGATACCAGGGTAGTAACCTGTGTGTAGGCTTGCCCTTCTCCTACCCCCCCCCCCCCCACCCCACCCACCCACCCAAAATGAAAATGAAACTTTTGCGGGCGTTAGTGAACGGTACGCTTCGTGACAAAGTGAATTTGGATGCACTAGCTGTTAAGCTGATTGTGCGATAATTCTCGTACTTGTCAGCTCTGGCAGTGTTTGGTATTGTGTTGATGATATTTTTCCGAAAGTCAGATTGTAAATCGTCAGACTCATACATTCTACATACCAACGTAAATAGACGTTTTGTTGCTACTTCCCCCAATTATTTAAGCACTTATGATCGTATGTTATCTATCCCTTCTACCTCATTGCATCCTCCATAGCTCTTTTAAATTCGGATTTTAATATTGAACCCCCATCTAAATCGACACCTGTTTCATCTTCTACATCTGACAAATCTTCCCCCTTATAGAGGGTTTCAGTGTACTCTTTCCATCTATCCCCTCTCTCCTCGGCATTTAACAGTGGAGTTCCTGTTGCACTCTTGATGTTACCACACTTGCTTTTACTTTCATCGAAGGCTGTTTTGACTTTCCTGTATTTTGAGTTTGTCCTTCGGACAAACATTTCTTTTTCGATTTCTTCGCAACTGCTACTCAAAATGAAAATTCATGCCGGAGACAACCACCAGGCTGTTTCTAAGCCATTTCCTTGTAACTCCTCTAAGGTAAGCAGGAGAGCTTCTACGAAGTTTGGAAGCTAGGATAGGGATATTGGCGTAACTGGAGGTATGAGGGCCAGTTATACGTCTTGATTGAGTTATTGTTACGATCACTGCTGCTTAATAGCAAGATTCCAAGTTCGACTACCCGTGCGGTACATATTTCTAATCTAGCGGGATGTTTCTGTACACCGTACACTCCATTGATCAAGTCAAGTTTCATTCTGGGATAAACCCATAGGCTGTGACAAAGCCATTTCACCTCATTGTGCCTGATTCCTGGAGTTCTAGGCTAGCAACCCGTGCTTCCTGCACATTCATAAGAACTGTAGCCTCACGTGCTGTCACGAACACAACAAGGCTCATTGGCCCCGGTGAACATGCATTGGAGAATGAGGAATGTGTAATGGACAGTATGCCTGTCGAAAACCGCCGTTGAGGAATTCTATTTTGTGATAACGCACGTCCCCATACAGCACGTTTCGTAACGCAGAAGTTACGCCGACTCAAGTGTGAGACAACTCGAGCACATGCCCTACATTCCTGATCTTCTCACATGCGTTTATCACGCCTCCGGTGTCTTAAAAATGGCTTCGAAGGGTCGACTGTTCTGTCGGACGAGGATATGTGGCAGGCACGTAAGCATTTCTTTACGCAGCAGGACGCGGTGTTTCACCAAAGGGCTGTCTTCAACCTTTTGCATCGTTGGGAGCATTGCGTTAAGACTGACGGCGATTTTAAACATTAGCATAGCTATTCTTAACTGTACGGCCTTCCAAAGCAAACTTTTTCGTCGACCCTTATAGGTCGCGACAACGGCCTTGCCGCAGTAGAAACACCAGTTCCCGTCAGATCACCGAAGTTAAGCACTTTCGGCCGTGGCCGGTAATTGGATGGGGGGCCGTCTGGGCCACCATGCGCTGTTGCCATTTTTCGGGGTGCACTCAGTTTCGTGGTGCCAACTGAGAAGCTACTCGAACGAATAGTAGCGGCTCGGGTCAAAGAAAACAATCATAACGACCGGGAGAGCGGTGAGCTGGCCACACGCCCCTTCTATCCACATCCTCAGCTGAGGATGACACGGCGGTTGGATGGCCCCGATGGGCGACTTGTGGCCCGAAGACGGAGTGCTTATAGGTTGCGCTTGGATAGCTCAGTCATTAAACGCAAGGTTCCTACTTCGAGCTCTGGTCCGGCACACTATGCTCCACTGCCATAGAGTTTTAAGACCGGCGTGTTGTCAAATCACGACAAACTACGCACTGAAATTGGAACTGCTGGAGAGATGTACTTCCTTTGTTAAATAGAACTACAAACAGATTATTCTTTTCTTTTGTTTGGGTATATCAGAAAGTTGAATGTTTCTTTCAGCTCCAGACTCAAAACGCCTATCTCCTGTTTTATTGCGACAGTACTTAAGCGACCTGTAAAATAATTATTGCATTAGAAAGTTATGTATAATGCATTTCACTTACTCCTTATTGAACTGCATTCTTCGCGAAATCCATTGTTTCTGTAACCATGTGACAGCCTTTACTGAGTGAAAACGAGCTTTGTAGAAAGTTTCGTAGACGAATCATCGGTTAATGTAGGAAGAATTACTCGTAAGAATTCTAATATTTCCAGCAGCTGTGCCTGCTTCAGAAGTTTCTGCTCAAGATTCCCAATGCAATTCTGAGAAGTTAAGGGAAGTAATAAAATTCCAGACGCGTCCATCAATATTCAAGGCTTAAGCAAAACGCAGTCACGGAAAGCAGTAGCAGAAGCCGCCACACCTCCGTTGGATTTCGCAGAACGCTATTAATATTAATGTGAAAAAGTAGCTCCGTTCCGCTTTTAGAGGTATGGTCGCACATGGGAGTAAGTGCTGCTTGTCAAAGAAAATGTGTTCCGCGAAGAAGTGCAGACAAGAACAGTCCAAAGTCAAAAGACCGCGCTCTTGGTGAGTGAAAGCGCAAAATAACATGTGGAGTATCTTATTTCTGCATCTTTTTTATTTAAAAGCTTCTTAAATCCCCACAGTACGATGTTTCAGAGGAGGTAGGGGGAAGGAGGTGAGGGGGAGAGGAGAGGGGCGGGAGAGTCGTTAACCCGCTCATCCCCTTCTCTTTCCAACTGGCACTGCGTATTAAGTTTTACGAGGAGCTGAACGTTTTTACAGAGCTGACAGAAAGCTCACCGGATAAACCATTTTCCATCTGTTTAAAACAGCGCACGGGTTGTTCTGAGCAGCTACATATGGTGTAGAAAAGGTACTAAGCGGCCATGCAGCCTTCCCACGCTAAAATAAGTCATGTCAGTACAGCGTGTGCACGTGGCAATCTTTTCTAGGAAACAGCGCAGTAAGGTAGATTGACGTGGTAAGGTCACAACACGACAGAAACAAGCTTTATGTTTAGACCTGCTCGTCTTCATACTGTGAACTGACTCTTCTAAATTTATTTATTTATTCTTTTTGATTCATTAGTGTCCTGGCTGGTTTGATGCATTCCGCTACGAATGTCTCTCCAGTGTCTCAGGATAGCACGTGCAGCCTACGTCCTCAATTATTTGCTGGATGTATTCCAATCTCTGTTTACCTCTTCAGTTTTTCAAAAATGGTCCAAATGGCTCTGAGCACTATGGGACTTATCTAAGGTCATCAGTCCCCTAGAACTTAGAACTATTTAAACCTAACTAACCTAAGAACATCACACACACCCAGTGCCCGAGGCAGGATTCGAACCTACGACCGTAGCTGTCGCGCGGTTCCAGACTGAAGCGCCTAGAACCGCTCGTCTACACCGGCCGGCTCTACGGTTTTTACCCTCTACAGCCCCCTCTAATACCATCGAGGTTATTCCGTTGTCTTAAAAGATGACTTACCATCCTCTCTCTTCTTCGTGTTTTCCATATATTACTTTCCTCGTCGATCTCTGGAGAACCTCCTCGTTCCTTACTTTATCAGTCCACCTAATTTTCAACATTCTTCTGTAGCATCAAATGTCAAATGCTTCGATTCTCTTCTGTTCCAGTCCATGTTTCACTACCATACAATGCTCTGTTCCAAACTTACATTCTCAGAAAATCTTTCTCAGCTTATGGCCAATGTTTGATTCTAATAGTCTTCCCTTGGTTAGGAAAACTCGTCTTGCCAGCGCTAGTCTGCTTTCGATGTCCTCCTTGCTCTGACCATCATTGGTTATTTTCTACCTAGGTAGCAGAATCCCTTGACTTCATCTACTTTGTGATCACTAGTCCTGATGTTAAGTTTCTCCTGTTCTCATTTATGCTACCTCTCATTACTTTCATCTTTCTCAATTTACTCTCAATCCATAGTCTTCACTCAGTAGACTCATTCCATTCAACAGATCATGTAATTCTTCTTCAGTTTCACTGAAGATATCCACGTCATCAGGGAAGGTTGGAACTTTAATAGTGGCGACTATTTATTTACAGCTCGTACAAAATAGATACGTGTCTCAAAGTGTTACTGACCTTCAGAGTAGTCACCAGGATTGTGTATAAACTGTTGCTAGCGATGTGGAAGTCGTACGATACTCTTAGCAGTGCCAGTTGTGTTGACAGTTCGAGCGACGCGGTCTTTTGCCTGACGCATTTGTAGCAGTTCTGAAGCGAATGCCGTGAAGAGTTTCCTTCAGTTTATATATCGAGTTGAACTTACCAGGGCTTAAGTCAGGGGAGTGCAGTAGGTGATATAGCACTTAGCAGCCCCATCAGTCAAACAGATCAGTAAAAAATGATGGTCTGGTCCTGCAGAATTTGTTATCACTTCTGTCTCTATGCTGTTCATTTTTGGAACACAACCTACGACCAGTTATTCTAATACCACTCTCGAAGCCTTCATTCTTTTCCGCTATGGCTTTTGTGATCTATAGATTGAACAGTAGGGTCGAAGGACGGCATCCCTACCTTAAACCATTTTCATTCCAAGCACTTCGTTCTAGGTCTTCTAGTCTTATTATTCGCTCTTGGTTTTTGTGCACATTATACTTAGCAGTCGTTTTCTCACAATTTCGAACAACTTGCACCATTTTGCATTGTGGAATGCTTCTGCCAGGCCGACAAATCCTGTGAACATATCTCGATTTTTCATCAGTCTTGCTTCCATTATCAAACGCAAAGTCAGAACTGCCTCTCTGGTGGATCGTCGTCTAAGGTGCTCAGTTTTGCTTTTCATTCTTCTGTCAACTGAGCAACCCAACTTTAGGTTTGTGAAAGCGGAGTGTACAACGGGTTTTAAAATGAAGGTGTACCTAACCGATAGAAAGAATTTTCCAGTAACAGCCCGACAGGAACTTCTGTAGGCAGCCAATGGAGGTGCATTTGAACCAGTTTCCCAACAACCACGCAAGAGGCTTTAGTTCACAGCGATACACAAAGCTGAACGCCTTCAGTGGACCAGACGACGCAGAAGCTGGTCAGAAACTGCCTGGAGACGCGATGTGTGGTCTCACTAGTCGCAGTTTTGCCTCTTTTAAGATTGTACAAGGCGTCGAGCATGGCGATGATCGAATAGGGCGTTTAAGCTCGGAAATGTGGTGGATGCAGTTCAGGTTGCAAGAGGCTGTGTAATGTTTTGGAGGTGTTTTACAGCACGACTTGCACGCACTCAGATAGGTTACTGTGAACACTAATAAGAGTGTATGTTTTGAAAGAAGTCAATCTCTGCCACCCTCAATCAGATTATTATCTGTAATGATTAATGCTGCTTCATTACAATCAGTAGGCTGATTTTCTGACTTTTGCATATCATATAGTTAATCCTGCGCAGTAAGTGCGTTTATTGATATTTATTTCCTTTTATTGCTTAGCAGCACCTTATGTCACTCCTAATCACTGTTAGCTTTGTGAGAAGTAAATGTGTGGTTCACTGGGAGTGTATCTGCGGTTGTGGGCTCGGTATAGCTATCTTGGTTTCATCGCAGAAGCTTGGGAACACCCGTTTAATTCTTAGCTTTTCAAAGTAGCCTTATGTTGTGCTCCGGCTGGTGAAAATATTTATGCAGCTGTTTCCAAAAAGTTTTACTTGTTGTTGGTGGGGCGGACCAACGCTCGAACAGTGGGAAATTCCATGGTGTGTTTGTTCAAATTATGGTGAACTGGTGGGATGATTCAGCAACTGCCACTGTTAACATAATCCAGATTGGACAGGGTGTACGGAGCCGCGATGTTGTTCCTACACGATTGGCTGGACTCCGCTCCTCCCCCTCCTCCCTAAGGAATGAGGGCCCAGGTCACACCACCGGGAAGTGTAAGAAAACTTCGAAGTTAGTTGAACGGCGCCTGCTGCTGTCGTGAGCCGCAGGTGCTGCTTTCGAGCTCAGTTCAAAGTTGAACTTTTCATCAGTCGTGCGCTCACGCTGCACTTTGAGCACACTTAAGATAAAATATTTCGGTTGGCATTCGGAGAAGATGTTCCATTTAAAAATTGAAGCAGTACATACAGTGACTAAAATCATCTATCAACTGAACTGCGTAGCTGAATTGTACGCGTGCCAACTTTATCGGTCCTTTTTGAAATGGCAACTTACTTTCTTTTTTCTGCCCACATTACGACCACTTCATTGTGCTCTACCCATTTTCTTGAGCAAAAGGAATGGTCGCAAGGCAGATTTGATGGAAACCACACATGATTTGTTGCAGTTATTAAGTTTTGGGCCGGCCAGAGTGGCCGAGTGGTTCTAGGCGCTACTGTCTGGAACCGCGCAGGTTCGAATCCTGCCTCGGGCATGAATGTGTGTGACGTCCTTAGGTTAGTTGGGTTTAAGTAGTTCTAAGTTCTAGGGGAGCGATGACCTCAGACGTTAAGTCCCATAGTGCTCAGAGCCATTTGAACCACTAAGTTTTGGTTTGTTTGGTGAACTTATCTTCCAGTGACTTGCTTTTTCCCAGCAGTACTAATGTGATTAGCGTAGCAACCGTGCTCCACCTTTGCTGTGACAGATCATTTGCTGACACAATAATGCCTAGAGAGTTTGTTAAAATATGAACCTCGTAATGAACCGTAATGTTTTTGTAACGATTCTGAGTTGTTACATGAGTACAAAATTCGAGTAACCTCGGTTTGAATGAATGTAGTCTTTCTTGGAGAATAGTTCGTTACACTTTCCCCATTCCTCAGCTTCTTTTCGTTCCCTGTGATTGCTGTCAATAACTCCCTGTTTGGGAAGTGTTTTTTTTTTTTTTTTTTTTTAATTTTTGCTGAGTGATGGAAATTATTCCCCAGTCAGTCGTGAATTCGCAATAGTCAAAGTGAAATGCACGTTACTGGTTAACCTATGAGTCACATTTATTTAAATTCTCTTAATGACTTGAGAGTCATGAGTCGTGCTTGTGTAGCTCAGTCGGTAAAGCACTTGCCCGCGAAAGGCAAAGTTCTCGAGTTCCAGTCTCGGTCTGGCACACAGTTTTAATCTGCCATTAAGTTCCATATATACTGAAGTGCCAAATACCGGCCGCTGTGGCCGAGCGGTTCTATGCGCTTCAGTCCGGAACGGTGCTGCTGCTGCGGTCGCAGGTTCCAATCCTGCCTCGGGCATGGGTGTGTGTGATGTCCTTAGATTAGTTAGGCTTAAGTAGTTCTGAGTTCTAGAGGACTGATGACCTCAGATGTTAAGTCCCATAGTGCTTAAAGCCATTTGATTTGAAGCGCCAAAGAAAGTGGTATAGGCATGCGTATTCTAACAGATATAAGACGACATGTGTTTGGCGCAGTTGCAAGATTAGTTACTGCGGCTACAAGGGCAAGTTATCAATATTTAAGTGAGTTTCAACATGTTGTTATAGTCGGCGCATGAGCGATGGTACATAGCAGGAATCCGCTAAAACATCAGATTTTTGACATCGCTGCGTGAGGAAAAAGATCCTGCAAGAACGAGACCAACAACGACTGAGGACAATCGTTCAACGCGACAGAAGTGCAACCCTACCGCAAACTGCTACTGATTTCAATACTGGCCCATCAGCAAGTGTCAGCGTTCGAACCATTGAACGAAACATCATCGATATGGGCTTTCGGAGCCCGAGACCCACTCGCGTACCCCTGGTAACTGCACAACACAAAGCTATACGCCTCACCTGGGACCGTCAACACCGACATTGGACTATTGATGACTGGAAACATGTTGACAGGTCGGACGAGTCTCGTTTCAAATTGTACCGAGCTTATGGATGTGTATTAGAGTGGCGATAACACGATGAATCCATAGACGATGCATAACAGCAAGAGACTCGTCGAGCTGGCGAAGGCTCTGTAATGGTGTGGGGCGTGCGCAGTTGAAGTGATACGGGACCTCTGACACTCTGACAGGTGACACGTAAGCTCCTGTCTGATCAACTGCATCCATTCATGTCCACTGTGCATTCCGGCAGACTTGGGCAACTCCAGCAGGACAATACGACACCCCACACGACCATAATTACTATATAGTGGCTACAGGAACACTCTTCTGTGTTTAAACACTTCCGCTGGCCATCAAATTCCCCAGATATGAACATGTCTGGAATGCCCTACAACGTGCTGTTCGGAAGAGATGCCCACCTCCTTGTACTCTTACGGACTTATGGTCAGCCCTGCAGGATTCATGGCGTCAGTTGCCTCCAGCTCGACTTCAGACGTTAGTCGAGTCTATGCCCCGTCGTGTTGCGGCTCTTCTGCGTGCTCACAATCCGCATTCAGATAGGCGGATTTAAAACAATTAGAAAAGTTTTTCACCGATAGCACATTTAATTAGATGAAGCCACCAAAAACATAGTAATTTAGAGACAACCTATCAGCATGTCGATTGATAACGACAGACTGGTGGTGGTAGTTAGTGTTTAACGTCCCGTCGACAACGAGGTCAATAGAGACGGAGCGCAAGCTCGCGTTAGGGAAGGATTGGGAAGGAAATCGGCCGTGCTCTTTCAAAGGAACCATCCCGGCATTTGCCTGAAACGATTTAGGGAAATCACGGAAAACCTAAATCAGGATGGCCGGAGACGGGATTGAACCGTCGTCCTCCCGAATGCGAGTCCAGTGTGCTAACCACTGCGCCACCTCGCTCGGTGTTAACGACAGACTACCAGGGAAAGACAAAATTAGAGTGACCTCACTGTTGTACAAAAACTGGAAAATATTTTTCTTTGTTGTGTTCTGTTTCAGCAACAGGCCATTTGAGTATCACTGTTCATCGACAAATTTCAACTATGTGTTATAGATAAGAACTGTTATTGTATACAAAGACATTTAAAGGAAAAACATATGCACAGGAGAATGGCTCTTTATAACCATTAATGGAAATATATTGCACCTCCAAGAAGTGACATTTTATCGTCTCCTTAAAGCTTGAAACTATTTTATTACTCGAATAGATTTCAAGGCCCCGATAAAAAAATGAGTTCCTTCAGCAATTTGAATTTCATTAGAAGATAACTTGATGCTACAAATCTCAGCAGAAAATGCATAGGATATGCTCGTTGAACAAACACATCGTTGCTTTCCTTTTTTTTTAAAAAAAAAGACACTTACAGGCAGAAAAAGAGAAAAGGCATTTAAAAAGGTTACATGTAGCTTAGTAAAGCATCATATAAATCATTTCTTAAGAATCGTCAAATAGTGAAACTGCGGCAAGTGGGGACTGAGGATAAGAAGTTTGTTTTCTTTTTCGGTTCTTACGGAAACGCTTTAAATCAGGCATTTACTGACCCAGGCTACACTTCAGAGTGGGTAAATGTTAATGCTAAGCTACTTTCCAGTAGTGTTAGTCATTATTTTCAGATATGAGGCTGGTAAAATAGATTGCAGTTTCTTGTACAAGGATTAAGTAAATTTGACAAATTTCTTCATTAAATAGTGACAAATTGAAATCATGAGTTTCTTCTGTGAGGTGTTGATATCTTTAATGAGTAGGTGGCGACAGTTGAATTCAAAAATATTTGACCAAAAGTAATGTAAAGTACACTCGATGTCTTCTGGTCTCTGGACGACAGTAGACGAATTTAGAAAAATTTTACTGATTGTAAATCAATGTATACTCCTTACTTTCAGATGGACAGGCAACGGTAGACGAATTTTACTGAAAACAAAGTAAAGTAGGCTCGTTGACTTAGGATGGGCAAGCGACAGTAGATGGATTTAGAAAGCAAAGTAGGCTTGCTACCTTCATATACTCCCCTGTGATTTCGACGTTGGCTAGGTGCCATCACTGGGTGGCAGCAGTCTTCGTAGACAGCTGGAGACTGAGTACAGACACCAGGACAGGTGGGGTTGGTGCCATCCTTCGTTTCCAGCGGCTACGCTTGTTAAGAAACAAGCTGAGAATGTATCGTATACGCTGGAAGGCGAAAAACTGTCATTATTTAGATCCCTGATCAAATCGCCTACTGTCGTTAAACAGAATTTCCAGTTAGTTAACGCGGTCACGATTGCAACCATAGGGACTTGTGTTATTTACTAGAATTACATTGGTACTGATATTTGTTTGCTTGTTTAACAAAGCAATAACACTACAAGGAAATAGATTTATTTTGCTCCTACTGGTGTATATGGTTTAGTGTTTCCATAGATGTACTGAATACTTTGTCACAAGCACTGCAAGAGTATTCTTTCATGGTAGATAGGTATAACCTACGAGCGGGAATGCAACATAGCGCCGTGGTGCATGTGCTTTCCAAAATATCTGTATTACTGGTGTCCTAATATTCATTGGTGTCCGTGTTTTCGTCGACATCATCATTCCTCTTCACGCTACTCATAGCTGAGTAGAGGTGAGTACCCTTTTACTGTGAACATTCATATTTTTCACCGACACTATGTTTTCACATTGCTAAGTCAGTTTCTTCCATACAGCGTTCTAGCATATCTATTTCGTTCATCGAAACGTCACTTTGAAGTACTGTGCCCCGACGCCTGCGCTATCGTCGTTTTCTTCATGACTGTGTGTCCAATTGTTAAACATACCGGTCAGACATACACTCCTTTGCCTGGTACTCTAAATAACAGAAATAATTACTCTGAAAGAGTTAAGACATCAAGCTTTCCAAACCCGTACGTGACGTTATGTGAGGTAATTAACCTTTCAGAATGAGAGGCAAAATATCAAATCACAAATGACACAAATGGCATAAGAGATATGCCCAATTACTTCGCGTGCTCTAACTTTTACAAAGACAATCCAAGTCTCATTTCACCTTTAGATACCATTACAGCATGAGTACAAAAAAACTGAAACAACGTTACAAGAAGGATACACAACATTACTTAATTCTAAAGTAGATAAGTAAAATGTGTGGTGACCTGCCATCTCAGTACTCATTTCCTCTGGCTTGTTACTTAAACCAAGAAACGTTACTGCACGTAATTTTCGTACAGTCATTTCAATGTACACATAATAGTCTGCTATCGGCATAATATTTTCAGTTCTAATTAGTCCTTAGGACTGTGCTTTTGTATAACCAATAGATTAAGATACTTCCCAGCGCAAGGGTTTTAAATTTTCTCCCATGTTCAGGCTTCTGCTGATCAAATGTTTTCCATTTTAAGTAATAAGATAAATCTAAATTCTAAATCGGTATCTGCAAGACAGAGAGATTAGTAAAACCACCTCTTGATGGCAAACTATCTACGTGCGTTTTTCATTATTAAGTTAAATAAGGTCATGTCTTGGACTCTGCTGTCATAGTAACAATCAGTCAGCCTTCCAGAATAAACAGGAAGTCTTCATGTCAACATACGGTATTTTAAAACATATTATGAGATAGGTTTGGTTTGAAAAGTTATTACGGGAAAGAAATTTATACTGTATACGCGACCTCATACCACTTCCAGTTTACTGGAGGAAACATGAACAAACGACAGTAATAACTGCTCCGGTTCAACCGTCTGATGTTCGCTAAGGCGCCCAGATACCCGCGCCTTGGCGTAAATCTTCTTGGTATCTGGCAAATCACTTTCTACATTCGTTGACACAGACTCGTCACATTTATAGTCAACAAGGTTACCGTTTGCCCACGTCACCTTACTGGCTACCAATTTTCATTGAAGAGTCCAGCAGAATACTTCACGACGCGCTTGAGTATGAATTAAATTTAAAACTACAATATTTCTTCCTCCCCAATATTCAGTAGGCAAGTTCAACTTTAGAGGTCGACTCTTGCATCCCCCGGCTGTAGGAATTCTGTGTACAGTAAGCGTAGCACAGATAACCATTTCACAATAAAAATAACCTACGCTCAGCGACTCCGATCTCAAGCTTTAACTCGATCTGTGCCTGCTTCTCTATCCTCTGTTACGACACAACAAAATTTTGTGTCGGCAGTGACGGAATCTTGTCTCACAAATTGTTTTGGAAAAGTGACACGCAAGACATTCATTTTTCCTCCTGTGTCTATAACTACCGTCGTTGGTATTCCACCCACAATAGCATGAACTGCAGCGTGAACCAGGTCTTCAAACTGTTCCGTACGTGATTTCGGATCATCACACACTTCGTCACATATATCTTTCGCGTGGTCATAACGTAGCATACGTGTTGCTGGGTTACAATGTTTGTACCAATACCATTCCGCGGTCGATACTCATTAGTAGGATAAGATCACCTCTAACATGTTGACTAATAAGAGGTTCGGGGCCGTTCTTCTGTGACCTCAACCACTCTTTTAGGTTTGGAATGTTGTTGTGACGAATCAGCTGGTGGTTCAGTATAATTTACTAACCTATTGCGTTTTTCCTATACACTTATCAAAATACTTTCAGAGACTACCCTGATTCGGATTGTAGTAATCTGGATTTAACAATTGACGTCGGAAGTGAGCTTTTACATGCTCTGAACAATACTTCAAGGAAAGCCTGTTCAATCTGATCAAATGTTGAACAGCTTTCAAAGTAGCTGCGACCTACGGCGCGGATTCCACTTACATGTACATATGAGACTGCAATAGGTATTTTCTGCCTCTCACTCCAGGTTTTACGTAGGATCCCCTTAAACATGAATGAAAAAGACAGGATGTGGGTATTATTTCTCCTACATGTAAATCTGGAACTGCCAGTGTTAGAGCAAACATTCCTCTAAAAGCACGGTTGTTCACATCGGTGTTGCCGCGATCGAATCATAGGGGCTACTATGTTCTGTATAACGAGAAACAGACTAATTATAATGACTTGTGTCACCACCCTTTTCAGCCGGTCGGAGTGGCCGAGCGGTTCTAGGCGCTACAGTCTGGAACCGCTACGGTCGTAGGTTCGAATCCTGCCTCGGGCACGGATGTGTGTGATGTCCTTAGGTTAGTTAGGTTTAAGTAGTTCTAAGTTCTAGGGGACTGATGACCACTGCAGTTAAGTCCCATAGTGCTCAGAGCCATTTGAACCATTTTGACCACCCTTTTCGTTCGCGTGTGCCGGTGCTGACATTGTTTCATGTCGTGAGCTTTTCATCACCTCTTGTTCATGTTTCAGGTCAGAGGCCAGTGTATTAACAATCTCACGCCTCAGCTGAGTCACGAGTTCTGTCTTGTCTGAGCGAGCTCATTTCTTTTTGTCTCGCCAGAGGACCCACAAGATTCAGATAGGACCTCAGCGCCAACGGATCGTACTGCAAGACGGATTTTTTTTCCCGATTTATCAAGAAATCTTTACTTTTCTGGAGTCCATTCATCAGACATTTTGTTGAACTGTTTACTTTGAGCAGACAGGGTTTGGTATTTTCTCTGTTCTTGCTCGAGAGACAAACTGTTAACTTGTGGTACCAGTTTTGACATATTACGTTCCATTATAGTCTGAGTACTTTTTAATTCCGTAACATCCTCAAACAACTGGGCTCTTACATCCGGTATTTCTCTGTGTGCTGTTGTAAGACCAGATATTTCATTTTTCATTGAAACTAAAGTCGTATTATATCGTCAAACCGATTGTCCATCCTAATGGATTGTGCTTTCAACCTATCACCGATTCCAGTGGATTGTTCCCTTGCAATGCGAGAAAAATTTTCATTCATTTCATCGGACTGTTCTTTGGGCATATGATCCAACTTAGAAGACTGTTCCTTCAGTATATTACCGAATTTATTGATTAATTCGGTATCACAAGAAGTTAATCCTACAACTATGCTTTCAGCAATTTTATTTGCTACCTCATTCTGTAATTTGGTTTCACGTGAAGCATTAGCTCAGTCCATTTTTCAAAGAGCCATCGAACGATGTAAGAGGTTGTATACTCGGCGTAACTTCCCTGCAAAGTTAGCCTCATCGAACCAATCACTTGCATCAGCAACTGCGGATTCTGAAGTAGCAACACTAGCGTCTGCTTTTTCCGTAGTCAGATCGACGGTGTTGCCGGCGTAGACATGCACCTATTTTCCTGTATCGGGTTCCAATCTCATTTTTTATGATTTGTCGAAATTGCAGATAATAAAGTGTATCACTCAAAAATCATCAGTGAGCCAAGAGTTATTTAAGAAAGACTGAAGGAAGTTGTCGAAAATGTGAAGGCCTGCTAGCTATGCTGGCGTCCATTACTTTTTCCTTGCAATGTTGCGTCACGTCGTATAAAATGTCCCTCGTCCAAAAAGATAATACCGTATTTAAAGCATTGTAGGACTGATTGACCTTCTCCTCTGGTTTGCAAAATTAGTACGCGCAGTAGGTATTCGGATGAAATACATGAAACAGAAAATGATAATCACATAATGCGCATACAATTATTTTTTCAACTGGACCCAAGTTGGGCGCCAAACGAACGCGTTGCATCTTACTTTTTAGTTCACTTTTACGTTACCTACTTAATTTAGCAGCAGTACAACACATCACTGTAAGGTGGTAAACCACCTATTTATTAAACAGGGGCCGGTATCTGACATGGGCAACGAATAATAGCAACATTTATCGGAAAGGAACCACCGAATGATTCCCGTATCTCTTGTATGAAATGAGAGCAAGATACATTAAAATGATCGGCCTTTAATCTCAGAGTCGTTGAGTGTTATGAGCAAAGACAAATCAATGATTAAACGAAAAATGCTTTCGGTCCGGTCATTACGTCTCTTCAGAATAATAAACAGACTTCGCTGCGTCCGAACTCTAACAAATTATGCAATAGCAAAAAAAAAAAAAAAAAAAAAAAAAGTAATTATTCACACAGAGAGTAGGCAGGTTTGTTTAAGATTGTTACAAATATTCTTCACAGATGCCACATTTAATTACTTTAAGCCGCTAAACAGCAAATCTGCTCGCTATGACGAACTATTATAGAAAGACAAAGTGTGTGGGCTCGCGCTATTATACAAAAAGAACAGAAAATTTTCCCCTTCTCTGTTCTGTTTCAGCAACAGGCCATTTCAATATCGCTGATCATCGATAAATTTCCCCTACTGTATCAAATAATACAATTGTACGCATCAATATAAAGAAAAAAACATATGCACAGGAGACTGGCTCTTTATAAGCACGATGGAAAATATGTTTTTCGTCAAAAATGTAACACATTAGACAGCACCAACACATAAACTAAATATTGAAAAGAGAAATAGCAACGGAATGATTTAGTTTCAGAGTTCTCCGTGGCCAGATCCTACGAACATCTCTTCATTTTGCTTTAGTCTTGCTATCATTATTAATCGCAAAGTCAGGATTGTCTCCTTTGTGCCTTTCCCCTTCCCTTAGCCAAACCGAACGACATATAGTACATCCTCAGTTTTCTTTTGCATTCTTCAGTATATTATCCTGTATAAATGTCAGTAGTGGCATATTGCTACTCCGATCCTCTTAATAGCCCAGAAATCATTTCCAAGATTCTCTCAAGAAATGTTCAATTTACTAATGTAGGATCTCCCCCACCTACACAAGAAGGAATAAAGAGGCATATTCTTAGACTCAAAAACTACATACAGAAAATAAGATCAAAACTTTACAAACACATCCGGAGACTCCAGGAACAAGACACTACTAACACAATTTTCCAACAGGAACGACTGCAGACTCGAAAAGTGTTTCCTAGCTTCAACAAATCAAAAAAGATTTAGAAAGAGTCCAATAAAAGTTCTCGAAATTCTGAGGCAGCAGCTCGTACAGTCAAGATAATGACATACGAGAAGTACAGTGAGGAAAGGCAACTGTGACGAAAGCCGGCCGAGGTGGCCGAGCGCTTCTAGGCGCTGTAGTCTGGAACCGCAAGACCGCTATGGTCGCAGGTTCGAATCCCGCCTCGGGCTTGGACGTGTGTGATGTCCTTAGATTAGTTAAGTTTAAGCAGTTCTAGGTTCTTGGGGACTGATGACCTTAGAAGTTAAGTCCCATAGTGCTCAGAGCCAACTGTGACGAAAACTGGAACACGGTAGAGAGAAGCAAAAAAATAAAAAACTGTCTCGAGGACAATAATATGAGAGCGTGGTAATTCATGAGTCTTTATTATAAATCTTTCCGTGATTCAGTGAGCCGTAATAGCTCTTGCTAATAATAAAAATATAAATCAATAAATTAGAAAAATATTACTGTTGTACGAGTACGTAGTGTGTAGAATATATGAGTCTGGCAATATACCATCTGACTTTGGGAAAAGCATCATCCACACAATTCCGAAGACGGCAAGAGCTGACAAGTGCGAGAATTATCGCACAATCAGCTTAACAGCTCATGCATCGAAGCTGCTTACAAGAAGCTTACAAGAATAATATACAGAAGAATGGAAAAGAAAATTGAGAATGCGCTAGGTGACGATCAGTTTGGCTTTAGGAAAAGTAAAGGGACGAGAGAGGCAATTCTGACGTTACGGCTAATAATGGAAGCAAGGCTAAAGAAAAATCTAGACACTTTCATAGGATTTGTCGACCTGGAAAAAGCGTTCGACAACATAAAATGGTGCAAGCTGTTCGAGATTCTGAAAAAAGTAGGGGTAAGCTATTGGGAGAGACGGGTCATATACAATATGTACAACAACCAATAGGGAATAATATGAGTGGACGATCAAGAACGAAGTGCTCGTATTAAGAAGGGTGTAAGAAAAGGCTGTAGCCTTTCGCCCCTACTCTTCAATCTGTACATCGAGGAAGCAATGATGGAAATAAAAGAAAGGTTCAGGAGTGGAATTAAAATACAAGGTGAAAGGATATCAATGATACGATTCGCTGATGACATTGATTTTGCGATAATAAACAAAAATATACGACCAATGCTGTCTCTCCTTCCAAGTATACCCAAGATATTATTATTGTTGTTATTAGGTCGGCCGATTTGGCCGACCGGTTCTAGGCGCTACAGTCTGGAACCGCGCGACCGCTACGGTCGCAGATTCGAAAAATGGTTCAAATGGCTCTGAGCACTATGGGACTCAACTGCTGGGGTCATTAGTCCCCTAGAACTTAGAACTAGTTAAACCTAACTAACCTAAGGACATCACAAACATTCATGCCCGAGGCAGGATTCGAACCTTCGACCGTAGCGGTCTTGCGGTTCCAGACTGAAGCGCCTTTAACCGCACGGCCACTTCGGCCGGCTCGCAGGTTCGAATCCTGCCTCGGGCATGGATGTGTGTGATGTCCTTAGGTTAGTTAGGTTTAAGTAGTTCTAAGTTCTAGGGGACTGATGACCACAGCAGTTGAGTCCCATAGTGCTCAGAGCCATTTGAACCATTTTTTAGCCAATAAGAGTGGACGATCAAGAACGAAGTGCTCGTATTAAGAAGGGTGTAAAACAAGGCTGTAGCCTTTCGCCCCTACTCTTCGATCTGTACATCGAGGAAGCAGTGGTGGAAATAAAAGAAAGGTTCAGGAGTGGAATTAAAACACAAGGTGAAAGAATATCAATGATACGATTCGCTGATGACATTGATATCCTGAGTGAAAGTGAACAAGAATTAAATGATCTGCTGAACGGAATGAACTGTCTAATGAGTACACAGTATGGTTTGAGAGTAAATCGGAGAAAGACGTAGGAATTGAGAAGTAGTAGAAATGAGAACAGCGAGAAGCGTAACATCAGAATTGATGGTCACGAAGTCAATGAAGTTAAGGAATTCTGCTACCTAGGCAGTAAAATAACCAATGACGGACGGAGCAAGGAGGACATCAAAAGCAGACTCGCTATGGCAAAAAAGGCATTTCCGGCCAAGAGAAGTCTACTAATATCAAATACCGGCCTTAATTTGAGGAATAAATTTCTGAGGATGTACGTCTGGAGTACAGCATTGTATGGTAGTGAAACATGGACTGTGGGAAAACCGGAACAGAAGAGAATCGAAGCATTTGAGATGTGGTGCTATAGACGAATGTTGAAAATTAGGTGGACTGATAAGGTAAGGAATGAGGAGGTTCTACGCAAAATCGGAGAGGAAAGGAATGTGTGGAAAACACTGATAAGGAGAAGGGACAGGATGATAGGACATCTGCTAAGACATGAGGGAATGACTTCCATGGTACTAGAGGGAGCTGTAGAGGGCAAAAACTGTAGAGGAAGACAGAGATTGGAATACGTCAAGCAAATAATTAAGGACGTAGGTTGCAAGTGCTACTCTGAGATGAAGAGGTTAGCACAGGAAAGGAATTCGTGGCGGGCCGCATGAAACCAGTCAGTAGACTGATGACAAAAAAAAACGAGTACGTTGTCAGTCAGAACCATTTGTTGAGTTTCATCGGAAACGACTGAGCACGGCACGAAGGATCCTTACACCAGGCATCTTCTTCGCCTGTTGTTGTGGGATCGTGTTTTGTAAATGGGAACCTCTAACTTCACGAAGAGAAAAAGCTTACCCCAAAGATAAAGGAGCAAAACCTATAACATAAGCGACCTGTTACAGAAAAGATAAAATAATCGTGGGAAACTGCACGATGTTCATCCAGTTTCGCAAAATAACTGAACGATGAGAAATAACTAAGCACAGAAAATTTTAAATGACTTTAAAGAATGAATTTCTCTGAATGTCGAAAGCACTTTGCTTGAGATTCTGTTACTTTGCTGCATAAAATTTTACAGTTCCGTCGGCAGTGAAGTGGGTCGTAAAATCACAGTCGCTGCCCGCGCACCTCCGGCGAGCACAGAGTCTGAATACCAACGAACCGCGAGCGTGAAATTCCTCTGCAAAGCTCGACGAAATTCTCGGAGCTCCACTATCGTTCACACATCAGCAGAGGTAAGCTGCAACAACACAATTTGCCTTGAGTGCTGTGCCTCCTGAAAGTCATGAAAATATTTGTGTCGCATTGCTTCACAATTCTGTCATGTTTTTTTTTTTTTTTGGATACTCGATACTCGTTGATAATATATCTTCACGCCTGCAGATGGTTGTATTAAGTTGGTACTCGACGAAGCGGAAAGAAAAGAACAAATAAATAGTACAACAATTAATACACAGAAATGGGACAGATAGTGGGAGGTGGAAAGTGATAGAAGATGCCAGGAAATTAGCCAATGTTTGATTATCGAATTTTTAAAAAATAGAATATGAATCCGTACTCACTGGATGATAAAACATATTTCCCTGACTGTTCCGACAGAAGCATACGATTCTAATAATCACGATTATCTCCACTGAGCGCATGACATCGTCCTCCCCACTGTCATTGACTGGAAACTAATGACTCATAGGGTAGCTGAATTACAAGAAAACAGCATACTTCAGTGAATCTCATATACCTGTTTGAATGTGTGACTACCCCACTCTTCATTAATTTGAAAGTGACGATTCACATCGAAGAGTGATCTTTGACAGATTACACAGCAGAGTTCAAGGCAACCTCGCTAATCTCCAAAATCAACTTACAGCTAATTTAACGATGATGGTCGAAGTAGAGAGAATGTAAAATGTAGACTGACAGTGGTAAGGAAAGCGTTTCTGAAGAAGAGAAATTTGTTTGCATCGAGTATAGATTTAAGTGTGAGGAAGTCGTTCCTGAAAGTATTTGTATGGAGTGTAGCCATGTATGGAAGTGAAACATGGACGATAAATAGTTTAGACAAGAAGAGAATAGAAGCCTTCGAAATGTGGTGCTACAGAAGAATGCTGAAGATTAGATGGGTAGATTACATAAGTAGCTAGGAGGTAATGAATAGAATTGGGGACAAGAGAAATTTGTGGCACAACTTAGCTAGAAGAAGGGATCGGTTGGTAGGGCATATTCTGAGGCATCAAGGGATCACCAATTTAGCATTGGAGGGCAGCGTGGAGGGTAAAAATCGTAGAGGGAGACCAAGAGATGAATACACTAAGCAGATTCAGAAGGATGTAGGTTGCAGTATGTACTGGGAGATGAAGAAGCTTGCACAGGATAGAGTAACATGGAGAGCTGCAGCAAACCAGTCTCTGGACTGAAGACCACAACAACAACAACAACGACACTTTGGTTAGAATCTGTATAAGAAGGTGAGCCGTGAACAGCTACTGTTCGTGCCATGTATTGTTTGTCATTTCTATTACGGTACTGTCGCTTCGTTTTCTTATTCCATCTACTGGCGCCACTAACTTCCTGACTTACTTGTCTGTGAACGGTAGCAGCAGCTCTTATCGATAATATTTCCGGGTCGACGTGTGTCTGGCAGTTCGGTTCGAGTCGGATCAGCAGTACAGTCGGGGACGGAGCCCCAGTAAGGTCGGCACAGCCATTAACAGTGGGGACAACCGTTGGTTGGTCGTTCGGTTGGTCGTCTCATCGATGACGTGTATTTGAGTCGGTTCCTTCCTGTGTAAAGATGTTGGTTGTGTTCCCTCTGCATGGTTGGGTCCGAAGCAGTGTCTCTTGGACGTCGTCGGTCCGAAGGAAGTCAGTGAGTTGGAGACGCACCACCAGTGCAGTCGCGACAGAGCAGCAGTCGCGGATGGTCCAGCAGTCCAATTGGTCGGTTGGCGTGGAGCAGCAAGCAAGCCCCCGTCGCGTGGAGTCGGGCTGGAACCGCTGGCAGCGTGTACGTGCGGTTGAAGTGTGAAGCGCTGCTTGCGAGTGCTATGAAGTTCGTCGCCCACCGATCTTGGACATGAAGGGTCCTCGCTTAACATACTATCGAGCCTCAACTGTTAACATTTCCTCGTTTGATTCTGTGTGTCGTTGTATTGAAACTTTGTGGTCGTTTTAGTGGTTGCGTCGAGCGGAACTGATTTGGTTGATTGGCCGGTCGGCTGTCTGTCGGTTGGGTTGCCTTCCGATTATCCGATTAAGAGATTGTTGGTCAGGATGCCTGTCTCAACTAAACGGGCGTTAGTGTTACAATTCCAGGCCGACCCTTGGAACTTCTGACCACCGTTGCGTGTCTGTTACATAGTAGCTTCCTGTTCGAGTTTTAGTTATTTGTTTGGTGTGTGGCCTGCAGCCGAGTTTTATATATCCTGAATTAATGTTCCTGTCTTGCCTTAAAGCATGAGACTCTTGTTCTTATAGGGGCCTTCAGACGAATTTTACATCAAATCTTTTAAGGCCTTAAGCCGTTAAATTATTGTGTTGATGTGTGGCCTTCAGCCGAGTTTTAATATTAAATTAGTGTTCTTGTCTTGCCCTTAAGGCATTCGGTTGTGATGTTTTGGTATCGGGCCTTCAGCCGAATTTGCATTAATTGTTTTAAGATTAGGCCTTCTGCCGTTGGATTGAAACACTTCTTATTGCTTAATATGCGGTCTCGAGCCGAGTTCCATTAAAATGAAAGTGCTGAGACCTTCAGCCTGTTTAGATTGAAGAATTAGAAAATAGTTTTTGATAACACCTCCAGAAGAACTTTCATGTCAGTTTCTTACTTAGACACCGAGCGAGGTGGCGCAGTGGTTAGAACACTGGACTCGCATTCGGGAGGACGACGGTTCAATCCCGTCTCCGGCCATCTTGATTTAGGTTTTCCGTGATTTCCCTAAATCGTTTAAGGCAAATGCCGGGATGGTTCCTTTGAAAGGGCACGGCCGATTTCCTTCCCAATCCTTCCCTAACCCGAGATTGCGCTCCGTCTCTAATGACCTCGTTGTCGATGGGACGTTAAACACTAACCACCACCACCTCTTACTTAGACCTTGCGTCCCGTATTTGAGTGTGGCCTTCAGCCGATCTAAAGTTAATCAAAGGAGGTCGATTAACCTTTTGAGCGTTTTGCACCCTTCTTGTAATATTGTGAGTTGATGAATAAAGTTTGTATGTTGAGTAAAACTGACAGCAACTTATTTTGACCCCCTTCCACAACCTAATCCGCTCTGTCCTGCTAGCGAGGTACTTCAGAAGGATTAAGGAAAAATAACTTGAGGAATAATACATGTCATTTTTAATAGGGGACTATGGCAGAAATGTGAGGATTCTGTGGAAAGCAGAGAGGAAGACACACCAAAACCTTGTGATGCAACAGTATTAAAAATGTTGCCTACAAATTGTTAGACATGTGATATATTTACATCATGTTTCACGACTACGTCACCCCATTATCAAGTCCTATAAAACAAGGATCAATACTACACACACTGACAACTATGAAAATATTAATATCGTATTATAACGTAATATAAAGAATTAATGAGAAGTGCCCAAGAGGCATTTCTGGGCCAGCTAAATAATAAGGTGCGTTAGCTGTAGTATTTTCTGTTGGTCGTTATACACTGAGGCGCGAAAGAAACTGGTGTAGGGACGCGTATTCAAATAAAGAGATATGTAAACAGACAGAATACGGCGCTGCGGTCGGCAACACCTACATAAGACGTCTGGCGAAGTTGTTAGATCGGTTATTGCTGCTACAATGGCCGGTTATCAAGACTGAAGTGAGTTTGAACTAATAGTTGGCGCATAAGTGATGGGACAGAGCATCTCAGAGATAATGATGTAGTGGGGATTTTCCCATACGATCGTATCACGAGTGTATTGTAAATATCAGGAATCCGGTAAAACATCAAATATGTGACATCGCTCAGTGCGGAAAAAGATCCTGCAGGAACGGGACCAACGACAACTGAGGAGGGTCACCGAAGTGTGACCCTTCCGCAAACTGCTGCAAATCCCAGTGCTGGACTATCAACAAGTGTCAGCTTGCAAACCATTCAACGAAAAATCATCGATATGGGCTTTCTGAGCCGAAGGCCCACTCGTGTACCCTTGATGACTGCACGACACAAAGCTTTAGGACTTGCCTGGGCCCGTCAACACAGACATTGGATGGTTGATGACTGGAAACGCGTTGCCCGGTAGGATGAGTCTCGTTTCAAATTGTATCGAGTGGATGGACGTGTACGGGTATGGAGACAAACGCATGAATCCATGGACCCTGCATGTCAGCAGGGGACCGTTCAAGCTCGTGCATGCTTTGTAATGGTGTGGGGCGTGTGCAGTAGAAGTGATATGGGACTCCTGATACGTCTAGATACGACTCTGACTGGTGAGACGTACGTAAGTATCCTGTCTGATTAACTGCATCCATTCATGTCCATTGTTCATTTAGACGGACTTGGGCAAATTCCATCAGGATAATGCGACACCTCAGAAGCCCAGTTTTGCTAGATAGTGGTTCCAGGAACACTCTTCTGAGTTTAAACACTGCCGCTGACCACGAAACTCCGCAGACATGAACTTTATTTAGCATATCTGGGATGCTTTTCAAGGTGTTGTTCAGAAGAGATCTCCACTTCCTCATACTCTTACGGATTTATGGACAGCCTTGCAGTATTGATAGTTTCAATTCCTTCCAGCACTGCATCACAGTAGTCGAGTCCGTGCCACGTCGTGTTTACTCACTTCTGCGTGTTCGCGGGGGTCCTACGCGATATTAGGCAGATGTGTCAGTTTCTTTGGCTCTTCTGTGTATATGGTTGCACACAATGCCACACAGGTGTAATGTTAGTTTCTATAATTTGCTAGGACTTGAGATATAACGTTCAAGAATTTTGTAATATATACCGGCGTTGTTGGGGTACATGCATTATAGGGTACTACTATCTTTGGTGGGTGTGGACAACTGTCATTCACTTGCATCTGAGCCTTGAGAGTATGATGCGCCAACATGAGATGTTCAAAGAAGAATGTTATATTTGAAAACTGGTTCTGAGCACTACGGGACTTAACATCTGAGGTCATCAGTCCCCTAGAACTTAGAACTACTTAAACCTAACTAACCTAAGGACACCACACACATCCATGCCCGAAGCAGAATTCGAACCTGCGACCGTAGCGGTCACGCGGTTCCGGACTGAGGCGCCTAGAACCGCTCGGCCACTCCGGCTGGCGTTATATTTGACATTGCATAGTTGCTGCTAGGTTTATAGTTTTGACCGTGACTAACTGCATAGAAGCATTATAGTATGTTACGGTGCAGGATGATATAAATGTTTACATAGTTGTCAGTACGTGTAGTATTGCGATTTGCTGATATGTTTCCTTGTTTTGTAAAACTTGATAATGCGGTAACTGAGCAGTGTCGGCTCTCTTTCCCTTTACAAATTGCCTGTCCCGTCCGCATGATTTTACAGCCGCGGTATAGAGGGCGATTTTTATGTAGGGGGCCTGGTGGTGGTGTCGTGAAGGTGGTAGCCAGGCGTTGCCACAGGAACCGGTGCTCCTTGGTCAGTAACATCCTTCTCTCTCGGTGTCAAAGGGGTCACGTGGTCGACTTCAATGCGAGGCATACTGACTTGGCGCATTGTGAAGTTTGTGTGTGTACAACGGCTTTCTTAGTGTAGAGCTCCTTCACGATTAATTTGCTGTGTAGTGCTGGCTAGCTGATTCGTGGCCGCGGTATTAAGCCCGCTTGTTGCTTGTTCGCGTAGTGCGAATTTAGGCTGGAGAAACCTACTTGTTCTTTTACAACTGAACGTGGTTGTTCCGATCGAGTAAATCTCACTGCCCTCCCCATCTCGTTCCTGATGCCTTTGTAAATCGGAGAGGAACCGAGTTGAGTTGCACGTTTTTGGCTGTTTAGGTTTCTTAGTCAGTAGTCGGCAGTACTCGTGGAATTATTTTTCTATCCTACCACCTCTTGTGATACACACAGTACTGCGCGCTGTAACTGCGGCAGTGTTGAGCGTGTAGTGGAGACCCGGACTTTAGATGCGCCTTTAATCTGTTCCAGCGTCACACCGCTTTGTGGTCGTCTTGAATTGTAGTGCCTTTGCAGCTGTGCTACACGCCACACCGGTGTGCACCATCTTCGCCGTGGAGGTCGCCGCTCGCCGAGTTGTCTAACTGTAGTCTATTAACTGTTTCATGTAACTGATTCTCCTCATTCTAAAGGCCTAAACGGTCAGTGAAGGTCACCACTCGCTAAATTTTGCAATTTTAATCTAGCAGCTCTTTTATGTAATTGCTGTTTATCTCATACTAAGGGCCTAAGCCCGTTTGGTGCCCCTTGTTTTAACAGTGTAATATGTTTTTAAACTTGACCAAGTGTTTTACGAGGGTCACTCTAAAAGAAATGCACACTATTTTTGTAAAAATACAGTTTTCATTCTGCATGTGTGAAAGTCTTACAGTGTGTAGATACATCCTTCCTGCTTACTTTCAAACTCAGTTCAACCTGTTCCCGTGAGTGGCGGCGTCACAGCATGTCTTCACTGCTACACTTGACGTTCGTCAGAAGCAACGTGCTGTCATAGAATTCCTGTGCTGTGAAAACGAGACAGTGGGAAACATCCACAAGAAGTTGAAAAAGGTGTATGGAGATGCTGCTGTCGATCGCAGTACAGTTAGTCGGTGGGCAAGCAGGTTACGTGATCAAAGTGGGCACGGCAATATTGAGGATTGTCCCCGCAGCGGCAGGCCTCGTACTGCACACACTCCAGACAATGTGCAGAGAGTTAACGAATTGGTGACTGCTGACACACGCATCACAGTGAACGAATTGTCACGCTACGTTGGGATAAGGGAAGGAAGTGTTTGCAGAATACTGAAAGTGTTGGCGTTAAAAAAGGTTTGAGCCAGGTGGGTTCCCAGGATGTTGACAGTGGCTCACAAAGAAACAAAAAAAAAAAAAACGGTATGCAGCGAACTTTTGGAACAGTACGAGAATGGTGGAGATGAATTTCTTGGAAGAATTGTGACAGGTAATGAAACATTGCTCGATAATTTTTCACCAGAGACGAAGAGGCGATGCAATCAATGGAGTGGCATCATGCAAATTCACCCAAGAAAAAAAAAAAAAAAGAAATTCAAAACCATACCTTCTGCTAGAAAAGTTATGGCAACTGTGTTTTTCGATTCCGAAGTACTCTTGCTTGTGGACATCAGGCCAAATGGAACTACCATAAATATTGATGTATATGTGACGACACAGAAGAAACTTCAAGCTCGACTGAGCCGTGTCCGACCACATCGGCAAAAGCAGGATGTTTTGCTGTTGCACGACAATGCACGGCCACATGTCGGTCATAAAACAATGGAAGCGATCACAAACCTCGGATGGACAACACTGAAATATCCGCCTTACAGTCCTGACCTGGCTCCATCTGACTATCATCTCTTTGGGTAACTGAAAGACTCTCTTCAGGAACAAGGTATGAAGATGATGACTCCCTTGTGCTTGCTGTCAAACAGTGGTTCCAACAGGTTGGTCCAGAATTTTACCGTGCAGGTATACAGGCGCTGGTTCGAAGATGGCGTAAGGCAGTTGAGAGGGATGGAAATTATATGGAGAAATGAAAATATTGTTCCTAAAGGATGTATCTACACACTGTAAAACGTTCAAACATGTAGAATAAAAGATGGATTTTTAAAAAAATAGTGTGCATTTCTTTTGGAGTGACCCTCGTAATTACTGTGGGAAGCAACTCCTGTTGTAAACTGCTCATTCCTTTTGTTTAGTAGTTTATTTAATCTGGTATCCCTTCTCTCCTTCTGTTTTAATGTCGGGGCCTGTAACGGCGCTGGGCTTACGGACGTCGTGCTTGGTTTAGTCACAGTTGACTGAATTTCGTAGGCCCGCTGCCTAGATGCAAATTGATTATTTTTAGGTATTGCTTATTTAGTGAGGTTATAGATCTGGTAGGTGCTGTTTATTGCGTTTGCTGTTACCATTCAATCTTTATCTCTGCCCAACATTTTGGCAGAGCGTTGTTTGCTGTGACCATTCTCGCCAGGGGTCGAGAAATATGAAATTTGTTTTTTCAGTCATTGAATTCAAAGGTTAGCTACAGCTCGCGAATTTTTTTCACGCTAGAGATATAGAGGCAGCGTCTGAATTATAATATACATTTGTAATTTTTTAAATTCTTAAATTCAAGCCATTGCACCTTAACTTTACAGTTGTTTGAATGTTGAATTAGCGCAGTGGGGCATGTTTGTAACGGTCTTGTCAAAAGTAATGGAAAACTGTATTTAACTTATTTGTATCCGTTAGTGTTTTCCTAAGCTGTACCCTTTGTTAAAATATTTATACTTGTGGTTTACATAATCATGACATTTGGTCATGATTTGACGTTAAAGAATTCCAGCTTATAAACCGGTCTATAAAAAGTTATAACTTCATAAAAGGTCCTGTTTCATTTAGAACTGTTATTGGTATCTAATTGTGGTTCTCTTTTTAACTGCTGTTTAAAGTTAATGTTCCTGATATAAGGAATTGTTTCTATTAGTATATATAGAATGTTATTTAAGGGTAATAAAGTTAGTAAATGCTCAATGATGCGTACATAAAATCAGTTATTACGCGTGTCTGATTTTGGTTAATTCGCACTATCCACGGTGGCATTTCAATATCATTTTACGTAAATACGTTGCAGTAAATATATCATACGTTTGACAAGTGTTGACTAACATTCACAGTACTGCCTCATGAGACAGTTGTGCAGTTGCTGCAGAACAGATAACATGTGACGCTAGTGCAGAACGAATGTCTGTTTTGCATCCCGGCACATGACTTTCCCTACAACTCACCTCACTGCTGTGGCTCGATCTCAGCGTAGTAATCTGTAGGTGGCAGCTGACCTGGCTGCACAGTCAGCCATTGTCTCTGTATCGTTGTATCAGTGTCTAAATGCAAGTCAGACAGGAAAGTGTCTACGTGAAGTCTGAGAGAGAAGTGACCTGCTTATCAAGTCTGTGAAAGTTCGCTCCTCTCCGTAAAGACGCTAAAGATGGTGCTTGGCTGATAAGTGGCTTGTGCTTCTGACGAGGAAGACCTGGATCTGTGCCTTTTTCTGGCGTCGTCTAATTTTGATTGGCTAAATCATTGATATTGCAAGTGCCGACCAGTAATAAATTGCCTCAAAAGACGCTGGTTTACTTCCCCTACTCTAATTTCAGATGATTGACCACTAACAAAATTAGTGGAACTTCTCACTGCAAGACCTGTCCTGGTCTCTTCCTCTATCTATCAACATTCACATCTTGGCCATTGACTGTGGACCCCTTAAGCACAAGGGTGTTTCCCACTTCCACTTCTAGATTATTTAGTTTACGCAATAGTAGATGTTTTCACATTTCGTTAAACATTTGGTATTGCAGGGTCTGAAATCGGTGGCTGTGCCTCACACTCTTCGCAGGCGTCATAAACTTTCCTGTATCCCTCTCGCCGCGCGGGATTAGCCGAGCGGTCTCAGGCGCTGCAGTCAGAGACTGTGCGGCTGGTCCCGGCGGAGATTCGAGTCCTCCCTTGGACATGGGTGTGTGTGTGTGTTTGTCCTTAGGATAATTTAGGTTCAGTAGTGCGTAAGCTTAGGGACTAATGACTGTAGCAGTCAAGTCCCATAAGATTTCACACTCATGTGAACAGTTTTTTGTTTCAGTTCTTACCTTCCACGGGATGTGCATTTCGACGATTTCTGACTCGCTACCGTTCTGTCCATAACACCGCTCTTCCAGGAAACTGCCAAAAATGCTACGCACCCCCTAACACACACAGATCATTAAAAGTATACTCCATCATCCCTACATTAAACTGGAGGTATAGTCTGTACTTTGTGTGACCTTAGTGTGTCTGGCGCCCAGAACAGCTTGACACAACCCGCTTATTGGCCAGCCAGCATGCCGTTCTCCCTTGCAGGTGCCAGCTGACTTCCGCGAATTCTGCGGGTGCATTTGCCCACACAGCGCGTCTCTTCGGTCACAGCTAAGGACAACTTGTTTTCATAGTGGCTTCTTCTTTAAGCACTCACGCTTTTCAATACAGGAAACTGTAATCTGTTTGAGTTAACTACTGGCAATTCATTTATTGACGGAGAATTGTTATTGCTATTTGATTTGTCTTTTTATTTCGGTTTGTACATCAGTTGCGGGACAGATTGGGAAAAACGCTAGCATAACAATCGACTGAAGATGAAATATGCTAATCAGAAAACGTCTTTCAAAATCTCATACACTACTGGCCTTAAAAATTGCTACACCTAGAAGAGATGCATATGATAAACGGGTATTCATTGGACAAATGTATTATACTAGAACTGACATGTGATTACACTTTCACGCAATTTGGATGCATAGATCCTGAGATATCAGTACCCAGAACAACCACCTCTGGCTGTAATAACGGCCTTGATACGCCTGTGCATTGAGTCAAACAGAGCTTGGATGGCGTGTATAGGTACAGCTGCACATGCAGCTTCAACACGATACCACAGTTCATCAAGAGTAGTGAATGGCGTATTGTGACGAGCTAGTTGCCCGGCCACCAATGACCAGACATTTTCAATTGGTGAGAGATCTGGAAAATGTGCTGGCCAGGGCAGCAGTCGAACATTTTCTGTATCCGGAAAGGCCCTTACAGGACCTGCAACATCCGGTCGTGCATTATCCTGCTGAAATGTAGGGTTTCACAGGGATCGAATGAAGGGTAGAGCTAAGGGTCGTAACAAATCTGAAATGTAACGTCCACTGCTCAAAGTGCCGTCAATGTGAACAAAAGGTGATCGAGACGTGTAACCAATGGCACCCCGTACCATCTCGCCGGGTGATAACCCAGTATGGCGATGTCGAATACACGCTTCCAATGTGCGTTCACCGCGATGTCACCAAACACGGATGCGACCATCATGATGCTGTAAACAGAACCTGAATTCATACGAAAAAATGACGTTTTGCCATTCGTGCACCCAGATTCGTCGTTGCGTACACCATCGCAGGCCCTCCTGTCTGTGATGCAGCGTCAAGGGTAACCGCAGCCATGGTCTCCGAGCTGATACTCCATGCTGCTGCAAACGTCGTCGAACTGTTCGTGCAGATGGTTGTTCTTTCAAGCGTCCCCATCTGTTGACTCAGGAATCGAGACGTGGCTACACGATCCGTTACAGCCATGCGGATAAGATGCCTGTCATCTCGACTGCTAGTGATACGAGGCCGTTGGGATCCAACACGGCGTTCCGCATTACGCTCCTGAACCCACCGATTCCATATTCTGCTAACAGTCATTGGATCTCGACCAACGTGAGCAGCAATATCGCGATACGACAAACCGCAATTGCTGTAGGCTACAATCCGACCTTTATCGAAGTCGGAAACGTGATGGTACGCATTTCTCCTCCTTACAGAGGCATCACCACAACGTTTCACCAGGCAACGCCGGTCTACTGCTGTTTGTGTATGAGAAATCGGTTGGAAACTTTCCTCATGTCCGCACGTTGTAGGTGTCGGCACCGGCGCCAACCTTGTTTGAATGCTCTGAATAGCCAATCAGTTGCATATCACAGCATCGTCTTCCTGTCGGCTAAATTTCGCGTCTGTAGCACGTCATCTTCGTGGCGTAGCAACTTTAATGGCCAGTAGTGTATCCTGAAAGTTATTTCCCCTCTTTCCTAGTGCTTGCTAGTTTGGGTGGAGAGTAAAAAATGCGGAGTTTCAAAAATGCAAATTTAATTTACGAATACGGAAAAGCCTCTAAAGAAACTTCCGATCGCGGTAATATGATTAGTATTTGAAGATTTATGAAATATTGTGACCATATACCTCACGCGTTTTGAAACACTTTTGGCACACTGAACTGTTGCAAGTCATTCCCAATCGCCTATAGACATCACCCAATATGGATATGTTCGGCGTGTAGCAGGTTTAGGGTCAACCCGTAGCATACATTTTTCATTGCGATCTTCAAGTCACTATATTTACGGAAAATAGAAATTACGGTATTCGGTTGAGAATACGAGTCCGTCAATATTATCACATTCTACAGTCTCATGGCCAATTACTGAAACAACCATATATGCCAGAGAGAGCTATTGTAAAAAGAAAAAAAAAGCTAACACTGACTTCTTGTGACAGACTAGATCTTTTCCTCGGAAACGGTGTATCTTCATCATCAGTATTCTAAAACAGGAATGATATCGATTTCACCGTCAAGTTCATACGGAGGCGTATTAATAATAAATGTTCACTTGGACGTGGTAAAGATCTCGCAGCAGCCTCTTAGTGCCGTAGCAGCGACGGGAATTCATTGTTTCGCAGTAAAAAGTGACAGCTTGTCCGGCTGTCAGATTGAAACTAGAATTACGCCTTCTGGCGATGGATTTGTTCCAGCGAACGACAATAGAAAATCATCCCGCACTCTGTACCTCTAAAAGATGTAAATAGCCACAAAAAGGTGAGGGGATCATAGCTACGCCACGGTAATATCAAGACGTCTTTCTCGCTACTCCAACTAGTTGGTGAATTATAACACAGCTATGTAGTAGACAATGAACTGTTTGATGAAGGAAGGAGCAGAAGTGACATACATTATCTTTTATCTATTAGTATCTTAGGCCTCGTTGCATCACTCACTTGGACTGTATGGCCTACAGAACTATTGTTTTGTTTTTATTTCATTGATTTTTATGTTGTTCACAAATTGTAACTGATTAAGGCCACGAACCATGGTCTTTTGGGAATGTGATTGTGACCAAAATGCGATTATGGTAGCTGGAGTCCAAAGTTTTTGTTAAACATGCCTTTCACGTTCTTGTGCAGACATTTCCATAGCGACTTCCATCCCCTAACAAATATTTCTTCATATTTAACAGAGAAACGAAAAGAAGAATCTTCATTAAGTTAGCTTTAAAATTTTTAACGTAACGAAATATTTTGTTAAGAGTTTTCGTCACCTATTGCACACCGTTAGGGGTTGAATCTTTAGAAAAAATTAAGCACTTTTTTTTTAATTTGCTAATCGACTAGTCGAATACCATTTGCCATAGATGCAGCCTTAAAATCCTTTAGTAGTTCTATAGTAATTATTCATTTTCAAAGAAACTTTCACCCCCCATTTTTTTTCCAAAAATGCTGAAACACTTATTTTTTATTTCGTGACTGAGAAACCAAATACCAGTTTTCGTAGTTCCAGCTTCAAAATCCCCTTAATAGCGACAGACTTTCAGAAGCATTTCATCCCGTATTTTATCTTCTAAGGAGTGGAATTTTCGGCGATCCCTTCTTGTACAGTATCTACAGTATTCGATATACACCCTCTCAAAATTTCAAGTTTCTATCCTTAGCGCTTCGGGCTGGGGGATGATGAGTCAGTGGTTAATCTGTCCCCATTTCACCCTCTTAGGGCTTCAATTTGCAAAAACAGTGAAACATCTATTTTTCATCTCCAAACGAAAAGTCGAACACCAATTTTCAAAAATTTAAGTTTAAAAATGCTCTCGCAATGAAATATTTTCATAAAACGTTTCTCCCCCTATTTCATCCTCTTAGGTGTTGAATTTCCAAAAACAGTGACATGCTTATGTTTCATTTCCAGCCGAGAAGCAAAAACAAATTTTCATAGATTTATCTTCAAAAACTCTTTCATAATAAAATATTTTCATAAAGATCTCATCCCTATTTCATTCTCTAGAAGGCCAATTTCCAAAAAGTACTTAAACGTATATTTTTTTAACTTGAAACCCAGAAGTCAAATAACAATGTTCATAGACGTAGCTTTAAAAATACCTTAGTTGTTCTTTAATAATAATATATTATCAAAAACGATTTCGCTTACTATTTCATCCCACAGAGTTAAATTTCCATCAATTCTGTAACATGTTCTTCTTTATTGCTGACCGAGAAACCAAATACTTATTTTAGTTTTTCTAGCTTCAAAATTGCCTTAATAGTGGTATTCTTTTAAAAAAAAATCTTCATCCCTATGCCAGCCCTTAGGGTTGGAATTTCGATATATCCCTTCTTAAATGCCGCCTACATTATAAGATCCACACATTTGCCAAATTTCATGGTTCTATCCGTACCGTTTTCGACTGAGCGATGACGAGTCAGCAGTTAGTCAGTTAGTCAGTCAGTCAGGACATTGCTTTTCATACATAGAGATTTTGACGCTGTCTCTTTTTAGTGATGTATATTGCTTACACTTGGTGTGTTGCGCAGACTTCGTAATGGTTGAAGAAGACTACTGTTCAGATAACATGTACATAGCGTTCATCCGAGTAATCTGAGTTACTGAATATTTTGTGAACTTTTATTTCGAACTACGAAAATCGTGTTTCATTAACTTTACCAGAATCTTTGCCTAACCATTATGATTCTGGCTACTTGTAGAAGTGCATTTTGTAAGTGATTTTTCTGAGGTTTATCCCACAACATAATAATTATTGTGAACTGTATTGCACCTGACGAGAAATAACTGTGATACATAGCGCACACTTCTTACTAATGTTATGTGTGACTGTTTACTGAACAATATAGGTCAAGTACGTTTACCTAATTATGTAAGGTTAGTTATCCGAAAAAGGAACAATTTCTAACACATTTTAGAAGCATTAAGATATTTATTTAGTACAGCCGAAAAATGTATGATTTCTAGATAGGTTGCTGCTTATGTATCCTGCCTGAATAATGTAGCTCGCTATCGGGATGTAAAGAGCGATTAATCAGAGTGAAAACTTTCGTTGTAGCCACTGATCAAGCCACAAGTGTAC
The DNA here is from genome assembly GCF_021461395.2 of Schistocerca americana. Classification (NCBI taxonomy): domain Eukaryota; kingdom Metazoa; phylum Arthropoda; class Insecta; order Orthoptera; family Acrididae; genus Schistocerca; species Schistocerca americana. Next base: position 203,898,316 of record NC_060119.1, read on the forward strand.
GGCGCCTACGCAATACCAATAGGTGAAATTAATATGATGGTCGCAATTACCCAGTGAGTGACATTCAGAAGATTAGGCTTTCAGCTAGTTTTTCCGCATCTCCGAGTTCTACGGAACGATAGAAACAAATATAATTTAAACTAATGAATATAGGACAGCAATATTTTTTGTCAAGAACAGTTATGTGCCAGGAGTCCGCAGCTTGTGGTCTAGTGGGTAGCGTTGCTGCCTCTGGATCACGGGCTCCCGGGTTCGATTCCCGCCCGGGTTGGAGATTTTCTCTGCCCGGGGACTTGGTGTTGGGGTTGTCCACATCTTTTCATCATCATTATTCGCGTAACGGGGTGACGACGGGAAGGGAATCAGGCCACTCCTTGAATTAACCATGTCAAATACGACCATAGCCATGCCGACCCTGCGAAAATGTTGGACAAAGTCACAAGAAAAAGTAGAAGAAGAATTGTTATATGCCAGGACTATGTGGTTTGCGTGTGAGTAACATTAACAGTCTTCTTGTAGGAACACGGAAGGAAGATGATATATCTGTTCAAGAAATGCCCACATACAACGACAAAACTGAATTCTGCGAAGGCTCGAAGCTGGTGAACTTTGCCGTCATTAAAAGAATGAAACACTCGAAGATGCATAATAGCTCTCAACCGATAATATCTCATCTTGCTTCTCATATGTAGCCCATTAGTAAATATTATATAGCGGCGTAATTATTTCTGCTGCGTGCAGTACGGGAGAATTCACCTTACATCAGGACGATTGTCACTTAAAAAAGCGTAATCTTTTGAGAGAAAAATTACATTCTGAAACGAGAACGACATAAGCGTCGCACAAAAGAACACAGCTGCTTTCAATGTGGACGTGAATGTGGCAGATTCAGAATATGCAGTCTGCTGGAAAGAAAAGTTCTCTGAAAGAGGAACTAATTTACTCTCAAGAGAGTTGACGACCAACATTGAAAGTCTCTTTGTTTCTGGCTTGGTACAAAAACAGAGAAGAATTAGAGAAAGCATACCAAATAAAAGAAAATGACGAAGCTGATTGCTGTCCTGCAAGCAGAACCGTGCAAATGTTCCATGAAACTTGAAGTTTTATTGTAATACTCTCGTCTAAAGAACTATTTCGATTAGTTCAATAAGTATTGTGCTTGCTTCTGTTTTCTTATCAAATAAAGCAATGAAGTTTGTATCAGTGAATATTCCCTCACTACAAAAGAAATGATTAAATATAATGACGTACATATCATTACTAACATCTACATATTTCATTAAACCACTGGATTTTCACGTTTCATATAGACCGAAAATGTTAGCGAAATGTTCAGAGAAATAATTAATGGGTAGTTATGACTGAACATAGACATATATATGAACGAATATCGATATTTCTTGGAGGAAATCAAATATTTGCAAATATTCGAAATCACCAAATGCTGTGGCATTAGGAAAGGCATTAACTATAAGTGAAATTATAAAATAATCAATAAAACTATCTTTACATATAGTTTTCAGTTTACCTGTGAGCAGAAGCGTTGTTATGAATTATGAAGAAAATTAAATTTGGGTTTCGATCTAACGTGATTTTCTCTTTTGTAATACGAGACGTAATCAACTAACAGTAGTCTCAGCTTCCTTGAGAAACACAGTGTCTCATATCGATTACAAAACGGGAGGTTCATGCTATTGTATGCAGTCACGTAAAAATATAAAAGTGACTGTGTCAGGAAATTAAGAAGTAAATTATTGTGAGAGTTCTACAGATAAGGTGCCACATAAATATAACTGATTTCAGAAAATGAAATGGTACGAAAAATACAGCTTTGACCTTTAGCTTCGGAATCGAATGTAGAAAGGAGAAGAAAATAGGTAACAGTTTTGTAGAATTGGTAGATCTAAAGAAAGTGTCTGACCAAGTGTAGTGAAATAATATGTTGGAAATATGAAGAGACTTGTGAAGATGTGAAAAGAAAGAAGAAGTAACTGAAATATCTTCAAAATCCAAATGTAACAAATGTGTAAGATGAGGATATGTGTTATCGCATTTTTTGCGTATCTAGTGCGTCAAAGAAACACGGCAGAAAGTGAACATCATTCTGAGAATAGATATAAGACTGCCATTCGAACATACCGGTCTTAAGCATCACAGATGACCTAGCCGAAAGTAATGAAGTCTAGGACAACGTATTGGATATTGGAGAGAGTGTCGTACTTAGAGGATAGGGTACCTAGGAACGCCACGGTTTTTTTCGTTGGTACTTCTGTCTGGTGGGAGGTTTTAGAATTACATAAAGTAATACGCATTAGAGACCTTATACTCAGTTTCCGCCAATTTCTGCTATTTTTTGTGTTGTTAAATATGAGTTTGTGTTTCGTGAGGCTTTTGTAATTTTTTTCTACACAGTTAAGTGCTGTGTAATGTATTAAAGTTATTTGGAATACACTGTCAATTTTTCAGGTACAGAATTTTATGGTGCGCAAAATGCTATAAATTCTTGCATTATTTACGTAACACGCCGAGAGTTACGGCATACTTCATGGCTCGTGGACTGTCTTGAGTCTTAAAACAGATGGAGTGCTTTTGACAGAAAACATGTTTGCAAATTCACTGAGCTTCTTTAATGTGAGAATAGTCGTACCTCTCTCGACAACGGAAATAGGTTTTAGTTTCCAATAACTTCTATTTCAAAATGTGTTTACCTTGTAAATTGTTTTGGATAATACTTCTGCTTGATTTGATTATTGGTGTATAGTAGAGAAATAATGTAACAGACGACTAAATGCAATACTGACAAGAATTTCTCGACTGCAAGCCTTTTCAATTTCTATAAAATATTTGTTCCTAGGATATCTTGTGAACATGTTTTCGCATTTGGAAAAGCCTTAATTTTCCGGAGTGATCTTTGTAAACTCAGCAAAAGATTGTAGCACATAAAAGTAAGAGTAAGAAAATGTGTTAAACTTCTGTTACAGGGCTGGCTAGAGGGTAACGTCTGAACACCCTTCCAAGGTATAACATTCTCCCGTACTGTTCACATTCCTTTTACGCTAAGTTAGAATGGCCACCAACCAAATTTCTAGGCGATCCATGGTTAAAAGGAATCAATTATTAACGACTACAAAGATAGCATAGGCAAGGAAGGTATCGGAAAGAAATTGACACAGGAGAAGGAAGATATGTTTCACAAACGATGTTGATTGTTATCACTTAATGACGGAAAACCGAGAAAGCTATTTCTAAAGCAGTACATTTTCATGACATACTTTGTATATATACCAATTTGTGTGTATTGAGCAATGTGGAAACTGCAAAAGAGGATTCGCAATGACGGAAGGTGAACATATTTCACTAAGACCACTTTGACAGAACTCTACCTACAGTTGCGGCTGCTGCTTAGGAGTAAAAGAACACGCGAACACCCTAAGTTTCGACACTTTATGATTTACTGGTTATTCTTCTCTGAATAACATAGACGTTGCAATCTGAAAGATACGGCACATAAATCTACCGCGCTACTGCTCCTCTAGACTCTATGAAACTTGGCCTCAGGGTCGCAACCATATCCTATAGGGAAATTCCGGTTCCATACTTCTACACCTGGCAAAATCTCCATTTAGTGTTCGGAGAGCGGAGAAAACCTCCTTAGCATGCAAACTCGTTGTAGGCATTTTAAATACCATTATCCATAAACATAAGAACTCATCATGGAAGAAAGATAAATCCATTTTCATAATCAACCCAACAGGAATCTTGGCAGTTTAAAATAAGTTTCCTTTTGTTTTATCTAGTAAAGCAGCGCAGTGGTAAGACATAATTATGATATGCATTTGGTGCTAGCCTACACTGACGGTACAGTAGCTCACACCTCACAGTGACGTTGATGACAGACATCAGTTTCGAAGACGATATAAGTTCTGTCCGTTAATACAGTAACGTGATCAATATTTCATCAAGTATAAATATCGAAATAATGGTTCACTTTCCATTTCCTTGCCGGCCGGAGTGGCCAAGCGGTTAAAGGCACTACAGTCTGGAACCGCGCGACTGCTGCGGTCGCAGGTTCGAATCCTGCCTCGGGCATGGATGTGTGTGATGTCCTTAGGTTAGTTAGGTTGAAGTAGTTCTAAGTTCTAGGGGACTGATGACCTTAGAAGTTAAGTCCCATAGTGCTCAGAGCCATTTGAACCATTTTTTCCATTTCCTTACTGTAGGGATCATTTGAAGTCAAAAGCAACGGAAGGATGCCAGACTTAAAGGAGGCAGGTGAGGCACCGGATGGGAAGATACTAGAAAAGATAAACAGGTCAGAAATAGAAAAGGATTAAACATCTTGTCGACGATTGTAGAAGAAAATGAGATCAGCGAAAAAAAAGTGGTCAGCGCGACAGAATATCATTCCTAAGGGCCCGGGTTCGATTTCCATCTGGGTCGGAGATTTTCTCCGCTCTAGGACTGGGTGTTGTGTTGTCCTAATCATCATCATTTCATCCACATCGAAGCGAAAGTCGCCGAAGTGGTGTCAAATCGAAAAACTTGCACCCGGCGAATGGTCTCCCCGACGGGAGGCCCTAGTCACACGAAATTTTTAGCTGTGGGAAAGATACAGAAAGTTGGGGAATGAGTTCCGCATGAACTGAATGAAAGACAGCTAGTAAATACTTGTGAAATGCTGCTCGCCAGATACAAAAGAAAGTCGGTTCTCCATCGAATAGTGACAGATGATGAAAAATGGATATATTTTGAGAATCCTAAGTGCCGTAAATCGTGGGTGAATCCAGGCAAACCATCGACATTCGCTGCAGGACCAAATCACTTTGGAATGAAGACGATGCTCTGTGTGTGGTTGGATCAGAAGGGTGTCATCTGTTACGAGCTGCTAAATGCCGGTGAAGCCGTTAACACTGATCGTCACCAAAACACTACCCGAGCATGGAAAAGGGGAACACAAAGTCACATTGTTCCATGATAAGGCCCCATCACACACAGCAAAACAAGTCAGGGAAACACGATCGAGGCGTTCTGTTGGGCTTATTCTGCAGACTTGGCTCCCTTGGATTATCATCCACTTGCATCACTAGGACACGCTCTCACTGAAGAACACTTCGTATGAAAATCTGCAAAAATGGCTCGCTGACAGCTGCACTTAAAAAGAAGAACTGGTTTTTGCTGTGGCTTTCATAGCCTGCCGGTGAGGTGGGCTAAATGTGTAAATAGCAATGGAGATTATTTTGCATAAAATACTGTTTATCAGTTTCAAACAATAGACGTGTAATTATTGCAACAAAATTCCGGTTTCATAATTCTACATCTGGTAAGTTCCAAAATATATATGTATTCATTGTAATAGCAATTGCTGCCCTTACACATTCTTCAAAGTCCGTACAAAAGCAGACGGAATTGCTGAATTGAATTGAACTGTTGAATTTCTACATAATTCTTCCAGCACTACTCTGCAAACATTGACTCATTCGAAAATACCCTGGTAATCATATTACATGGGTTAAACGTCCTGGTAAAACAGTTTGTTCATTTCTTCTCTCATATCTGGAAGGTTGCATGCAAATAATGCCCAACGAGATACAAAGAGAGAACCTTAGAATCATACGGCCACCTATGTCTCTATATCCAGTTAGTAACTCTTCACTACACCACCTTCTTTGTGAACTAAAAATACATTCATGCAGATCCGTTTGAAACTTCAAGATCGTCAGAGTTATGTCGTCCAACAGTAGCCCCTGTACAGATTATAGTAGTAATTCTTTTTGCTGTTCACACCATAGATGTTTTATCTACTTGGCAGTTTCAACTGAAAGAACCATTATCAAATGTTACTGTAATCCCAAGTACTCACTCTGCTACGGCAGTCACGCGGGAAAATGAAAAACTGTGAAATACAAGAGGTAAATCTTATCAGTCCAAGAGACACGATTTCGCTTCCTCATTAAATATATCATTACAAGTCGGGTGGGTTATCTACTAACAATTAAAGCACACCTCTAACACATTTGAGGATAATTTCAAAAGGTTAGATGGCAAAATAAAACAAATCGGATATTCAGTCAGCACATCTAACCGCACGCAAGATTAGGCTTCGCTTTACAGGAAAAAAGGCGTTATTTTGTGATATCACGGATATGTGTCAATAGACGAAACTTATCAAAGAAGGGAGTAATTGCTGGGACACACACTAAGCAGTGCAGGGATAGTTAACCTAGAAATGAAAGAATCATCAGAATTTGTATTACGTGACAGAGATTTGAATACTAGACCAGCAGAATGTAGTTCAAGATGGCAACCAGATTTGGTTATAAGATGAGAGAACAGTGCTTGAAAAACAAACAAGGAGTAGCGACATTCTAAGCACGATGTGTGCTGTTTCGTGAACTCAAGTTCCCGTGGAGAGAAGACGTTCTTTTCAAGAATGTTGAGAAAATGTAGAGAACCGGTATTTGCAGCTGAATGCAGAATGATTTTGCTTCCACCAAAGTGCATTTCGCGTGAGGACAACGAAGACAGAATAACAGAAAGTAAGACTGGTACACAAGGGTACAACCAGTCGTTTTTCCGTCGCTCCATTTGTGACAGGAACAGGAAAGGAGAACATTGGTAACGGTGGAAGGTAGCGCCACCGTATAGTAGATTGCGCAGTATGTACACTACTGGCCATTAAAATTGATACACCAAGAAGAAATGCAGATGATAAACGGGTATTCATTGGACAAATATATTATACTAGAACTGACATGTGATAACACTTTCACGCAATTTGGGTGCATAGATCCTGAGAAATCAGTACCCAGAACAACCATTTCTGACCGTAATAACGGCCTTGATACGCCTGGACATTAAGTCAAA